>NC_138552.1:95627626-96065126 GCF_964273705.1 Natrix helvetica
TAGTTTGTAGTGCTTGTTCTTGAGCAGCCACTATTAAACCTTCCGTTTCTTTCTTGATAGCTCCCATCTTAAGCCATATCCATGTCAAGTTGTCATCACATTTTTCTTCAATATTTTTCAAGTGCTGTCCATGCAAAGCTTTGGTTTTCCATCTATTTAATCTGTCATCCAGCTGTTTTTCCTTATATTCTGCCTTTGTTTCTGTTGCTTTTATGCTGTTCTTCGTTGTTGTTGTTGTTGTTGTTGTTGTTGTTGTTGTTGTTATTATTATTATTATTATTATTATTATTATTATTATTATTATTATTATTATTATAGGATTGTATCACAGCGGCCAGTTGATTCGCTAGGTTTGGCATTGATTACTAGTCGGGCCCCACCCAGGGGCCTAGGACGTCAGAACGTATTTTCGTAATATACGTGCAGATCCAAGCAGTGCAGCTTTTTGCATTTGACTGATGGTGATTTTGTCAAGTTTTAACTGTTTTAAATGTAATTCCAGTGATTTTGAAATAGCACCCAGTGTGCCGATTACCACTGCAATTACCACTGCTGGTTTGTGCCATAATCGTTGAATTTCAATTTTTAAGTCCTGGTATTTCGCGACTTTTTCATGTTCCTTCTCCTCGACCCTGCTATCACCTGGTATTGCGATGTCTATGATTGTAACCTTCTTTTTCTCAACCAGTGTGATGTCTGGTGTGTTATGCGCTAGTATTTTGTCTGTTTGTATACGAAAATCCCACAGGATCTTGACCATCTGATTTTCGGTGACTTTTTCAGGCTTATGTTCCCACCAGTTTGTTGTTGTTTTAATATTATAATTTTTGCACAAATTCCAGTGGATCATTTGTGCTACTGAATTGTGCCGCAATTTATAATCAGTCTGTGCAATTTTTTTACAGCAGCTGAGTATGTGGTCAACAGTTTCATCAACTTCTTTGCAGAGTCTGCATTTGGCATCATCAGAGGATTTTTCGATTTTGGCCTTAATGGCATTTGTTCGGATAGCTTGTTCTTGCACAGCCAGGATTAGTGACTCTGTTTCTTTCTTTAATGTACCTGTTGTTAACCATAACCAAGTTTTTTCACTGTCCACTTTATCTTTTATTTTTTCCAGAAATTGACCATGTAAGGCTTTGTTCTGCCAACTCTCCATTCTTGATTTTATCACATCTTTTCTGTATTCTTGTTTCGTCTGTTGGGCCTTCAGTAGATTTTTGTTCTTTACTTCGATTAATAGATGTTCTTGACTTTCTTTTAAATAATCAGCCAGTGCATGTTTTTCTTCTTCAACTATTTGCTTCACTTGTAATAATCCTCTGCCACCTGATTTTCGGGGCAGGTATAGTCTATCAGTGTCACTGCGTGGATGTAAACTGTAGTGCATTGTCATTAGTTTCCTGGTTTTTCGGTCCAAAATGTCCAAATCAGCTTGTGTCCAGTTAACTATACCAGCTGTGTATCTTATAACTGGTATTGCCCAGGTATTTATGGCCTTGATTGTATTTCCACCATTTAATTTAGATTTCAAAATTTTCCTAACTCTGTTGGTGTACTCTCTCATCCATGTTTGATGTTATCCAACTGCAAAATGCCTAAGGATTTGTAGGCTTCATTTTCATTGCATTTAATTAGTTGGCCATTGGGCATTTCAATTCCCTCACATGTAGTGATTTTCCCCCTTTTTATGGATACAGTGGCACATTTTTCCATGCCAAACTGCATTGAAATATCGGTGCTGAATACTCGGACTGTGTTTGTCAGTGATTGGATTTCTGTTTCTGACTTTCCATAGAGTTTCAAATCATCCATATATAATAAATGTGAAATTTTTTCAGCTTCTTTGGCTGTTTGGTAGCCTAATTTCATTTTTTTAAGATTACTGATAGTGGGATCATCGCGATGATGAAGAAAAGAGGTGAACGTGAATCACCCTGGAAAATTCCTCGCTTGATATTAACCATTCCATAGTTCTCATTCCCTCCTGCCAACTCAGTTCTCCATTGTTTCATCGCCTTTTCAGTGAAGGATGTAATATTTTTACTAATGCTAGTTGTTTCTAAGCATTTTATGATCCAACTATGTGGCAATGAGTCGAATGCTTTTTTATAATCAATCCAGACTATATTCAAGTTCGTTTTTCTTTTCTTACAATTTTCTAATATCATTTTATCAATTAGGAGCTGATCTTTTGTGCCCCTACTCCTTCTTTTGTTGCCTTTTTGCTCTACTGGCAAGATGTTGTTTGTTTCCAAATAATCCATAATGTTATCTGAAATAATGCCTGTGAGTAATTTAAAGGTTGTTGGCAAGCATGTTATTGGTCTGTAGTTTTCAGGTATTGTTCCTTTAGTTGCATCTTTCTGAATCAAGTATGTTTTTCCAGTTGTCAACCATTCATCAATTTGACCATTTTGTAAAATTTCATTCAGTTGCCTGGCCAACATTGCATGTAAACTGATCAGATATTTGAGCCAGAAACCATGTAATTGGTCATTTCCAGGTTATGTCCAATTCTTTACTTTTTTTACTCGATTTTTGACCATCTCAGTTGTTATTTCTAATACTTGCAAAGTATTACTATTATTATTATTATTATTATTATTATTATTATTATTATTATTATTATTATTATTATTATTATTATTATTATTATTATTATTATTATTATTATTATTATTATTGCATCAACAGAAGTGTATCACAGCGGCCAGTTTTTTCACCGGATTTGGCATTAATTACTAGTCGGGCCCCACCCAGGGGCCTAGGACATCGTAACGTATTTTCGTAATATGTGTGCAGATCCAAGCAGTGCGGCCTTTTGCATTTGACTGATGGTGATTTTGTCAATTTTTAACTGTTTTAAATGTAATTCCAGTGCTTTTGGAATAGCACCCAGTGTGCCGATTACCACTGGAATTACCACTGCTGGTTTGTGCCATAATAGTTGGATTTCGATTTTTAAGTCCTGGTATTTCGCGATTTTTTCATATTCCTTCTCGGCGACCCTGCTATCACCTGGTATTGCGATGTCTATGATTGTAACCTTATTTTTCTCAACCAGTGTGATGTCTGGTGTATTATTATTATTATTATTATTATTATTATTATTATTATTATTATTATTATTATTATTATTATTATTATTATTATTATTATTATTATTATTATTATTATTATTTTGTAAAGACTGTGGCAGATTAATAGCTGTTCTTTTGAAAGACCACCTTCCTCCATCAAGCTTTTGTCAAATCCTCCTACATCAGGGCTCATTTGTATCACAGTCTATCAGAAGAACGCTTTGTCAGTCAAAAGGAAGAGCTCTGGAGGACAACAATTGTGGCCATAACAGGGAAGTAATGACAAAAATGGAACAAGTCGAGCAAGAAAAATGTTTTTAAAATAACTCAGGCTGAACTATTGTCTAATTCACAAGCATACATGGATCACATAGTAAGTATAATCTTTATTGTAATTGTACTTAAATACAACGAAATTGGAACATAGATTCATAGAAAGAACTTTCCAAAGTCATCAAATGTTCTCTCAACTTTTTTCCTCGGAAGTGAGATTTTTTTCCCCTTCCCCTCTGCTCCTACAAATGTAGTGTGAAAAAAAATATCTAATTTAAAGACAACTGGTTCACCACAGATGTCCCCAATTCAAACCTGTGAACCACACTGATACTTTGTTCCGCATATTAAAAGCAGTATTTTTTTAAAAAAAAATATGTTGAAGTACTCAGTATATGCATAATTCTTTGTCGGTTTCATAACCTACTGAATTTCTCAAACTTTTATTTACCTACTGAATTTCTCAAACTTTTATCTACTAAACATATTAACAGGACATTTCATTCATTTATTCATTTAAATAACATACTGCATTCCATCCTGTAGCAAAAAGTAACACTTTTGGCTTTTTCTTCATGCTCTATCTTGCCAAGAAGCCTATAAATATATTATTATTATTAACTTTTATTCATTAAACATGAATAAAATGAAACTCAGTCACAAATGTATGACAAATATTATTGACTGGCGCTGATGATTGATATGGGTTGCTTCCAGTGACGTGCAGTCAGGTGAGGCAGGGGAGGCATAGCCTCACCATTGTCATCATGAAAAGAAAAAAAATGTAAAAGGAAAAAGGCGAGAGCTGAGGTCAGGCTGAGCTAGTTGCTGCCTCACTGTGGATGACTCTGCTTAACTGTTTAAAAAAGCCTCTAAAAAGCGCCCTCTACGATGAGGCAGGAGAACTGCATGCCTCATCTAGTCTGACTTTAGGCGTTTTATGATCATTCAAGCAGAGTTAAGCAAGGGTTAAAAGCCTAAAAATTCCTGACGTAGGGGAGACATGCAGTTCTCCTGCCTCATAGTAGAGGGCACTCATTTGGGCTGGGCTTCTTCAGAGGATCCGAGGCAAGAGCAGAGTTGAAATCCTCTCTGAAACAGCTGGAAAAGGTACGTGTGGGTAGGAGGAAGGGGGTGGGAATTCAGACTTCATCCTCCTGGTGCAGGGCTTTGGGCAAAGGCTGGAGGGAAGGGTTAGGGTTTGATTGCAGACAGAGCCACGTTGCCTTTTCAAACCTGTAATCAGTGAAGCTGGGCTGGATCCTTCCGGGGCTAGGGGAAAGTGTGTGTAGTCCAATCCAACGTGTGTGTGTGTGTGTGTGTGTGTGTGTGTTTGAGAGAGGGGAGAGGGAGGGATAGAGGGAGGAAGGAGGAGAAGGGAGAAGAAAAAGAAAAAGAAAGAAGTAAACTTTCGCAAAGGAGAAAAACAAATGCTGTTGCTTTAAATCGGAACTGAGCATGCCTGGCTGTGGAATTCTGGGAGTTGAAGTCCACAAGTCTAAAAAAAATTTGAAACCCACCACTGGGTCAGTGCCTCACCAGCCATAAACCTCACCGCACGTCACTGGTTGCTTCCTAGGTATCAACCAGGTACCTTCTTAAGATGTACGATGTTCCAAGTAGCACAGTTTTTTACAGTTCCTCTGGTGTTATTGCAGGAAGCTGCAATTTATTGATGTTATTTTTTTAATTCTTGGACATGGTACCAAATGCCCCGATGATAATGGGTATCATTGTTTCATCCAGTGACGTGCGGTGACGTTTATGACTGGTGAGGCTGGTGACGTCATCAAACCACATGGTTGCTCCGATCGCAGGGGCGCAGCCCAAACGGAGAAGTTTCTTCAGCTCCAGCCACAATCAGCGCAGCCGCGGTCCCCTTCATCTTGCCTCAGGAAGGAGGGGAATGGGACCATGTGTGCAGGGGAAGGGGATCGCGGCTCTGCTAATCTGAGGCTGTGCACTGAGGAGCCGCCTGCACACGTGGTCCCATTCCCCTTGCAAGGATCCCAGGCTCGCCTGATGTAAAAAATGCCTAGGTACCGTGTTTCCCCGAAAATACAACCTGTCCTGCGCTCACTGACCTAGCGTTATCCTGAAAGCGCCAAGTTACAGGAGCCGGGGGTGGGGGGAGTGCTCACGTTGCTTGCCGCCTTCGGTATACCGCTAGGTTGGGGAGTGGCGTTCTGTCCGGCCAGAGGGGAGAGTTGCCGGGTGGCTGCTCTCTTGTGAACTGGCTCCCGAAGAGCCGGGCACAGCCTCAGGGGCGAAGCAGCCATGAGGTAACCATGCTCACCTGAGCAGCCGCCCGGCAAATCCCCTCTCCAGCCGGGAAAAGCGCCATTCACCAAGCCCTTGCACAGCTCTCCCAGGCCACCGCCGCTGGCTGCTGCTGCCCACCGCCGCCCGCCGCTGTCCCGCTCCGCTCCGTGCATAACATCCAAACTCCAAAACTTCCAGCATCGGCCGCTCTAGGAGTGCTCTCTATGGTGGGCCAGCTGCCGGACAGAGAGTTTTCTGGACAGAGTCTTCCAGCAGCCGGCCCACCATAGAGAGCACTCCCAGAGCGGGCGATGCTGGAAGTTTTGGAGTTTGGAAGTTATGCGCGGAGCGGAGCGGGGCAGCGGCGGGCGGCGGGCAGCGGGCGGCGGGCGGGCGGTGGCAGGCGGCGGCAGCAGCGGCGGCGGGCGGCGGCAGCAGCGGCGGTGGGCAGCGGCGGCGGGCGGTGGCGGGCGGTGGTGGGCGGTGGCGGGCGGTGGCGGGCGGTGGCGGGCGGTGGCGGGCGGTGGCGGGCGGTGGCGGGCGGTGGCGGGCAGCGGCAGCAGTGGCGGCGGGCGGCGGCAGCAGCGGCAGTGGCCTGGGAGAGCTGCGCAAGTGCTTGGTGAATGGTGCTTTTCCCGGCTGGAGAGGGGATTTGCGGGGCGGCTGCTCAGGTCAGTGAATGGCGCTTTTCCTGGCTGGAGAGGGGATTTGCCGGGCGGCTGCTCGTGAGCATAGTTACCTCATGGCTGCTTCGCCCCTGAGGCTGTGCCCGGCTCTTCGGGAGCCAGTTCACAAGAGAGCAGCCGCCCGGCAACTCTCCCCTCTGGCCGGACAGAACGCCACTCCCCAACCTAGCAGTATACCGAAGGCGGCAAGCAACGTGAGCGCTCCCCCCACCCCCGGCTCCTGTAACTTGGCGCTTTCAGGATAACACTAGGTCAGTGAGTGCGGGACAGGTTGTATTTTTGGGGAAACACGGTACCTAGGCATTTTTGGCATCAGGCGAGCCCGGGATCCTTGCAAGGGGAATGGGACCACGTGTGCAGGTGGCTCCTCAGCGCACAGCCTCAGATTAGCAGAGCCGCGATCCCCTTCCCCTGCACACGTGGTCCCATTCCCCTCCTTCCTGAGGCAGGATGAAGGGGATCGCGGCTGCGCTGATTGAGGCTGGAGCTGAGGAGCCTCCTGCACACGTCCCATTCCCCTTGCAAGGATCCTGGGCTCGCCCGATGTAAAAAATGGCGAGATCGGCACACTTGGGGCTGCTGCTGAGATGTCCAGGGAGGCTAAACCAAGCCGCGCGCCTCTCCCAGCCACTTTCACGGCTTCCTGGAGTAATTCTTTTTTATTTTCATGATGAGAGTGGTGAGGCTCTGCCTCCCCTGCCTCCCCTGACTGCACGTCACTGGTTTCATCCATATCACTGTTACATGTTTCATTTATTTTATTGTTGTCGTTGTTGTCGTTGTTGTTATGTGGTTAATCTTTTGGTGAGATTCACAGCCTTTGGGGCTGGTTGGTAGCTCAACAGCTCGAATCCTAACCAAGGACCTAGGAACTGTTAAGGTAACGTCGGAGGATATAAATTGTTCCAAGTAGGGTGGTTTTTTTGTAGAGTCAGAATTATTGTTGTTGTTATTGTTGTTGTTGTTATTATTATTATTAATATTTAATGCGAAACCAGTTTTAATGTTTGTAACCCACCCAGATTGTCCCTGAGGAGATGGGTGGCATGTAAATTTAATAAATACATAATAAATAAGGCAGATTGGGATGACAGATAATCCAGACCGGGGACATTTCATAGCTGACAATAGATTTAATCTTGGATCTCCCCAAAGCCCCCTCAACCTATTAATCATTAATAGTCATTGGGTATTTGCCAAGAATCACACTTAAGAAATGACATGGAAAGATATCAGAATCTTTATATAACTATTTTTGATTATTACTATAATAAAGTACAATAAAATAAAATAAAATGTATACATTTTTAAAAAATCCTATTCGTTGGCATTAAAGAAAAAAAGATATCAGTAGAATTTGGGTATCCTGAGGAATATGAAGGAACTGGATAAAAGATGGAACAGTTTCATCCTAATTACTGCTCCCTTGTTGCCAGGTAACTTGCAGTGCCCGACTTGAATTATTTTTTTAAAGAAATCTGTAAAATACAAATGAAAAATGGTCATGTTTTCCAAATATAACGCTAGTCTCAAGCATCACTTTATGCCTCTTGGCCCTGCAGTCATTCTTAGAAATAAAAATGATGCTTTGTTTGGAAGTATGCCAGTTATTCAAGTCAATCAATCATTCTAGGTCTACATGACCATTAAAGCATGCAATTCATATGGTGACTTTAGACCTGACACCATTTGTCAGCCTGTCTTACTATACAAGATTGTTTCTCAACCTTGGCAACTTGAAGATCTGCGAACTTCAACCCAGAATTCTCAAGCCAAGAATTCTGTTAGTTAAAATCCAAACATCTTCAAGGTACCATGACTGAGAAACAACCCTAAACAGGATTGGTGTGAAACCTGGATGAAATTGCTGCAGATCCAAAGGTGCATTTTCAAGAGGCAACTGGACTTTCTGGTTTTTCTTTGAAGACATTTTGTTTCTCGTCCAGGAAGCTTTTTTTCAGCTCTGACTGGATAGTGCGGAATGGAAGGATTTATACTCCTTGCAGATAGCTGGCCATTTGTGTCCCCACTATCCAGTCACAGCTGAAGGAGCTTCTTGGATGAGAAGTAAAATGTCTTCAAAGAAAAAACAGAAAGTCCAGTTGCCTCTTGAAAAAGCACCTTTGGGAGAACCATGACCTGGATGACTGAGAATCTCCATAGACAAATTGCTGTAGAGTTTTCTTATTACTTTTGCAACAAGTGACACTCTCTATTTACTAGCAAACTTTCTCCTATCAGACTAAGCAATAAAATATACATTCCAGACATGGGACCTTGTTAGGTCAAGTGATAGCCCATAGCCCATATATACAGCTGTTCGCAGCAGCCCATAATGTGATTGTGATTTACGGTATGTCATTTTTGCCAGAAACTGGCAAAAAAACACATAACAAATAATGTTATATGTTAACAATTATGGCATTTGCTTAATGACCATACTGTTCACTTTACAACCATCATGTTAGCTTAATGACCATTGTAAAAAATCATGCATGATCAAAGGCAACTCGCTTACTGTCTGTCACAATTTCTGACTATAATTGCAGGCTCAATAGCAGTCATAAGTCAAGGACTACTTGTAAAATGCTTGAATTCAGCTTTTCTGGCATAAATCTTTCAGCCATACTTCACTACTGCTTAAAACTGCAACCTGAAACTGCAATCAGGTTCAATAATGGTTCAAGAGAAAAATAAATATCTGGAATCTAATGAAGATCTTCCAAATTGAATCAAAACATACACTCGTTTTTTCACAAAGTCCGACAACTTAACTGCTTTACAAAATGATAGTATTATCTCAATGGATGCCAAAAATATTTCAGAGACGTTCTCTAATTATTTTAAAAGCTGAGGATAAAACCTCCAATTAAGCTATTTTAATTGAACTGAGTGTGTACTTAAATGCTAAGTATGCTAAAAAAAATCTGTCACTTATTAAAAACCTAACTGACAAATTTTAAATGCTAATGGAATCATAAAGGTATAGAAAAACATCATCCTACTTACTGTGAAGGGCTGAGTAACCAGTGAATTAAGCAGACATCTAACTAAATGATCTGTCAGAAGCTACATTGAAATATATAGACGTGGTTAAAATTTTAATTAAGGCAACACATATGTTTTAGGCTGTATTTTCAATTAGCCCTTATTGTCATTTATAGTTCAAAATAATATAACCTATTCTTTTTATTAGTTAAAAATAGACCTCTGCTTACATTGGTTTCCATGCAAAATCCCTTTGAATGTCAACTGATTGCACAAAAATGAGAAATCTGACTGCCCCAAAACTTTAATGCTTCAGGAAAAGTCTTCCCTATGAATTCTTCCAAAATGTGGGATAATATCACTCCTGCTATGTCATATTCATATTGATAAAAGATTTGCCTGGAGCTAACAAGAACTCTTCTATTATTGTTGATTTAAATGCCTAAGTCTATAGAGCAATTAGTTGAGGTGCCTAAACTAACTACTGCCAACATTCTGACATCAAAACAATTCTTAAAGAATGTGCTACTCCCACAACCATTCTAATTTTAACAAAATATAAGGTAGTACTGTAATAATATAAATATTTGTAACACAGATCGTTAGCATTGTTCAAGGAATCGATCTACAGAGTTCTGTATGTTCTGGTGGGTCTCTGCGGGTTGAAACCTCTGTAATATTACCTGGGTCTAATAAAAGAGAATATCTGTAGCTCAGGGTGAACTATGGGTGCTGTCTAAGCTTGATTGTTTCCTTACAGACATTTCATTACCCGATTAGGTAACATCATCAGTGCTAGTGAATGTGGGATTTACTCCCTGTTTATCTATAGTTCTCTCTGCCAGTGTTGGCCGCAGGGAATGTAGTTTTCTTCTTGAGTAGGTATTGCTTTCTGCTTGATTATTTGCCTGGTGCCAGTCTCAGCTTATCTGGGTGTTCATTGCTGGAGAGGATATATTCTGAGATCTTTCTTAGCTTTATTGTCTCTTTTGAATTGTATGCAAACTCAGTTATGTGTGTCTATTGGTGGCTATTAGCTGAGTCTTTATCTCTATGGCCACTCTAATTTCCAATTCTCCTACTTCCTAATAGCACTTCATTCTTTCTTTACACTCATGCACACACACACACATTAATACAAACTAAGACAGAATAAAGAAAACGAAGACTCAGAGAAAAAAGAAGAAAGGCAAACAGGCAAGGAAAAAAGGATAAAAAGAAATAGAAAGCTTTTTCTTCCTCTTCAACAGACTCCTTTAATTCTCTCCTCCCCTTCCCTCCTGCCACAATGGAGAAACTAGCTAAGGTGTGTGTGTGTGTGTGTGTGTGTGTGTGTGTAAAAGAAAACTGTAGGAGTTGCCACCTCAACTGAGTAGGAAGCTCCACAGGCCAACACACCTGAAGTGTAGCTTTAAAAGTGCAAACATAAAGTATTAAGTTTTGAAGACAGTTAAATCTTACTGGCAACAAAATGTTTGAATTTACTTATGCAACCATTTAAGTTGGGCAAATGCAATGGTGTAAATATCCAGCAGACTGAAGTAACCTAGGTTAGCTTAAGAGTTTTATTAAAACACAAACTCTTTGTTTTTATAAAAAAAAATCAAAAGAGCTGAAAAGGAATTGTTCTTTGGCCACAGTTGTTCTACAGTAGTGTTTTGACCATCTAAATTCCACCCTTAACAACACCATTTGATGTTGTATGGGAGAAGCCATATTGTTTAGCAGAAATGCAAAAGTCAGAGCCAGAGAACTGATGTCTATTATCAGACCTAATAGTGGGAATCACTTGCCAAAGAAAAGTGACTTTGGATGATGCAATGTCTCTATAGTGATAAAATCCTTTAAGAAATAAAAGAAAATAATATACCATTACCAAGGAACCCTTCACTATCATTGTAAGCTAGACCTGACATTTTATGGCCTGCAAAGCCACCTCAGGTGCTTTGATTGTCCCTTTCTGGCGATAAGTCTGTAGAGCTCCTCAGTCATCCAGGTCCTGGTTGTCCCAAAGCTGCTTTTTCAGGAGGAAACTGGACTTCCTTGTTTTTTCTTTGAAGGCATTTTGCTTCTCATCCAAGTAGATTCTTCAGTTCTGACAGGATACAGAACTGTCAGTGGGGAATTGAAGGAAGCAGGAGCACTTCTGAAAGAAAAAACAACACTCAAAGCAAAGTCTAGTTGCCTCCTGAAAAAGCACCCTTGGGAATTGAGGACCTCTTTTAGCTATACAATTTGGGATGAACACCCTTTGGATGGTGTGGGAGTAGGAATGGATTTGCAGAGAAAAATTGCAGACTACAGGAACCAGATGATCCTGAGGACTGAGGACACAGATAAACCTCCAAGTGTTTCAAGGACCCTCTAAAAGGATGCAAATGACCAGCTGACTGCAAGGAATATAAATCCTTCCATTCCCTACCATCCTGCCAGAGCTGAAGAACCTTCTTGGATAAGAAGCAAAACATCTTCAAAGAAAAAAAATAGGAAATCCAGTTGCCTCCTGAAATAGCACCTTTGGGACTTTCTGACCATAGTGGTGGGAAGCAGGGGTGGCAATCGGAGAGGGGGCTGCAGAGGGGCATTCTTCTACAACAGTCCCAGTTCCTCATGTATCTCCTTGGGAAAATTAATTGCCTATACCTGCTGTAAGGATATCAATGACCCACACTGTATTAAGTTTCTTGATCTATATAAGCTCCTTTTTATTCCTAAAAACAGTTCAACTATGTGTTACATTCCCACTACATCCATTAATGCTTGGCCAAAATAAAATTTTCCAAACATTTACACTCTTTCAAACCAAGCTGGTCCTCAGGAATCCTTTGAGTCATAATAGGTTTGGGGACAAGAAGAACATTTATGATCTTTAAATAAGATGACTCAGTTACAAAAATGGAAAGTATGGAGCTTAGAGGGTTGGCCAATCATCAAGAAGAGCTTTCAGATACATAACCAACATGGTTATGAATGGTAGTTCCAACAAATTTGCCGCAACTGGGTGATTTGGTCAAAACTCAGTGATCTGTACAATATCCTCCTCCAGATCCTCCTCATCCATACTTTTATCACTTGCTTTGCGTAGAGTGCCAGCAGTACTTTGACAAGCTTATGGGCTAATGTTAAATCATAAAACTATAACTGGAAAAAGGTTTCTAAAATTTGGAAGGCAATCTACCAGATAGGCTTGGCAGCAGTCGAAACTAAATGCTTGTGTCTATCTCAGCAAACATGACTTGTTTACAAATGCCTCTATGCTGTTTCAATCAAAATGAATCTAAGAAGCTTATAAAAACAAAGGACAATAGCTATAAATCAGAGCCAAAGCCCTCTGTTTAATTCAAGCATATAAGACTTCAATACTGTAACAGTCCCACGCAGGTACATCACAGGCCTCTCTATAAACCCCATACTTTTACAAAAGGATTGTTTCAACAGAACTACAGTACTTTGGAAGCCTCTGTGGATTATTTTAGTCCTTTTTTGCTGTCAAAGTATTGGAAGACTGGAGCTGCCTCAATTAAATGTTTCAGGGTTTCAAAAGCCGGCTTCGTGTTGCTATCCCCATGCCCTATTTTTTTTTAAAAAAAAAATTGCACTGCAATACCAGTACCATGTGACATTCTTGTATTGATAAAAAGAGAAAGGCTGTGGTTCAGAGCTATTTTATAGCCGCTGAGCATTAAGTCTACAAAACAATCTTACATCTATAGCAAAAGTAACTACAGCTCTGCAAACGTGTCTCAGCCAGTTCTTCTACTGTGTGACTCTGAAGAGTTTTTAAATCATAGGGTTATTGCCACAGCTGGAAAAGGAAGAAGATTAAGCTGTTGGTTTGAGCTCAGGGCTTGGCAATTTGGTTGCAAACGTTTCGTCACCATTCGAGGAGACATCGTCAGTGCGCTTTGAATTCTGCTAGTCTGCCAGAACACAGGCCTTTAAATACCTTTTGGGGAGATGCAAATTAGTCTGAATGTTGTTTGCTGTTGTTCAGACTAATTTGCATCTCATAAAAAAATAAAGACCCGTGTTCTGACAGATAAGCACAACTCAAAACACACTGACGACGTCTCCTCGAATGGTGACAACGTTTGCAACCAAATTGCCAAGCTTGGAGTTCAAACCAACAGACTACCAACCTGAGCTACTAATATCCAAACACTTTTCAAGGAAGAAGATTCCTACTCTGTTTTCTAACATCTTTTCCAGAAGAAAGAGACATTGTGATATGCAGATCTTTACACAGAAACCGCCTAAGTCCTGCCAGGATCCACCAGTTGCTGTGCCCAGGGTACCACCGAATTAGATAAGCTGTGTGAAAGGGACTCTGCATTGCATGTAGATAATAAGAAATGGAAATAATAATGTAAAACAAGGACCTTGCTTGAACACAGTTGCCCTCTGTTCTAAAGTTCGAGGAACCAAATGATTTGACTGCTGTTATTGCTTCTGCATCTTGCCAAATTCCTTAATCACTTAATTTAGCAAGCTTCAAATCTAAGAATGGGGAAGGCTTCTTAGCTATCAGACAAAGCCAAAAAAGGATAAAGAAGTTATTTCCTAATCTTAAAGTACCCTGTGAAAAGACATGTTTATTTAGGAGTTATCTTCTCAATTAATTCAATAATTACAGAGTTGAAAGGAAAGGGGTAATATAGGAACTCATTAAGTAATTGCGTGTCATTCTGTAGCATTAGTAACAATAGGCCCATTTTCTATAGCAGAATCCATTAAGGAAATTAACTATTGGGCCAACTGATTTGATCTTTCTCCCTACTGCTACTAAAGAGCTAAAAAGCATCTAATTTTGCTAATTTACCTCCAACAAGTAAATGTTGATGAGATGCGTAGGATCCATATTATTTAAAGAAAATCAGTTTGTTGTGTTACCTTTTCTCACTTAATTGCAAAGCTCAGTATACTGCAGCAAGAAATTTGCTAATTATTAGGACAAACGGTGCTTTCATACAAAAGTACCTACTAATAAAATGGTGTTGCATCTCAGGTCATAATCCTATATAAAGTCCTCTGAATCTAGAATCAAAGCTCCCAACCTTTTTTTTTCTTTTTTTCTTTTTTTTTTCTTTTTTAAACAAGGTTTTATTGGTTTTCAAATATATAGGGAAGGGTAAATAGGTATACAAATTTTTTTTGGCAGCTTTCATACTGCTGGTAGAGATCCCAGCATGGTACTCATTTATATAACATTGTACAACAAATTTATAGAAGAAAACAGTAAACCAAATCTTACTCTATATTGTTAGTCTTGTGTTCCTACATGTTTCTCTTTGTTGTTTTCTAATATATCACTAACTGCTATTGTTCCAAATAATTTTATTTTTGAGATCTGAGCCTTTTCGATATTGCTTCTTCCTCCCTGTCGCCAGAGAGAGCCTCAGTGCCCCCCTCCTTCCCATCTTGGATCTTACTGTCTTGTGTTTTACTGTCTCTTTCACTACTCCCACTCTGTTCCTCCTCTGAGAGTGGAAAATTCTTTTTAATGAAGGCCTCCGCCTCCTGGACTGTATTGATTCTGATCCTGTTTCCCTCCCAGAAGATTAACATCCCCTCCGGAATCAGCCATTTAAACCAGACCCCTTTTTCATATAAATTTTTTGCTAGGGAGGAAAATTTCCTCCTTCTATCTCTTATTTTTTTCGGGATCTGTTTGAGAATGGTGATCTCTTCACTCTTATATTTCAATGGTCCCTCCCTTTGGGTCGCAAGTACCTCGTCCCTTGTGGATCTCCTGACAAACTTAACATGTATCTCCCTCGGAACATTGTGTCTTCTAGCATATGCTGAATTAATCCTATAAGCTAGATCCATATCCCACCATATTTGTTTTTTATCTCTCTTGAGATAATCTGCTAAAATTGTACTCATAATATCTAGTTCTGGAATCTAAGAAAAAAGGACATTCTTTCAAATTCTACTTTTGTCTGAAAGTTTTCCATATCTATGTTTCCCTTATGCATTGCTTTCACTTCTTCCCCCAGCCCCGCCATTCCGTCCTCTAACACCAAAATCCGTTGTGTATTTCCAGCTATATGCTCTTTAACCACTCTGAGTTCTTCTTTGATCTCAGCCCTCATTTCATTCTGTCCCTTCATAAGTTCTTTAAACATTTCCGTAACAGATAATTCCTTAGGATCCTCCCCAGCTACTGCTTTCTGCAACATTGACGATATCTTAGACTGTTGCATCGTGGGACTTGGGGCAGCCGATGGGGGGCTGAGTGCGATTTGCCGGTAGGGGGTTTCCTTGCCGCCATTTGTTTAAGTTCAGAGATGCAAATCCTTGCCAAGGGAAGTGGTGTCGGAGGGTTTCACAGCTACGCTGGTCTCCAAAGGAGAACAATCGCAACGGCACACAATTTGCAGTTCCAAGAGTAAAATACACCAAGATGAATGGAGAGAAAAGTCAGCCAAAGATCAGAAAATCCTACAAAGGAGGAGGTCCCAGTTTCCCTTTGGGAGAGTAAACAAGCAATCCACTTTTCTTTATTCTCTCTTTGGGAGTAACTTCAGAGGACAGACTTCATTTGCATAAAGACAAAGAAAGAGGGGCGAGCGCCATCTTGGCCCTCCCCTTCGCAGGGAAAGAAGTCGCCAAAAGTTTTTTGTTTTAAAACAACAGTTCAGAGTCGTTTCCAGCAATTGTGAAAGTCATTTTCAATTAAAAGTCAAATAAATCAGTCTTTTAACCTCTCTCTTCCCGAGGGTCCATTTTCAAAGCCGCTTAGTCCGAGGGGGGAGAATGGTAAACCCTCCCCTCTAATCTCTCTTCAAGGACAGAAACACAAAAGACTTACAAAGTGATTGTTGCTTTTCTCCTAAGTCCTCCAAGAGCATTGGTCAGGATCCCCACCTTCAGTCTCCAGCTGCACTTCTCCAACTTTTCTTTTAGCCTCCGGAGCCATCCGACGAGAGGGCGGGCAGCGCGAAGCTGTCTCTCGCCCCCCCTCTGCTCCCCAGCTCCTAGGCGAAGCCGAAAGGCACCCCAGCTGGCTGCCGCCACATGCGGGGTACCTTGGCCAGCCGCCCTTCGGCAGGACCCCCCTACAAGGGCTCCTGTGTCCCCTAAGGGACCCACCGGGAAGACGAGCGGCAGACAAACATGTTCGTCGTCGTCCGATCCCGGAAGTGTCCCAAAGCTCCCAACCTTGAACATGAAATATATTCCTGAATTCCTACCATCTTCTATAGTTGCTATCCTGAAAAAGAAAAAGATTTTAAAGAGATATTTGGCTGCAAAAGCTTATGGAAATCCTACTTTGTTTAGAATCTGGAGGACTGTTTGAAGTAGCCATTAAAAAAAACAAAGGTGTCTTAAACTCTTTATCCTTTTTGGAATTGTCTCTTTGGCTGCCTTGCTGATCTCTTGCCTTTTGGATTTTAAGAGGGAATTTCTGTGTAATACTTTTTGTAAAAAATTAGCACCCACTCCTCTCCTAGGAAAATGAAATATTTTAGGAAATATTAAAAAGAGCAGAATAGTTCCCCTAAAAGGGACGCAGAAACTCAGCCCCACCCCACCCACACCTTTGTTAATGGGCCATTAAGGCCTGAGCCAGCTCATCTGCAACACAAAAGACATGGCCCTCAGACCATGATAGGATTAGTCCTCTACCCATCTCACCACATGGCACCTGGAAAGATTACATCAGCCAACAAGGCTCAACCAAACCTGGGATACAGACAGCCTACAAAGTCAGCTAAGACCCCCCTGGGAGCCTGACCACCAATCAGAATACATTTCTTACATAGGAACAGGAAGTTCTAAGGCGGGGCCCAAGAGAGGGTATAAAACTCAGGCTCTCTCAGCATCTCTTTCGTTCTTTTTCTTCAAGATCTTCAAGGCATGTGATCCCTTATTTCTCTTAGGCAACAAAATGTCTTGACCCAAAATCCCTCTGGTATTAAGAAGTGCATAGGAAATGGGTCTGTCTAAGTTCTTTCTCTGTATTTTAACTATCTGCTGTCATACTTACGAAATTCATTTTCTTTGCAATGTTCTGCTTCTCTCAAATATTGGTCATCCTCATCCATGTACTGAAATGGACACTGACAAATAAGATTATTAGTGCAACCTGTTGTGAAGCAGAGAATCATGCACTTTTTGACCTTGTCTTCTTTCCTCAACATGTAAAAGAAAAGATAAACAAGAATACCATTTCTGAGATGTGGGAAGGAATCCTGACAGTTTCCAGAAGAAAACAGGATATGAGAGACTGCCAAATTAGAAGTGAAAACATTCTATAAAAAGTGTAATTATTTCATAACTATAAATGAAAGAAAAAGACAGTAGGAAAATGAATCACAAGTCTATTTGCATTGTTCTTTATTTTAATCATATTTAGGTAAAAACAAAGATTACTTTGGATGAATGTGTACTCTTATTTGGGGTAATCAACATTATGCATAGTGAAGAAAAGGAGTAAAGAAAAACCAAAAGCCAAAGAAATGAAGATCAGCGGTGGGGTGGGGGGGAAGTAGTTAAATCTCATTTATACCATCTTCTTGGCATCCTTCAGTCTCAAAAGACTATGGTATCGTGCTCTGGAAAGAGGTCCTAAAGCATCATCTTGTGATGCTAAAAAGGCCAATTTGAGAGTGGCAATCCCTTCCACACTGAGGGCAGATACATTCTGTCCCCTACCCAGCCCCCAGATTTCGCTGACTGCCTCTTTGTCTCAGCCTGCTGAACAAGTGTCTCTTCAAATTGGAGAAGGCCATGCTGCGTCTTTAGCCTCCAAGCTAAACGATCAGAAGTCAAGGTTTCCCAGCTGTTAATGTCCATTCCCAAGTCCTTTAGATCCCTCTTGCAGATAGCTTTTTATCACAGCTGTTGTCTCCCTCTGAGATGCTTTCCCTGCACTAATTCTCCATACAGAAGATCTTTCATTCCACTTCAAATGTCAAAGGAATCTGATGTTAGGCCATCAAAAACTACAGTGCCCTTCATTTCCTCATGAAAGGACCTGATGATGTTGAGGAGCTGTGGTGGACATCCAATCTTGGGGAGAATTTTATAAAGGCCATCCCTACTAATCAAGTCAAAGGCCTTTGTAAGATCTATGATGGCTATGAAAAGTGGCTATCTTTGTTTATTCCCTGCATTTCTCCCACAACTGTTTAAGAGAAAATACCATGTCAGTAGTGGACCTGTTAGCTCGGAATCCACACTGTGATTCTGGACTCTCTCTGCAGGCACCTGGAGCTCTTCAGTATGACATGGGCAAGCAGCTTCCTTACACCACTAAGAAGAGAGATGCCATGGTAGTTATTACAGTCACTCCTGTTGCCTTTGTTTTTATAAAGTGTGACAATATTTGCATCCTTCATGTCCTGTGGTACTCCACCTTCCCTCCAACAAAGACAGAAGATTTCATGCAGTTCTGTGGGGATGTTCTCTTTGCAGCGCTTCAGAACTTTGGCAGGGATGTTATCTTTCCCACGTGCCTTGCCGGAGGCAAGGGAATGCAGGGTCACGTTTAGTTCTTCTAAGGTTGGTACACTATCAAGCTCCTCCAACACAGGCAGGCACTCAATGTTATTTAATGCTTCTTCAGTTATCACATTTTCTCTGGAACATAACTCAGAGTAGTGCTGCACACAGCGTACCATCTGCTATGCTCGGTCCTGGATAACCTCACCTGTAGCAGACTTCAGAGGGGCAGATTTATTCTGTGTTGGACCAAAGGCCTGCTTGATGCCATCATACATCCCTTGATGTTGCCTGTGTCAGCTGCTATCTGGATCCGAGAACAAAGCTGCAGCCAATAATTGTTAGCACCTCTCTTGGCAGTCTGTTGGACTTTGCTACAAGCAGCTCACAGAACCTGTAGATTGCACTCACTGGAACAGGCTTTATATGCAATTAGAGCTCTCCTTTTTTCCTTGATGGCTGGTGTTAGCTCCTCCGAATGGGCTTCAAACCAATCTGCTGTCTTCCTGAGCTCCTTGCCAAATACTGACAAGGTGGTTGTCAGCGTTCCAGATAGCATCCAAAATTAAATCAGAGTCCAAGGCAAGGTACTGCTCAAAGTTCTAATTTATTACGAGAGCAGTGCTGGCATATCTGGGAAAACCTGAATCTGAAGCTTCTCAGTTTTCCCCACCCAAGTTAAAGTTCATAATCTTGCCCCCACACCCACAGGTCCATCACAGAGACAGCCTTGGTCGCGTTGGTCGATGATCTCTGGAGGGCCAGAGATAGAGGTTGTTCCTCTATCCTGGTCCTATTAGACCTCTCGGCGGCTTTTGATACCATCGACCATGGTATCCTATTGCGCCGGTTGGAGGGGATAGGAGTCGGAGGTACCGTTCTGCGGTGGTTCGGCTCCTACCTCTCCGACCGGAAGCAATGTGTGTTGACAGGGGGACAGAGGTCGACCCCGAGGCCACTCACTTGTGGAGTGCCACAGGGGTCGGTCCTCTCGCCTCTCCTGTTCAACACATATGTGAAGCCGCTGGGTGAGATCATCCGTGGTTTTGGGGTTGAGTGTCACTTCTACGCTGATGATACCCAGCTGTATATTTCAACCCCAAACCACCCCAATGAGGCTGTCGAAGTGATGTCCCGGTGTTTGGAAGCCGTCGGGGTCTGGATGGGGGACAACAGACTTAAACTCAACCCCTCCAAGACTGAGTGGCTGTGGCTACCGGCACCTTGGTTCAGCCAGCTGATTCCATCGCTGGCCATAGGGGGCGAACAATTGCCCCCTGTGGAACGGGCGCGCAATTTGGGCGTCCTCCTTGATGCCCGGCTGTCAATGGATGACCATGTGGCAGCCGTGGCGAGGGGGGCGTTCCACCAGGTTCGCCTGGTGCGCCAATTGCGCCCCCTACTGGACCGGGATGCCCTACGCACGGTCACTCACGCGTTGGTGACGTCCCGCCTGGATTACTGCAATGCTCTCTACATGGGGCTGCCCTTGGGACGCGCCCGGAGACTGCAGTTAGTTCAGAACGCAGCCGCGCGGGCTGTGATGGGGAGTACAAGGTACTCCCACGTAACACCTCTCCTGCGCGAGCTGCACTGGCTACCTGTGGTTTTTCGGGTGCGTTTCAAGGTGCTGATTACCATCTTTAAAGCGCTCCATGGCACGGGACCTAGTTACTTGCGGGATCGCATCCTCCCACATACATCCCTGCGGCCAATTCGCTCACACAGAGAGGGACTTCTCCTGGTGCCGTCCACTAGGCAATGCCAACGGGCGACACCAAGGAGTAGGGCCTTCTCTGTGATGGGCCCAACCCTCTGGAATGACCTCCCCCCCGACATTAGAACCACTACTGACCTCCGCTCCTTCCGGCAAAAATTGAAGACTCACCTGTTCCGATTAGCAGGCCTGGCATAATTACAACTGTCCCTCCTGGCAAATGTATTAACTGGTTATTTTAGGGGTATTGTTTTTAACTTATTGTGTGTGTTTTAGGGGTTCAAAATCCTATATTTATATATATTGCTTTGTACAGTTCTTTTAATTCCATTTTTAACCTCCTCCATTCCAACTGTACATATTCAATTTTTATTGTATTTTGATATATTTTGCATGGACTGTACACCGCCCCGAGTCCCTTTTGGGAGAGGGGGCGGTCTAGAAGCATGAATAATAAATAAATAAATAAATAAATAAATATGGTCCAACCTTCCACTGCCATGCTGGCAGTTCCACTCATCCAGTTCCGGTCAGGTTCAGAGGTACCAAGACAAAGGATGACCTTTGCAATCTAGAAAGAAATTTTATTTTGGCTATATAACATTCTACTCCGTACTATCCCCCCTCCCTATTCCCCACTATAGAAAACAACTTGATAGAATAGAAGTGTGATCAAAAAGGAACATGGCTGCAGGCTGACAGCGGTGTTATAAACAGCATTCTTGAAATATTCCCATCATTCAAGTGCATTTGCTTTGGCCGGGCCTGGGAGAGTTTCCACGTGTGCTTGTGCAAATTCCTCCACTTTGTCCTGATTGCGGGTCTTGCTGATGTCGATTCATGGTCTTCCTTCTTCAAGTAATGCAATCTCTTTATTTGCAGTTTTATTTTGCTGCACACCAAGGAGTGGTCTGTATCGCAGTCAGCACCCTGATAGCTGTGTGACTGTAATACTGAGAAGGTTGGAGTGCCTACTAAGAATCAAAACAAGCTGGTGCAATGCTTCGATCTTGAGTCTCCAAGAGACTCAAGAGTTGAGGCTTTGTTTTAAAGAATGTATTGCTAACGCCAAAACCATAGTAGCAGAAAAACTCCAACAGGTGTTGGCCATTTTCTTTCATCTTCCCGAGGCCAAACTGACTTAAACAGGTAGGCCAAGAACTATAATCAGCTCCAACTCTGGCATTAAAATCGCCAAGGATAAACAGTGGTTCTTTCTCAGGGATTTTCTTGATAGTAGCAGCCAGATCATTGTAGAATTTGTCTTTGGACTCTACTGAAGATGATAATGTCGATGCATGTGTGCTAATAAGAGTACCAGCCCTGCTGATGAGTGGAGCTGCAAGGACAGAATGATGTCATTTCCTGCAGCAGGTGTAATAATGCATGCCAGTAGGGTGTTTCTGACCGCAAAGCCAACCCCATATTCTCTAGTCTCATTTGATGGTTTTTCCTGCCAGAAGAATGAGGTATTCTCAATAGAAAAAGTAGTTAAATCTCATTTATACCGTAAGTATGGTGTATTTAAGCATCTTTCCCTATTTTCTTGAAAATCTTCCTTAGTTCCATGCACTGACTTCCACATTACCTTGTCTTTTTCAAAGTGATCACCTCTCTTTTTGAAGAATATTATCAGCTTCATCCAACTTACCACTGTCTTCATCTTTTTCCTTCCCTCTCATTCACATCGCTATTTCTTTCGCCCTTTAATTCTTTTTCATTCTGTCCATATCATCAAACCACAACATACTTCTTTCTTGCTAGTCAGTCCACATTCAATTTTTTTGACTATGTTTCTTCTAATTTAAACATTTCTACTTTTTAAAATACTCCTTTCCACTGTATTTTAGCTTACTTTTGTTTTTTCCTGATTCGTTCATCTCTCCCTTACATGTAACAAAGAGAGAGGGGATCACTCTTATAATGCAGCCATTTTTGCTTAATCACTATGGTGTTCAGTTTGGGACCATTGCATTTGCTTAGTGACTACCACAAAAATGTTGCAAAATCATGCTAGTTATGAGGGTGCCTTGACTTATGAAAGTCATGACATATGACAGGAATTCTGGGTTCTATTCTGGCTATAAGTCAAGGACTACTTGTATTTCATTTGCAAATTATCTTTTTCTTTATATATATATATATATATATATATATATATATATATATATATATATATATATATATATATATATATATATATATATATATATATATATATATATATATATATATATATATATATATATATATATATATATATATATATATATATATATATATATATATATATATATATATATATATATATATATATATATATATATATATATATATATATATATATATATATATATATATGTTGTATTTGTGCTGATAAAATAAAGGGAGACTAGTATAGATCCATTTCGAGCTATTTAGCTCTCATCAGCTAGCCATACCCTTACTGGGATTCGAACCTGGGCTGTATTATACACAAGGCTAGAGTCTTAGCCACTATGCCACAGGCTTCTCCTCCTTTATCAGCTGAGCCAGGGAAATAAGTATGTGTTTGTGTTACAACCCCTGGTATGACCAAATATATATATCATCAACCATTCAGTTGTGTCCGACCCTCAGCCACCCTATGGATCAGCATTCTCCATGCCCCTCTTGTCTCATCACCTCCTTCAGATCCACCATGATCATCTCAGTATCAGCCTTTATAGCAGGGGTGTCAAACTTGATTTCATTGAGGGCCGCATCAGGGTTGTGTTTGACCTGGGGGGGGCAAGTAGGCGTGGCCAGGGTGGACATAGCCAGCTTGACATCCTGCAGTCCTCTGCCAGTGAAAACGGAGCCCGGGAGGGCTGGCAGAGGCACTATGGGCTGGTTCTCTGCTGTTTTCAGGCCCCGACCCTGCAGGCCAGATCTAAGCACCCCGTGGGCTGGATTTGGCCCGCAGGCCTCATGTTTGTCACTCCTGCTTTATAGTGTCCAGGCAATCGGATCTAGTGTGTCCCCTTCTCCTTTTTTTTGCAGATAACTCTCCATAGGATTGATTTTTCAAGTGAGTCAGTTCACATGACTTGGCCAAAGTATGATAGCCTTTGTTTGGCGATCTTGGCTTCAAATGATATTTTTGGTAAGGTTCATTCTAGGACTTCTTTGTATTTTTGCAGACCATGGGATGCACAATCTCCAGTACCACAGTTCAAAGGCCTCCACCCTTTCCCTATCTTGGTCTTTTTCAGAGTCCATGTTTTGCAGCCATAAGTAGCATTTGGAAAAAATATATATTGCGTTGACTCATCTGTATTTGTTTAGGAGGCTGTTACTTTTCCAGATGTTATTCATGCTTGTCTTTCTATACTTTCTATAACTATTATGCAATATTTTTACCTATTCTTCCCCCCTCCCTCATTTATGACTTTTTCGCTTTCTTACTCCACCTACTCATCATTTTTCTTATTTTCCATTAGTAACACATCTAGTAACATAGTTACTTCTTATTTCCCATTAGTAACACAGTTCTTTTCATTCGGTGCCAAGCAGCCTCTACCGCTGGTTTTCTTATGTTCATTTTCCATTCAAATTATTTACAATGGAATCAAACATATTACAAATAATCATGGTGAGAGTCAATTTCCCTGAAACATTTCTCTACATATGTTAATTTACCACTTTATTAATCATTCACTATCAGTTACTTTTCTGTCTTTCTAACATTTTTTAAAACGCTATCACTCACTCAAGTAATTTCCAAGTAATCTAATATCCATTTTTTTAAAATAATGAATCAAGCATCTTTTTCAAGCAACATGCAACACCTTTTTTTTTTACAATTTACCACAACCATTTTATTGATCAGAAACCAGTCTTTTGTGCCTCTTGTTTCTCATTACTTAAATGATCTCGCATAGCATCTGTTATTATACTACAGGATATAGGATTATTTGTAAGAGGTTTGGCTGTAGACGAATAGTGTATGCAAATGAAACAAATGTTTATTACCGATGTACAATATATTTCATTTTTTTAAAAAACAAACAAGCAATAAAGATGTTGTATGTTATTTACAGCATTGAACTAGGAAGATGGAGAGACTGGAAAAAGTCTAGCTTCAGCCATAGTAGCTCATGTTGGTTTAGTCACTTTCCTTTAGCAAAAACAATCTTATAAGATTGTTATTCTGGGGGAAAAAAATATTTGAGAAGTTCCAGCTTTCAACTCTTGAAAGAGAGGTAGGCTATTAATCTAATAGATCGAATGTGAATTTATAGCATAATGGGATATTTCTTGGCTCTATCCTATTCGGTCCAGTAGAAAAGCTCACCAGTTCCAATTTTAAAAGTTAAAAAAGGAAAGTGTTGAATGATACACATTCAACATGTCTAGTTTGATACTGAATTTAGATTTTGGTTAGAGGATAAAAATAAGCAAGTGATGGAAGCACTTGATAGAAGACTGATACTCTTTTAAAAACACATTTGCAAAGTCTATTTCATATTGTTAGAGGAAGAGATACATTTTAAAGAGATCTAAAAAGATGATGGATAATGTACAAGAAACTTAATAGAAATGGAAATTAACTTTTTAGTTAAAAGTATATACGTCTAACCTTACACAATAACTTGGAATTTGCTCATCAGGAGATCCCTTAAAGAAAATATTGACAAACCAAACAAGTCAACAAAACTATTCATTAATCTCAGAGTGATTGGAGAGAACCAACCTAGGCTAAAGAAGAAAGTGAGAACAATTAATCAGTGGAATGGCTTATCTCCAGAAGTTGTGGGTGCTCCAACACTAGAGGCTTTTAAGAAGATATTGGACAACAATTTGTTTAAAATGTTATAGGGTTTCTCACTTGAGCAAGGGGTTGGACTAGAAGACCTCCAAGGTCCCTTCCAACTCTGTTATTCTGACTTCAACTCACACAGTCCTACTATTCTCTATATATATCTTGCATGTACAAAACAAAAATCTTTGAAGAGTCCCCAGACCAGTTGAATCAGGAATGGAAAATTCAATAAGTCCCTTTCGGGAGAGGGGGCGGTATATAAACGCTAATAATAAATAAATAAATAAATAAATAAATAAATAAATAAATAAATAAATAAATAAATAAATAAATAAATAAATAAATAAATAAATAAATAAATAAATAAATAAATAAATAAATAAATAAATAAATAAATAAATAAATAAATAAATAAATAAATAAATAAATAAATAAATAAATAAGACTTCTGTCCTGGAATCACTAATCCGTAACCCTGTGGCACCAAGGAAAGCTATCCAGGCAGCTAACCTCTCTTGCCATTCAATAAAGGAGACAGTATTTCACCATCTAAACTTTATTGAACGCTGCAAGATCTGGTAAAATTAGAAGAAAATAAACAATGGCATATGATTACAACATGAATACATGATAACTAGCAGCCATGCTCCATGAAAGAGAGCATATGCTCCTAGCTATAATTTGGCCTGTTTACTGTCTAGGCCAAAAGTATAACTGCCTAAAGGTGTGTAAGGACCTGCTGCTCACCTGCGATACCCCTTATGGGATATATATATGGGTCGAAATTGCAGCTGAAAAACTGGGAGTGGCTTCTGTAAATGGAAGCTGGAATGACTTCACTTTCCTTCTCTTTCCCATCAATGCTTCTAGCAGGAAGTGATGAGACAGGAAAGGGGAACTAAATAATTAGGAAGGGAACATACTGCGCCTACTTTGGCCAGCAAGTCAAGATTGTCAAACCTACCTATAAACTAGCTAAACAGAAATAAATTAACCCTGTCCTGCCAGAGTAGCAAATGCTCTGGAGATAGAACAACCACATTAAAGTACACTAGATGAACTCATTTCCTATAAATAAAACATCTGTATACACTCTTATATAGTATATCATACTGTAAAACAAAGGGCAACAACATATCAAAGTAGTGGATATACATTTTTCTGCTTTACATAAGAATAATGGTTTATTTCAGGGAGCTGCAGAATAGCTTATTAGTTACATTTGACTTGACCTTTTTCTTCCAAACCTTGGATTATATCACATCCTTCAAGTATTTTTCCCCCCTTTGGGATGTTTTTTATCCCACCTTTATTATTTATATGTAAATAATGTAAGGTGGCAAATATACTCCTCTTCCTTTATCTTCCTATTTTCTCCACAACAACTTGTGAAGTGAGTTGGACCTGAGTAGAGTGACTGATCCAAAGTCATACAGTCAGCTGTCATGTCTAAATCAGAATTAGAACTCATACTCTCCTGGTTTTTAACAGATGCCTTAACTATTAGACCAAACTATGGGCTTAAGACATCCATTTAATTATCTGAACGCTGATTAGGCACAACAGGCTGAGGAATCCCAGGCCTTGTCTGGATGTGTGATCTGAGATTATTCCACTTGCCTATGCCATGGGGGATACCATCTCCTCTCCTGTTCAAACATCTACAATGAAACCACTGAGTGAAGTCATCTGGCAGTTTGGGGTGACAGTATCATCAGTATGCTTTTGGATACCCAATTATATCTTTTGACTCTAGGCCATACAAGTCTGTCCCAGTATCGAGGCTTGGATGTGGAGGCGCCATCTCTAACTCAGTCCTACCAAGTCTGGGGTGTTTGAGCTACCAAGATCTGAGCATATTTCATTTTTGACTGTGAATATGGTAGGTAGCATTTCCTCTTCCACGTTGAGATGCAATCTGATGTCTTCGGCTCCTGCTTAAAGTGAAAGTATGAACAGTGGCCAGGAGGTTTTTGCACAACTCCATCTGGTGTACCACTTGTTCTCTTTACTAAATTGGGTGGGCTCTTAGTCACCTTGGGGTTTGACTACTGCAATGTGCTCTAAATGAGACTGTGATTGAAGATCACTCAGATGCTTTTCCTGATCCACAAGCTGCATTGGTTTCTGGTTTCTTTCTGAGTGTGATTTGAAGTGCCGTTGTTAGTTTTTTTTTTTTTTTATAAAGCCCTACAAGACATATAGCCTGGTTCTTTGACAGATCATCTGTCTCCCATAATATGTGAACAGCTGTTTCAATTCTGCAGGATTAGGCCACTCTGGGTTTCTTTTGATTAAACAATGCCATCTATTGGCACCCCCAAAGTTCCCTTCTGCTGTAGCAGTGCTTGCCCTCTGGAACAAGGTTTCTCCCTTCTTTGTTGTTGCTTACAAGAGCTTTGAAAATCTGGCTCTTTGCCCAGCTTTTTGGCATAGGGGAGTGAGAGCTCTCACTTCATCATATTTGTCATCTTTTATTTTTATCTTTTAAGTTTTATTGATTTTATTGTAATTTCTTTGATTGTTATGAGCCACCCAAAGTCATTGAGAATTGGGCAGCATTCAAGTGCAATATATTATTATTATGGTTGGTTGCACAGAATAGCCCCGAGTAGCAATCTCACATGAGTTAGGAAGTTGAGACCTGGATTACTCTTGAAAGACAAATCACTCTTCTAAAGCATTGTTAAAAAGTTATGATTTCTTTCCACTTTGCGATGTGACAGAGAATGATTCGTAACCATATAAGGCCAGTCAAGTGTACGAAATAAAACAGACTAATGCAGAAAAAATGATTTATAAATCACAACCATTATTAAGCTGCAACCTTCCTGAAGGAAATGTTCAAATCTGCTGAGTGAGGATAGGTGATAAATACTAGACAAGAACATAAAATGTGGTGTTTAGCAGGGTGGAATAGTTTAATCACTGAAGCAAGACAGCAAACTTCTAGGTCATCAGGTTCCTGTGTAGATTTTTTTATTAGGATGGTAATTAGTGAGGTAATTAGTATACCAGGTCTTCTACCATAAACAAGATAATAAATGAAGAAGCAGACAGGAAATAATTGTTCACCTTGTGTATTTGACCTATATACTTGATGCAGTGAGGATGACTCCAAAACAAAATGCAAAATCTAAAAAGTATTGCGAGGGAGGGAGGGAGGGAGGGAAGCAGGAAGAGGGAGAGGAAGAGGGAGAGGGAGAGAGAGAGAGAGAGAGAGAGGGAGGGAGAGAGAGGGAGAGAGAGGGAGAGAGAGACTAAGACAGGTGGGTTTCTCCTGGTTTAGCCCAGGCAAACCGGTAGTGGCGGCGGCGGGAGGCTCCGCCCACCACCCAGACACTTCTGTCCATGTGCAGAAACATCGCATGTGCAAACACGAACAAACCGGTAGCGCCAGGATTTGCAACCCACCTCTGCACTAAGACTATGAGGTATGTTTGCTGTTGAGAAGTTTGTTTCTGGATTCCTACCTTTATCAGAAAGAGAAGCATTTCTGTATATATGAAGTATGCATATATTTGTGTGTGAATGTATACATACACATAAAGCACATACACCACCACCGCCACCACTACCGGTTCGCCCGGGCTAAACCGGGAGCAACCCACCTCTCCCTCTCTCTCTCTCTCTCTCTCTCTCTCTCTCTCTCTCTCTCCCTCTCCCTCTCCCTCTCCCTCTTCCTGCTTCCCTGTAAAAGAGTGATTTGCTTAGATAACATATATGCTTGATTCTTCCTGGATTTACCATTGTGCTTAGTTGAAGAAGTTCTTCTATAGAATAGAATTTACTGGGGAACAGGTGATACTTCAGGTTTACCCCTGATCAAAAATGTCTAAGCAAACATGCTCCTTTAGACAAATCAGGATAAAATAACAGAGCCATGATGTTTGCATGTGTGTTTTCAATATCCTGACTGTAGAAAACTCTCTTCAATGTTTATAAAAGGGGAGACACTATCACCTGAGCTGCTCAGAATGAATATAGCTCTTCAAAGATGGACTGGAGATATTCAATTTTCAAAGTCATTCGGCCATTCATTGGTATCTACCCAGTGGTGGGTTCCTGCCGGATCGCACCGGATCGCGCGCTCCCTTTCGGCGCTAAACCAGGAAGTACGGTGTTGCCCCGCCCCTGGCGACGGGACGATGCTTGCCTGCGCTCCACCAGCTCGGCTGGGAACGGAGACGTTTCCTCAGCGGAGCGGAGCGCCTGAAAGGGACACAGGCTCAGCCTGCCAGGCTGCCACCACTCCACTGAAGACATTGCTGAGCAGAGAAACGTCTCCGTTCCCAGCCGAGCTGGTGGAGCGCAGGCAAGCGTCGTCGCGTCGCCAGGGGCGGGGCAACACCGTACTTCCGGGTTTAGCGCCAAAAGGGAGCGCACGATCCAGTGCGATCCGGCAGGAACCCACCACTGTATCTACCATTAGGAAGCCCTTCTGTGGAGAAATGCTGCTCATGATCTTAATCCTGATAGTAGAGATTTTGCTTAAGAAAGAAGTTTTCAAGTTCAGCATAAACATCCAAAGAGGAATCATAAAGAGATTTAGTTGAATACAAATTGAGTCCATAATGCAGTCCCAATTAGGGTGAAGCTTGAATAACTTTTCAGGAGAACTCACTTCAAGATCCCTTTCAGACCCCATGTGTAAAGTGTGAAATGGTTTATAGACAGGTCTGAGTATGTCACGGGTGTCAACTTTAATGTAGAGAACTGTAATGGCATAGTATTTGGAAGCTGTAGACCACGGGTGTCAAACTCACGTCATCATATTGTCATCATGTGACGTATCATGACCTTTTTTTGCCTCGGTGGAGCTGGGGTGGGCGTGGCCTATGTGTGACACATCTGGCCCATGAGCCACCAGTTTGACACCCCTGGAGTATGTGGACACTAGAATAAGATGTGATTTCCTTTTATGGATTTATGCAAAATCTGTACAGGACCTCAGTAGTTTACATAACAGCAATTAAATTGTAAAGAAATAGCTATGCCATCTACTAGATGGAGGAGTTAAGCGTTTAATTGGATTTGCAAACCCTGCTATTTCCCTTTCCATCTTTTGAGCATATATGAAGAAATTCAGTTTCTGGCATTATCTATACCTAGAACTTTTCCACTTTATTTATTTAAGAATATTTATAGACTGCTCCAATTATTCAGACCCTGGCAGTGTCCAAATGGTATAATCATTATCTTTCCTAAGTTTGCAAACTGTGGGATGATGCCTGCCTCCCAATGCGGGGATAAGACTGAAGATAAAACGTTGCACCATTTTCAGTATGACAATGAATTTATCCATGGCACAAGATTAATAGCATTCAAATGCAGTCTTCTTTTTCCTACCACCTATCTTATACAGATGAGAAGGCCCTCACTGAACCCCTCTTTAATGAGTTATGAATTTTAAAATGTTTTCTATTATTCACAAGACTGTTTATTATCACCGAGATTCCTACTGCTATCTTTTAATGCTGTTTTGTCATTCGCAGAACAATTTTCTAGTTTGAAGGTAAGATCTTGTCGTTTTTTTAATACTTCATTTATAAGAGAAGTTGTTGCATTTATGTTTTGAAGGGAAAAAATAACTTGTATTGGCTGTTTTTCTTTTTCAATTTAACAAATCTGTGTATACAATGGGGGGGGGAACAACCACAATGAAGGAAAATAGAAAGACTGCAATGGAAGGGGGATTTGATTCAGATCCTGCTATAACCTTGCAGCTATTACTACTACTGATCTGCCTCTAATTCTAATGAAATGATTTATACCCACGAACATTGCCTATGTCTAGGTCAGGCTAAGTGAATGTGAACAATATAAAATAGTTTCCTAGTATGATTTTGATTGCTTATTTAGTATTGTATGACTATCACTAAGTGTTGTACCTTATGATTCATGGTTAATGTATTTTTATGTACACTGAGAGCTTATGTACCGAAGACAAATTCCTTGTGTGTCCAATCCAGTGACGTGCAGTCAGGGGAGGCAGGGGAGGCAGAGCCTCACTGCTCTCGTGAAAAAAAAATTACTCCGGGAAGCCGCGAAAGTGGCAGAGAGAGGCGCGTGGCTTGGTTTAGCCTCCCTGGACATCGCAGCAGCAGCCCCAAGTGTGCCGATCTCGCCATTTTTTGCATCGGGTGAGCCCAGGATCCTTGCAAGGGGAATGGGACCACGTGTGCAGGAGGCTCCTCAGCTCCAGCCTCAGATCAGCGCAGCCGCGGTCCCCTTCATGTTGGCTCAGGAAGGAGGGGAATGGGACCACGTGTGCAGGGGAAGGGGACCGCGGCTGCACTAATCTGAGGCTGTGCGCTAAGGAGCCTCCTGCACACCTAGTCCCATTCCCCTTGCAAGGATCCCGGGCTCGCCCGATGCAAAAAAATGCCTAGGTAACATCATCAGTGCTAGAAGGGAGGGGGGGAGGAGGAGAAAGGAGAAGTTTCTCTTCTCAGAAATGTCTTCTCAGTGGAGCTGTGGCAGCCTGCCTGTCCCTTTCTGACATTTCTGAGAAGAGAAATTTCTCTGGTCGGGCTGTGCCCGTGCGATCGGAGCAACCATGCAGTTTGATGACGTCACCAGCCTCACCAGTCATAAACCTCACTGCACGTCACTGGTCCAATCACACTTGGCCAGTAAAGAATTCTATTCTATTCTATTTAATCAAGACCAGATTAAGAAGCTGTTGGTCAAAAGAATACTAGTTTTGAGGACTTTTCTGGATGGTATTCTGCTTCTCCTGAAATAACAGATGTTCATGCTTTTGATAAACACTTCTGGTCTTCTTCTTTCTTTGTCTGATTTATATACTACTTTTATTTATTTATTTTACAATTCAAGGCATAGCATGTATTGCTCAGCAGCAATATAGAAGCCAATGGACAATGCTTTCTTCCAGAATATTTTCACAATTTCCCCAACAAATATCAAGCCTAATATTTTCTTGCAGTTTCCCATCCAAGCACTAACAATGCCCAGCCCTTCCTAGTTACTGAAGCCGGACACAAATGTCCAAATAATACATCTTAAGTGTTTCCCTATTAAGCATCCCTTATTTTTGAGAACCATTGTACAACAGTAGTTAGGAAAAAAGCCCCTCCCTTTTTATGACCCTGTAATCACTTAATTCAGGGTAGACTCAAGGCAACTGGATGGAGCTGAGCATTTACTGGCTGGATGCCCTTCCTGACTCCTATGAGGAGTTTGCAGCAGATATTTTTTTCTTTGCGCCCTAGGAGAGAAACATCTGCCACTACATAGGATTGAACTCTCACCCTTTCAAATGGGAGGTGAGTATCTTCACAACTGGGCCACCACACCACTCAACAACAGTACTTTAAAAAAAATGTACATTAAAGATAAAAGAGGAACAGATCCAGCATCCTTATTCCCAGATCTACAAACATAACTTCTATATATGTGTAACTTCATACATAAGGCTCAGCAGTCTATCAATCTAGTAAAATAACTGATTGCATACATAGGCATGTATTTATTAGTCCCATCAATATATCTGCTTATCTCTTTTATTGGGAAATGGAAAGAAATTTTGCTTCTGGATTAGGATCCAGGGGCTATAATCATAGGAGAAGAAAGGACCTTTCCTCATCAACAAAACAAAGACGGGATAAGGAGAAGAAAGAAGCAAAACAATCAAGTTCTCCCTTTGATTATCCTCCTAGTATACCAATTCAGGGGACGTGGTGGCTCAGTGGCTAAGACGCTGAGCTTGTTGATCAGAAAGGTTCGCAATTTGGCGGTTTGAATCCCTAGCGCTGCATAACGGAGTGAGCTCCCGTTACTTGTTCCACCTTCTGCCAACCTAACAGTTCGAAAGCACGTAAAAAATGCAAGTAGAAAAATAGGAACCACCTTTGGTGGAAAGGTAACATCACTCTGTGCACCTTTGGTGTTTAGTCATGTCAGCCACAAGGAGACGTCTTTGGACAGCGCTGGCTCTTCAGCTTTGAAACGGAGATGAACACTGCCCCCTAGAGTCAGGAATGACTAGCACATATGTGCAAGGGGAACCTTTACCTTTACTTTTACCTTTATACTAATTCAGCACTTTTTCCTTATATCCATATCCTTTCTAGCTCCCAAATGTTTCTAACATATCTAATTAATTATGAGTTATTGCTCTCAGATAACTTTCTTATTCCTCAGATATCATCATGCATGATTACACAGTCCATCTCTGCATCTTTTCTGTAACGTATAAAGTAGCCAACTATACACTATTTGAAGCAGGGTTGTTGATCCACAACCCTAAACATCTCACACCATTTTCTATTTACCCTGGCATTATTGGGATTGTGTCTTCACCCAGAGGGACATTTTTGATATATTTCTTGTTAAAGTGGCATCTCATCCAGGCTATTCAGGCAAACACATTGTGTCAGTAATAGACAGAGCTGGGGCTAGTTGTAGGGAAAAGTTTCAGTGTGAAGAGGGGCATAAAAATAATTCCCACATTTTAAAAACATGTCATTTGCGAGACTGGATACCCACCTTTAGGTCAGTGGTGGGATTCAAAAAATATTACTACTGGTTCTGTGGGCATGGCTTTGTGGGTGTGGCATGGCTTTGTGGGCATGGTGTGGCTTTGTGAGCATGGCTTTGTGGCCATGGCAGAGGAAGGTTACTGCAAAATCCCCATTCCTTCCCCACTCTACTAATCTGCTTTCCAGCTCCATTCTCCTGTTCAGGGCAACAAAAGAAGATTGGCTGGGCGGCAGCAGGGGCGGGGCCAGCCTATTTGCCGGTTCTACAAACTACTCAAAATTCCCACTATCGGTTCTCCACAACCTGTCAGAACTGGCTGAATACCACCTCTGCTTTAGGTCCTTTTAAGTCTCCTGTCATAGATCAGGATTTTTGTCTTTTCGTAGTTTTATTTTTAATTTCCTCTCTTTGCAGAGCTGCATGGAGGCCTTCAAATGCCTTTTGAACCCTATCCTAGACAATTTAACTGCATCAGCTACATAAATTAGGAAAGAAACAAATTTATCCTACAACTTGTTCAACATTATCATAATAAAGCAATTTCATTTTCTTTTTTCTTTCATTGGAAAGCACACTCTGTTTTTCCTCTTGGAGATTTAAATCTTTTGATGTCCAGAATAAAAAGAAAAATCAAGTTAAATCAGAAACAGAATTTCCATTGTTGCACTGGGATAACTGTGATTCCCATTACAATTACATTTTCAGCTAGTCATGATCTAAATCTTCTGTCACCCAAAGCAATGAATTAGAGGTGATTTTGTCCCAAGTGGCTTCTCCCACCTCTTATGATCTCTGACTTATAATTTCATATTAGGTGCGCATCTGCTCATTTTACAACAAAGCTCAGTGCTCCAAGAAACTAAGTAATACATTAAAGCACCGATATTTTCTTCACCAATGAAAATTCACCCCACCATGCATTAATCATTCTGGCATGCTTTCCTTATGTAAGCAAATTCATTAAGACAACTGCAAGCATAAATTTAAATGGCAAGATAATAAGGATTCTACATTTTTAATTAACTACTTTCACTAGGGGACCGATAAGATCACACCTAGGGTGATGAGGGAGCTTTATCTGTAAGGCTTGATCTGCACTTATCATCCTCATATTAGCAAGGGAGTATTTGATGGCGATCCATTATGTTGGTCATCTTTGGAATAATTCTGAATCTGCTCTTCAGGGAGCTCCACGCGGTCCAGTTTTTCAGCAACAGGGAGGAAGGGAATGTTCTTAATTTGCACACGTTTTTTAGATTTGTGCTGTAGAGAGTATTCAGATCTCTATAGCCTTCCTCTGGGGCTGTTGCTGCTTGAAATTTTTTTTTCTATCCTCCCTCAGTATCTGGTGTTTCAATAACATGCATATATTATTTTCGTTTATTCTTGTTTCCCCCTGCCCCACCCTTTATTTTATTCTACAAGTGTTCTTGAAATCAACAGGCTAGGTAAAATGCTTAAATAAATAAAATAATCCAATGAATATGAATGGGTCTGATTTAAGATTCCTATGTGATTAAAGAAAACTTAATATGAACTCTTAAAAGACAACCTTGCAAGAACATTAAAAGCTATTATTTTCTTTTTATACATCCCCGTTAAAACATTTCACCCTTAATCTGCATAGTTTGTGGCATCCCTGGCCATATTGTTAACATTTGCTAACGTCTGCAGGAATTCTTTAATTACAGTTTCTCCACTGCAGTTGATGGAAGAGTGGCTACAGTTATAGGCGTTCCTGGAAATCATTGCAGAAATATTCAAAGCCCCTTGATGTTCTGAGCTTGGCTAGAAGTTACAAGGCCAAAAGAAAGAAGTACTAATAATATTATAATATATAGATCTGCATTTCTGGACATTTAGAGCTACTGCATATCATATAATAGCAATAGCACTTAGACTTATATACCGCTTCATAGGGCTTTATAGCCCTCTCTAAGCAGTTTCCAGAGTCAGCCTATTGACCCCAGCAATCTGGGTTCTCCTTTTACCCACCTCAGAAGGATGGAAGGCTGAGTCAACCTTGAGCCTGGCGGGATTTGATCTGCCAAACAGCTGGCAGCCAGTGATCAACAGAACTAGCCTTTGGTACTGCACTCTAATCACTGTGCCAGCACAGCTCTTATATCTAATATCACACTTACAACAGGTCATAGAATATCAGGACTTTCAATAGCTACAATTCTCGAGTCATTTCAATTGTTTCCACATGAGAATATCTGCTCACCCCACTAGATTGGATAGGATAGACCAGGGGTGTCAAACAGGGGTGTGGGCATGGCCAATATGTGATGTATCTAGCCCAAGGGCCGCAAGTTTGACAGCCCTGGGATAGACCTATTCCAGACACACTCACTTAAATATTGTCATCCTGCCTTCTTGGTGGCTGCCCCAGCCCTTTGGAATAACTTGCTTCCTTAGATGAGAGGGGGTTCTCTACCCTTGCAGCCTTCCAGAGGGGCCATGAAGACCTTGTTCTTCCTCCAGTATTGGAATATTTGGGAGTTGAGCTGGGAAGGATACTTTTGTTTATCTTAGCTTTTGTGGATTGTTATGTGCTTCCTAGAATCATTATATGCGATAGGCAGCCATGTATGTCCTCTGTAAATAAATAAATTAAGTTCTAGGAGGAAGAACCTGAAATCTCATGAGATATGTTCTATCTTGCAAGATATCAGATGGCCAGATAAATGTGAGTGGAGAGCACTAAAGCCACCAGAAAGATTGTCTGATTGTTCCTCAGTCTAAAAAAAAAAATCCTTATCTCTCTCTTAAAGGAGACTTTCTGCAAAGGTGTCAGTCCTTTGATGTTGCCCAAATAGGTTCCAGTTCGGCCCGGTTCAGCCGAACCAGTAGTGATATGGTGGCCTGGGTCGCTGGAACCGTCAGGAACCCAGGCCTGTCATGCCCCCGAACCTGTTCCCTTCTGCCGTCGCCGGCATGTTTCTGGGCATGTGCAGAACAGTTTTCAGTCAACTGTGCATGAGTAGCAATTTGTGGTGGGCATGCACACGAGCAAAGTGAGCAAAACGCCCTCTCAGCAAACCAGTAGTAAACTGGTAAGGAACCCACCACTGATACAATTATGTAGCAGAATCTTGCAAGCCCGATTATTTTTCCTTTCTTCCCTTTTATAACCCAGGAGCGAGCCAATCTGAATCTCTTTCTAATACTTTCCCCTTTCCCAGGATTCATGTTTGTGCAGCTTTTGTTTCTGTAAGGGCTTCTGAATGTTTTCCTCAAAGCCATCTCCATGGCTCCCTAAAAACAGCTAATCTAGGATGAGGACAGAATTTTACAAAAAAGTCCCTCTGTGTGGTTCTGCTTGTATTAATACATCAGGATTCAGAATAGGGTTGTAAGATTACTAAACTGAATGACAGATGATGGATAATCCTATTGTTTTGAAAGTCCTTAGGAAACAGAAAATAAAAGAGCAGGAGGAGGATTATTGGCCCCTGTAATGAAAATTTTAGCATAAAATAAGCAAGACAAGAATTTTATTATACCTACCAAAAGGGACGCAAACACAGTAGGACATTCATGATTGCTACCTACTGACTAAACTATAAAATGACTCTATTCATACACTTTTGTAGTAGGCAACATTAGGAACATGTCACTGAAACCTGTTTTTTAAGGTGTGATGCAATTTATGGATATTTTTTGCTAACTTAAGAGCAGCTGGGCACAGAAACAAGGGAGAGAAGCAGAATCAGCAAGAGCCAAACTTGTGTTCTGTAACACTGGATAAGTAGCTACACCATCTGTACTCCTTGAACAAGCTTGAAAATGATGAGATTGTGCTGCCAATATTTATTAAGTACAAGTATTCATGAAGAAATTGGTGAAATCAATTTACTATTCTAATATGTTGTGCCTTTCCTTTTTATGCACAAGTAATGTGTCAGTGATTGTTGAATTAAACTGCTCATGTCCACTACAAATATTATCATGACATAATAATAGTAGTAAAATCTTTTATTCTGTTTTATCTCAACTTAACTGAATAAATATTCCAGGGCAATTGTTCTAGCAGATAGGCACATAATGACATTAACAATTCATATCACATTTTAGGTAAAAAAAAAAGGTTGTTAATTATGATGACAAGAACTATCTTATTTCTCCCTGGAATTTCTGTTGCCAGAACTCTGCAAGGAAAATGGGCGTACCACTACAAAGGTATGACTCTGTATGTTTTCGTTGGGAACCAGATTTAAGTAGGATTCAGTAAAGATTTTTTGTGGAATGTTGGTGGACAGTGATATTTCTTATCTGACCCTAATTTTTCACTGATAAAAAGGCTGCCAGCATTTATCAACGTAATCAATATATGCAAACTGTTCCACCTTCACAAATAAATCAAATCAAATTTTTGTCCTGAGGAAGCAAGAGAAAATGGACTAAAGTTAGATTGCCTATCTAACCTTTCTTCTAATAAATATTATTTAATCAGAGGTCAGAAACATTTGTGTTTGGATTGTCTGTTAGATTGCTAAGAAGGAGATCAGATGGTGATGACTCTTGACAGAGAGTATAATCAGCAATAGGGTCTTGTTTCTTTCTTCTCAAGAACTTTCAAGAAGGATACTTGCTCCTTCTTGAAAGTTCTTGAGAATTAGGAACCAGCTACTGTTATTTCATCCACATGTATAATTTCCTCACAGGAGGCAAAGTTTTACCCAGGAGTGGCTGGATCCTGGCAGTTACTGATGGCTCAAGAGGAATGGAATTAGTTTTCTTTTTAGCACTACTCTTCTGGATCTGCCTGAGTACCTGAATGATCTAGAATACGGGTGTCAAACCTGCGGCATCACATTGCTGTCATGTGATGTATCGTGATGTTTTTCATTTGTGAAACTGAGGTGGACATGGTCTGTGTGATGCCGCCGGCCCGCTGGCCGCCAGTTTGATACTGCTGATCTAGAAGACAAGGAAAGAGCTATCTTGGTCAAACCATGGCTGTTGCCTTTGAAAGGATGCTGGATTTGCATATTTCCTTTTCTAATCACTTTAATTAATTGCTTCTTAACTGCTTTTTATCTATTAGGAACCTTTGGATTGAAAGGTTTGTCAGCACCAAATGAGTTCTCTTCCAGTCTTATCTAAATAAGTTTTTTTTGTTTTGAATTCCATGTTTTTTCCATGGAATTTTAAAGATTTTTAAAAAATGGACACAGGAGGAACTGGAAGGAATTAAAGACTAAAATTAAAGGAGAATAGTCATTCAATTTTTATATATACAAATAAAAGCAAAATGTATTAAGTTTGGGTATATTGAAGGATATCATTGCAGGCATTAATTTTAGGAGAGCCTGCCTTTAGAAATAGCCTGTGTTTAAAAGATGTTACAGAAGGGACTAAAAATTATGATAGTTAGGAAGGAATATAAACTTGGTGTCTTTGATCAAAGCTAAAATATATATTTTGTTATCTCTGGTAACTCTTAGTGCTGACATCAGGGCTAAAATGACCAGGGTTTTTGAATTTGTTTATAGAGAAGAGATGGGATATGGGAAGAAGAGATAATTTCTTAAATTTTAAAAGAAGATGGTTAATTACCAAATTGTTTATACTTGTGATAAAGGGGAAAGTAATTTTTTATATATTTCCTTTGTTTTACTTTAGTGTATAATTTTCCTTCCATTACCTCTACTTTTTTCTCTACTGAATCTTCTATTTTGCTTTCTAACCATTTATTTAGTTAGCTAGTTTGTATTAGTTTTTATTGTTGCAATTCATAATGTTTATTAAAATTACTATGGATGATAGCGATAGAGGAAGAAATGGAGAAAAAAGAGAGACAGAATCTCTTAGTCTAGAGTAGTCAGTCATTTAGAAAGTCATATAACTTATCAATCACAAGTACTACACTTATATGATATAGTACCATCATACAGCCAACCAAGTGACCCCTACTGCTATTGTCCCAAAGGTGCTTTTTCAGAAGGCAACTGGACTTTCTTGTTTTTCCCTGAAGCTTCTTCAGTTCTTCTTGGATGAGAAGTGAAGGAAAAAGGAAAAACAAAAAAGGCCAGTTACCTTCTGAAAAAGCATTGCTGTGACAAACGTGACCTGGATGACTGAGAATCTCCATAGACATTTACCCTAGTAGGAAATAACTTACAATCACACACCTCAAAGAAGCCAAGTTACAGAGTTCAAGTCACGTTCAATTTTCTGAGAACTCCATGTAATCAGAAACTTGAACAACATAAAATGCACATGTGCTAGAAGCAGAAAAATATAACGTGAAAAATTAAAACCACACACTCCTCAATAAATACCTTCATCTTATACTCTTAGCTTGTGGAGATTCCATGAAATCCAATCTCTCTGTCATTTTATTTCCTTAATAATTTCAGTAGGAAATTTAGCCATTTTAATGCTTTCATTAGGCCATTCTGATTTGGGGGAAACAACTTTCAATAGCAAGTTTAATTTCTTTCTGATTTTTAATATTCATATTTTGTTTTGCTTTTAATCATCTTATTCATCTTGAGGACAGGGCCAGAAGGAAAACCCAAGCTATTCATCAAAGAGCAGACAATCCCATTTATTTATTTATTTATTCTCTCAGATGCATCCATACACAATTCTTACAACCTCAGAACCAGAGGTAGTGTTCAGCCAGTTCTGACCAGTTCTGGTAGCAGAACTTTTGAGTAGTTCAGAGAACTGGTAAATACCACCTCTGACTGGCCCTGCCCCATCTATTCTCTGCCTCCTGAGTCCCAGCTGATTGGGAGGGATTGGGGACTTTGCAGTGTCCTTCCCCTGCCATGCCCACCAAGCCACGCCCACCAAGCCATGCCCACAGAACCGGTAGTAAAAAAAATTGAATCCCACCACTGCTTGCATCATACATGTCTTGAGCCCATGCCCATCTAAATAAATACAGATTTGGAGCACTCTCTTGGGGGCTTCAAGGAAACATCTGGCAAATCTATGAATGCTGATTAGATGGAGATAACAAAGATTATCACAAATCCTGGACAAGTCACAAAGCAAAGTTATAAACCTTTTAAGGAGAGATTGTCCTTTCTGAATATATCTTTTCAGTTAAGGAATTAAAACTTCAAAAACTTGACTAAAACAAGGCTGGTTTGAAAGAACAGAAAAGCACCGAGCAATATAGGTTTAGGATTAATGTAACAGGAAATTTAGATTTCCTTTTCTTTTTCTTATCTCCCACCTTTCATTTCTTTTGCCTATGACTTCTTACGCCATTTCTCCACTCTGCACTTACTTCCAAAGGAAATAATATGCTAGGCATTATATGTGTATTATATAATTTTTGCATTTGAAAGCTTTATCTGAACAACAAATCACCACATATAAATATTAAAGCTGTGTGAAAAATTAAGCTCCCGAGAGGAGGAAAATTATTGTCAAATGCCAATTAAATTTTGTTTACTTTTAAAAGCGATTATGAACTTCTGTGAGGGAGAACTGTTACAAAGTGAAGGCAATTCTTCTGCAATATGTATTAGCTGGAATAAAGGCATGAGGAGAAAAGCAATTAAGTGTTGTGTTTTCTACTGCATGCTTTCTCATGAAAAGCATAAAATATACTCAAATATAATGAAGTACCATCCATCTCACCACAGCCCCACTACCTCAAAAACCTACTTGGTTGTTATCTTAAATGACAAATGTAGAAAATTCAGATTATTGATGTATAAAGCAGGCTAAGGAAAAGTAATTGAGATTAAATAGCTGTTCACCTGGTTGCCTGTTTCAGGATTGTAACTGGGTCCATCACAGTGGTGGGTTTCAAAATTTTTTAGAACCTCTTCTGTAGGTGTGGCCTGCTTTGTGGGAGTGGTTTGCCGGCCATGTGACTGGGTGGGAGTGGCTTGCTGGCCATGTGACTGGGTGGGAGTGGCTTGCTGGTCATGTGATGGATGGGTGTGGCCAACTTGTAAAATGTGGTGAAACTCACTTAACAAAGCTCTTGCTTAGCAATCAAAATGTTGGCTCAGGAACTCTGTCATTAAAGCACACAAGTCTTAAAGCTGTGAAGTTACAAGACCCTTGCACCTCTAACTCTTTAGAAAAAAAACCCAGGGGTATTCAAACTTGACAGCTTTAAGACTTGTGAACTTCAACTCCCAGAATTCCTCCTCTCACTCTTCATCTTGATGATGTGCGGACAGGCAGGGGGAGGGAGCTGGAACCAGTTCTAAACGACACTGTACATTTTTGGAACCTCTTCTATAGAAGAGGTTAGAACTGGCAGGAACCCACCCCTGGTCCATCAATACATTTACCTCTGCTTAACTGGGTAAATCCATATAATGCGATGGGAAGTGTGTGTGTTCTACTTGTGTGTTGTGCTGTTTTTAACTTGGGTTCTGCTTGCACTTTTTTTTGCTTCACTTTTTTTACTTCTGTTCTGCTCATCTTTAAGTGTTTCCTTTTGATCTGGATCTTGCTTTTATTTATTTATTTATTTATTTTGGGGGGGTAGTTTTACTTTGGTTAATTTAAGGTTTGTGAGCACAATTCTGCTGTTTCCAAGTATTGAAGAAAATCATAGGACTCCAGATAGTAGTGATATAACCTGCTGGGGGTTTCCTATATTTGTTACATTGCTTGAATTTCATATTCTATTGAACAGAACTCAACTTTTTCTGGAATTCATGTTCCAGCTTGTTTATCAACTCTGATACTTGCAGACAAATGGAATTAAAATAATTAGGGGGAAAAAAGGGGGGGAGGAAAGAGGGAAAATGGTGACATGAGAAACAGAAGAAAATGCGTGCAGGAATCTGTGGAATGGAACAGAATCAGAGACCAGAATATTGATTCATTCCCATCTACACTAACAACAGTCACCTATACCGAACCTGGAATGTTCCCAGCAGGAATATATTGAGTGGTGAAGGAGACCTCCACCTGGACATGTAGAAGAAAGGAGAGTGGCAAGAAACTGTGCAGAACAGAGAAATTGGTGTTTAGTTCAGAATTTCTCAACCTTGGCAGATTGACGATTCATGCAGGCTAGAGAATCCTGGGAGTTGAAGTTCACACATCTTCAAGTTGCCATGGCTGAGGAACACTTATTTCATCCAGGGGTGTCAAACTCAAGGCCCGTGGGCTGGATCCAGCTCAGGGTTCTTAGATCTAGCCTGCGGGGCCACCTTGGAAATATCAAAGGACCGGTCCACGGTGCCTCTGTCAATGAAAATGGAGCTCAGGAGGACTGCATGTGGCCCTCCTGAGCTCTGTTTTTGCTGGCAGAGGGTTGTAGGAGGCTGTCACAGCTGAAAACAGAGCTCGGGAGCCTGTTTTTTTGGGCAGAACACTAGGGTCACCACAGGTACCCCCAACACGAGTAATGTCAAACTGTCCATGCCCACCCTGTCCATGCCCCATGCCCCCGCCAGAGGTCAAATTCTGATGTGGCCCTCAATGCTGGAACAAGGCCAGAAGAATTCCCTCTCTCCCTTGGGTGTACCTCATTTGTTCCTTGATGTGGATTCATGGGAAGTGATCCTACAGAGCACACTAAACCCCAGACTGGGGGAAACTAGATTGCAAGAAATCTTTAGGTTTGGTTTGTGAGCGCAGCAAGCACAAGGAACAAGTTGTGATTTTTCATTGCCTTATGAAATGCAATAACCAAGGATCCACCCTACTTCATTCCTCTCTAGCAGGCAAGGCGAGTAAAAGCAGTGACCAATGTGGTCTAACTCTAAACACACTGTGTTGGCTTCATTTAAATATTTTTTTTAAAAAAATTGGCTAGTTAATAGTTAATTTTTTAATGGAACAAATACCCAGGAGCTCTTTTGTACAATTATGGTGATTTTAATTTTCCTGATTTTAAACAATATAATTGACTTTATTGGTTAATCTCATCATGCATTGGAGTGGAAACAATATTTAAGCTGTACAATTGCAGACCCAGCTTGAGAGTTATTATTTAGCATCCTTGCAATTTTGGCAAAGTCTTGATTGCATTATATTAGGAATTCAATTACTTTTCCAGCACCGAAAGCCATTAGACATATCTGAGCTTTATAGAACAGAAAATAAAAAAAATATTTTTCTTCTGAAAAAGAAATTGATACTTTGGAATAATTCTTATTTAAAAATTGTTATTTTTGTTGTTGTTGAAAACTTGGGTTCATAGTAGAATTATAATTCTTAATCAACAATTAAGTAGTGATAGCTTAAACAATATTTGAAAATTTAGAAAAGGCATACAACATACTAAAAAGTCTGAATGAAAATGCATACAATTAAAATGTTGGTTATCTATAATGTTTGGTCCTGATATCCTTGTAATCTTTGAAACTTCAGAAGGCACTGACTATGTTGGAGAAGCCTTCAAGAGACTAAATTGACAATTCATTGAGTGTATGTAAGACATTTGAACAACATCAAGGAAATTTGAAATAGTGGTATATCTTATGCCCAATTAATGTATTTTGGTTTCATTGATTGTTAAAATGTTTTTAAAAAGCCTGAGTCTTATTCTCACTACCTTGAAAAATGAAAAAAAAAATTGAAGAAATGTTTATATCTATATGTAATGAGCATGTTTCACTTGCAATTCCTTATGCAGGGATGCAGTGCTCAGTGGCTAAGACACTAAGCTTGTCGATCAGAAGGTTGGCAGTTCGGCGGCTTGAATCCCTAGTGCCGCATAACGGAGTGAGCTCCTGTTACTTGTCCAAGCTTCTGCCAACTTAGCAGTTCAAAAGCACGTAAAAAATGCAAGTAGAAAAATAGGGACCACCACTCTTCTGCTTCCGGTCTCTGAAGACGACGGACATGTTGTCTGCCATTTGCCATCTTGGTGGGCTACCCCTGATTCGGGGGGGGCACAGGGTGCCTTGTAGGGGCGCCCTGCCGAAGGGGCGGCTTGCTGGAGCTTCCTGGAGCGGCGGCAGCCGCAGGGGGGCTGCCAGCTTTGCCCTAGGTGCCGGGAGGCATAGGGGGTGCGCAATCCACGTGCGCCTTTGTCCTGAGGAGATCAGAAGAAACGCTCTATGTGAAGGTAACAGCTGAAATGCGATGAGAGGGGAATTCCCCCAGGGTCTCTCTTTTTCTTCTCGGAGCAATAAGTAAATAAGGATTAGCAGCTTCCCTAAGACTCTTCGATCTTGGAAAAGTGTTAAGATTGGAGAGGGGGTTTTCTTCCCCCCCCCCCCCTCGGAAAAGCGGCTTTACCCGATCTCACTCTCGGAGGAGAGTGAGAGAATTGGAAAAAAAACCTTTTATATTTACTTCTTTCAAGCAATGGGACAATGACTTGCTAGAACAATTGCGAAAGAAAGAATGTGAGCTCACTTTATAAACTATGAATGGAAACTTTTTGAATGGTTGTTCTCTGATCCCCTGGGAGGGCTGAGCCAAAATGGAGTTTCTTCCTCCTTTTCTACTGCCGTTACAAATGAACTGCCGCTTTTGAAAAAATTTCTGGGTTGGAATTACTATTCCCCAGTGAATCCTAGAGGCATCTCTTCGTATAATCTTCCTTGGGCTGGAAAAAATTGATTTTAATTGGTGGGGAGCTGTATTGAAAGACTAATATCCCACATTGGACTTTGCCTGTCTGTGGATCTCCCCTGACGGTGCACTTCTGCAGACGCCATTTTTTCTGTCTAGACTTATAACTTTCTCTGAGTTTTGCAATGCCTGAGAAAAAGCCCCCCCCCAACCAGCGTCGGCTCTAACATCTTCTGTGTCAAGTCCTGTTCCCCAACAAACAAAATTATCTTCTTTTTTACAACCTAAAGCTTCTGAGGGGGAACAGCTGTTTCAAGAAATGTTTCAACAAATGTTCCAGACGCTTATAAAGGGACAGGATGAAATTAAAAAGCAGTTGGCGGACTTAAAGGAACAACTCAGAGAGAATCAACAACAAACTTCACAAAATAGACAGAAAATAGATGCCCTGGAGGAGGGTGCTGTGGGGATGAGAGAGGAGGTGAAGGCATTACAAAAAGATAATGCTGGAATTGAAAACTACATGGAAAAAATGGAATTTGAAAGGATGTCTTTCTTTCTTAGATTTCAAAATATACCTGAAACGGAGGGTGACGATTTAAGATAGACTATGATAACAATGTTAGCAGACTATATTAAGAGATATAAACAACAGCTAGGGTGGGATATTGACTTGATATATATAATTAATTCAGCATATGCTAGAATACACAATGCTCCAAGGGAAGTTCATGTTAAATTTTTTAGAAAGACTACAAAAGATGAGATTCTAAGGGTTCAAAGGGGGGAACCTTTAAGATATAAGGATAAAGAAATAACCATTTTAAAACAGATACCAAAAAAGAATAAGAGATAAGAGGAAGAAATTTTACTTTTTAACTAAAAAATTGTATGAAAAAACTATCTGGTTTGGATGGTTAATTCCAGAAGGGTTGTTGATTTTCTGGGAGGGTGGTAGAGTGAGAATTAATACAGTGGTGGAGGCGGAAGCCTTCATGGAAAAACACAAGATCCTTCTAGACGGAACAAGTGACAGTGCGCAAGATATGAAAGGGGGAGGGGCCATGGCTCAGCCAACAGACAGGGGAGAGGAGGCAGCAATGAGACTCAGGTTACAGAAATGAATTAAAAGTACATTGCAATTGTTAATATAATGAAATGGTTAGAAGTGATATAAAGTATGATTGAAGATGTTAAAGAATTTGAGGTAAACCTAAACTGCTAATATGTATGTAATAATGATATTTTGATATATATATATAATAAGAGAGAGATGTAAGATCTCGGGGGAGCACCACCTTCCGTATGATGTAGCTGTCAAAAATTTTCTCCACACTTATGTACCCTTTCCCCCAAAATATTTGTAAAAACCAATAAAAACTTTTTATTAAAAAAGAAAAAGAAAAACAGGGACCACCTTTGGTGGACGGGTAACAGTGTTCCATGCACCTTTGGCGTTTAGTCATGCCGGCCACATGACCATGGAGATGTCTTTGGACAGTGCTGGCTCTTCAGCTTTGAAATGCAGATGAGCACCACCCCCTAGAGTTGGGAACGAGTAGCACGTATGTGCAAGGGGAACCTTTACCTTTGCCTTTTACTGTAGTTATAAGGAAGCTGTAGTTCAAAAAGAGAGCCATTTTGGTGTAACGGTTAAAACATCAGGCTGTAACAGGTTAGGCTTCATTGTTCATTGTTAAATGAATCCAGTAACAAAGCTATTTCATATTTTATAGATTTTTTTTTCTTGTATGCTAATACTATTTTTATGTTTAATTTAAAAAAAGAAAACACTCATAGTTCTGATTCTTTAAAAATGGACTCAAGAAGTAGCCAAAATAAATATAATGCAGTACTATTCCTTAAATACACAGAGAACATGATTGTGAGGAATGGTTTGTATGAATTTTCTATGTAAATTAAAATTATAAGAGAGCCAGTTTGATCTAATGGTGAAGGCACTGGGCCAGGAACCAAGAGACTGTAAGTTCTAGCTCAACCTCAGGCCCACGATTCTCTGCGACGCTCCAGCTGCTCGGCGGAGTGTCATGCAGGCGCCATACGCTCCGTGCGCAGAAGCCCCGAGCAGCTCAAATACAGGTAAGGATGGTGGGCGGGCAGGCGTTCCAAAGCACCGTACTGGAACAGTACCTGGTGCCCCCGGCAGGCACCGCTATGCCCGTACTGGGGCGTACCGGTTGTATCCCACCACTGATCACCACAGTCTATTTTTCCCCAGATTAAATACTTTCAATGACTCTAATTATTTCACATGCATTTGTCTTCTGGACCCCTTATCATCCTGATTCCTTTCCAGCTTCTCAATATAATTCCTAAAATCTGGCATACCTAAAACTTGGCACAGCCATCTACATTCAGTCTAATCAACACAGATAAGAGAAGCAAACATTTCTCGTTATTGTGACTAAGACGCTGAGCTTTGTCGATAAAAAAATTTGGCAGTTCAGCGGTTCAAATCCCTAGTGCCGCATAATGGAGTGAGCTCCTATTACTTGTCCCAGCTTCTGCCAACCTAGAAGTTCAAAAGCACATAAAATGCAAGTAGAAAAATAGGGACCACTTTGGTGAGAAGGTAACAGCATTCCGTGTGCCTTTGGCATTTAGTCATGCAGGCCACATGACCATGGAGACGTGTTCGGACAGCGATGGCTCTTCGGCTTTGAAACAGAGATGAGCACCGCCCCCTAGAGTCGGGAATAACTAGCACACATGTGTGAGGAGAACCTTTACCTTTTATACTTCTATTTCTGCAGTCAATAATTTCATTTGCTTCTCTTGTTTAAACCTTCATGCAACACAATGCTAGCTGGTGTTGGAATTTTCACAGACTGTAATTCAATTGCTAGCCTGCCTCTTTGCTGGAGGTTCTGTCAGAGATCACAAACCAAAACATATTTTTGAACTTTGCAAGGCACACAGTGCTAGTACTCTGAATATTGGAATTTTTACCTGCCACAAGTCAGCTGCTGGTCTGACAGAAGTACTTGTTAGAAGTACTGCAAGGGATTGTTAAGATAAAACATAAATATAATTTTTGAACTTGCTTCTATAGATGTTATAATTCTTATGCAGGAGTTCCTTGAGACCTGAAAATTATTTCAACAGTTCCTCTAGGGTTAAAAGGTTGAGAAAAGCTACCCAAATAACTTCCCTCCATCTTCACCTGGAATCATTCTTCATATAATGGTAACAGTCAAGGTCACCTTTCTAATGTTCTGTATATACCACTTCATAGTGCTTTACAGGAGATTCAGGCAATTCAAATGAGTATAAAGATTTATTGCAAGCTTAAACTGTCTACAATAATCCAACCAACTAATGGTCAAGGGAAATAAGTAGGAGATAAGAGAGCCATTTAAGATGGGCTGGACTTCGATCTCTTGTGGGTGTGCAGGGACTCATGATTTATGACATATTTGATCCCTCCCTCAGGCTCAACCTGGTCATCTCCTACATATTTACTTCTCTAGTATTACTCATGTAGATTTATCTTAGAATTCAATCAGAAGAACCAATAAATTCAGGCCACCTAATTTAATATCTATCTAAATTCCAAATGGATGTTAGCCTGTTGGGTTCAGTTCCAAGTAGGGAAAAAGACACTGGAAACACGAAGGCTGCTTGGAAAGATGGTTTAATGGTGGACAGGATCACATAGCTTCAGCTCCTGAGCAGAAAAGGGGGATCACATGCCTCAAGATGTTGGGTTAAGAAGAAAAAGGTCCGAGATGCTGAGAGTGCCCTCGTTTTATGCCCTCTGTTGGGCCCCACCCCAGAGCTTCTTGTTCCTGTATAAGAAATGCATTCTGATTGATGGTGCAGGGGCAACTGTGTAGGTTGTGCTGAGACCCAAGCCTGTTTGTCCTGCTGGCTGATACAGTCATCCCAGGTGCAATGTGGTGAGATGGATAGAAGGCTAACCCTACCTTTGTTATGTAGAATAGACTGATCCAGGCCTCAATGGCCATTGAAAAGGTGGGGGGAGGGGGGAGGAAGCTGCAGGGAGTTACTTTGTCTTTAAAAACATGATTCTCCCTTTTCTCATCCAGGGAAATATAATATTCTGTCTTTTCGATATTTCCAAGGATATTTCATTTTTTCTAGGAGAGGGGTGGGTGCTAACTTCCTACAACCCCCTTCAAGATAGACAAGAAGCACAACCAGGAGTACTATCACTTATCTTTTTTGTATTAGATTAGCAGAATCTTACAAGACTAAAACTATTTCTTTGTTCCCCTTTTCTTTTTTCTTTCCCTTCTCCTGAAAACTAGGGAGGGTCCTTTCTGAAACGTTTCCATGGATACCCTGCTGCTGTGGGTCAAGTTAGCTTGTAGATGCTTGGTGTCCACCCTGTAGCACTTCCTCCTGCCTCTAAAGGCCATCCCCACCAACCATTACAGTGAGAGAGTCCAGAATAACAATCAGTGAACACTGCAGTAACACACCCACCCACTCACACCGAGGCTAAAGTTTTCCATTTATTTATTTATACAATTTATTGGCTGCCCATCTTACCACAGGGTAACTCCAGGCAGCTTACAATCGCAATCATTTCAATCAAATTTGCAAATAAAACTCCAAATAGACAGATGATTTTTAAGCCTGTGCTTAAAGATGCTCATTTGTTTTTTTTCCTAATTAAAGCTGGCAAATGGAGGAAGAAGATTAATCATCCTTTTTCTTTATAGTGTAGTTCCATGTTATAGCAATTCCTTTGAAAATTCAACATCTTAGAAGGCTATAGAGAAGCTTCACATGTAATTAGATAACATTTTTTTTCTCCTACTTGTTACCCATCACCCGAGTAGTTAAGCACCAACAGATGCTCCAGAGCTTCATACTGTCACTTGTAATAGTTTCTGTCTGTAGGAGGGTTTGAATTTAAAGTTCTAATTATTAACATCTCATCTCTCTGATAACCTTTTATGATTCCATTAATGTTTTCTTTTTCTTCTGCCAAGTAACTAAGCCGAAAAAGAGACCGTCATGTCAATTTTGACAAGCAACTCGGACTGTCATGGGTTTGTTGAGTAACTGCAAACTGGTTACTTTTTACCTTTTTTCTGTCCAAGTTAATATCTGCACTAATGTGGAAACCTGTTCTGAGCAAAATATCCAATCTCAACTGATTCCTCATTAAAGACAAAATGACTTCCTTCCAATTATTTGAACTAGTTGCTTTTTTTTTTAATGTGGAAAAGCAATGGCTGTAGAATGCTTTCTTAAAGTCCCACTTTTTCTCATATTTATGGAACTGAATAAGATAAATGGTAAAGGGCACAAACCAACAAATTAAATTAAAGAAAAAAACATAAGCGTGTTGTGAGCCCATGAAATTAAGGATATGGTGCATCCACCTTATCTAGTTTTCTCATTGTCACAACAAGTAGCAGAACAATGAGACTTGCTTAGATCTTGCTGTATATCTAAGGATGTATTTAGTAGTTGGGTTCTGGGTATTGAGCCACCAAAACCTGGACCAGTAATTATGTAGACTCAGCCTGGGCTACCTCTGCTTCCCCAAACAGTCCATATTCACCTTGTTTACTATGTGCATAAAAATGGTGTCTGTGTCTAACAAATGGAAAAATTTCAAGAGGGGATGAAAAAAAAGCCCATAAGGGAATTAATTTGTTACTGTGGCAAAGAATGGAAAGAATTCTGACTGAAACATCAAACGAAGTTAAAATAAGCAAAATATGAGAAGTTGACATGACAGACTTTTTTTTTCTGTTTAGCTACTTGGCAGAAGAAAAAGAAGACATTAATGGAATCATAAAAGGTTATCAGAGAGATGAGATGTTAATAATTAGAATTTTAAATTCAAACCCTCCTACAGACAGAAACTATTACAAGTGACAGTATGAAGCTCTGGAGCATCTGATGGTGCTTTAACTACTCAGGTGGTGGGTAACAAGTGTACATTTATGCTGAGCAGGTAGCCTGAAAACCCACTTTTTGCTTCTCAACAAATAACCGAAAAATGTATGAATGTGGGAAAGAAAGTTTGCACAAAGGGATTGGAGGTAATTGCTAAATGCAACAGGAGTGGTAAATGCTGACATTAAATCATGTATCGGAATAAATGCAATGATAAAGTGAGTGGCTCAGCACTGTGCAGAGACTAAGATTTATGTTTTCCCCTTGCTTAATGCATTTAGGGATAAATGTGTAATGTATGATACATTTGTGGTGATAATATAGAAGTATTGGTTGGGGGCATGAATGTACATGCACCCTTGTATGGAGACAATAATGTGTTGCTGGCTGAGAAATAGGATGATTTGTACCAAATACTACATGATGTGAACAATATTTGAAGTCTGTGGATTGAAAAATTAATTTATCAAAGACCATGGTGGTTGTATTTGACAGAGTAAATAGAGTAAATGGTTGTACGTTATAAATAACAGCCGAAAAGTAAACTAGATAAATTTGTGCAGTTTGGTAGTATGTTTTATAAAGATAGAAAAATAGATGGAGAAATTTTAAGACTTACAAATGCTGATGAAAGGGTAGCTCAAAGTATGAGGTTTGTCACAAGCAATAAATATTTGTTAAAGTGGCAAACACACCCTTGTATAAGGGTATGCCTAGATTAAAAAATCATCTGTCTTAACAGGAGAACAGATAGTATCAAGAATGAATAGATGCTGAAGAAGGTGCACTGAATAAAAAAGTCAGTTCCAGCATTAAAGAAACGCTTTGAGGAGGTTTGCTCGTACAGCTATCCTTGATTTACCACCACAATTGAGCCCAAAATGTTATGTTGTTAAGTGAGACATTTGTTAAGTGAGTTTTGCCCCATTTACAACCATTCTTGCCACAGTTGCTAAGTGAATCACAGCAGTTGTTAAATTAGTAACACGGTTGTTAAGTGAATCTGGATTCCCTGTTAACTTTGCTTGTCAGAAAGTTGAAAAAAGTGGTCACATGATCCAAGAACATTGCAACCGTCATAAATATGAACAACTTGCCAAGCATCTGAATCAAGTGTTGCTGCAATAAGTGTGAAAAACGGTCATGGCTTCCAGTTCCGGCGGTTGACGGCGACGGGCAAGCTTTGCTCACCCCGCGCTTTCCCGTGCTTACTCCTTGGGGGGCACAGGATACCCCGTAGAGGCTCCTGCCGGAGGAGCGGCACTGCGGGGATCCCCAGAATCGGCGGCGGCCGGTGGGGGGCCCCCGCCTCGCTCTAGGCACCAGGGAGCATGATGGGGGACGCTCCGGCGTCTTCGCTGTGAGGCTGACGGAAGAAAAAGACGATCTGAAGGATGCGGCTGCGGTGCGGTGAGGTGACAACTCCCTCTCATCCCCTTCACTAACTTAGAAAAATTGCCAGCAGTTTGAACTTTACTTTCGGCTTGGCTGGAGAAGCGCGACTAGAGGGAGGGGGATTTCCCCCCCCCTCGGACAGGCGGCTGGAAACAATTTCACTCTCAGCCCCAAGGGAAGGAGGAGGGGGGAGAGCCAACTAAGGATGCCACGCTCCTAGTAATGGCGAATTTTTGAATTTAAAACTACAATGGAAGGATGATCTGGAAGGTTTTTTGGGAACTTTGAAAACTTTGTTATGCCTCCAAATCCGAAGCTGGCAGGGCAAGATGGCACACTTCCGTTGTCTTTATGAGCTTTGAAACCTGACTCCACCTTTAAAACTTCAGGCTTCCGGTCTTTGTCTCTGTGCTACTCAGACAAATCTCTTGTTGATTGCTGCCTTTTGAACTCCCTGGAGTGAAAAACTTTACTCTACTGCCAGGGTTATTAGAAAAATCATCTTCTGCTTGGACCTTCTGTCTTCTGGACTCTCCTGGCTGTTTCACCTTTCTGACTGACCAATCTCCGTACTGACTGATTTTCTCACTTCACAAACAATGGCTCCTAAAAAACCACCTCCTGGAAAACCTGGCTTTGCTGCCTCTGCCCCGACATCTGCAACCTCCAGTCCTAGTACACAATCAACGATAACAGCTTTGATGCAACCTAAATCTACAGAGACTGAGTTTCAACAAATGTTTCAACAAATTCTACAAGGGCAAGAGGAAATAAAAAACAATTAAAAGAGATGAAAGAAGAAATCAAAGAGAGCCAGGTTCAAATCAATAAAAACTCACAGAGACTGGATCTTTTGGAGGGTGGGATGGCTGAGATGAGGGAGGGGATGGAGGGGATGCAGAAGGGGAACAAAGAACTTGATACCCAACAGATGAAAATAGAATTTGAGAGAATGTCCTTTTATCTTAGATTTCAAAATGTGGTGGAAGCAGATGATGAAGACATAAGGGACATTATGACAAGTATTTTGGCGGAATATATTCACAGAGAGAAACAACAGATGGGGTGGGAAATAGACCTGGTTTATAGAGTGAACTCAGCATATGCTAGAACACATAATGTACCCAGGGAGGTACACATTAAATTTCTCCAAAAAAGTACAAGAGATGAGATTCTGAGTGCACAAAGGGGGCAAGAATTGAAATACCAGGACAGGCAAATAACCATTCTGAAACAGATCCCCAAGAAAGTGAGGGGAAAAAGAAAAAGTTACTCGCAGTTAGCGAAGAAACTATACCAGAAGGGAGTGTGGTTCAGATGGCAGATGCCTGAAGGTATGTTAGTATTCTGGGAGGACACAAGAGTTAGAATTAATACACCCATAGAGGCACAGGCCTTTATAGACAAAAACAAAGCACTCTTAGAAAAACCAGATGACCTTACACCAGACACACAGGACACGGGAGGGACCGGAGCTCTGCCAGCGGGGGGAGATGGGGCGACACCGAGAAAAACCAGATCACAAAAATGAATAAGAAAACTTGCTTGACAAAAGTTGACCGAATATATTAATTGAACCTATATGCTGACTATATGTAACTATTTAGTAATGATTTTTTTTGCAAATGTATACTTTGAGTATGGAGGGAGGGGACACCTACCACACATTGCAACCATCAAAATGTGTATTTACCCATTACCTTTTTCCTTGTAAAATTTTTTAAAAACCAATAAAACGTTGTTTAAAAAAAAAAGTGTGAAAAACGGTCATAAGTCACTTTTTTCAGTGCTGTTGTAACTTAAAATGGTCACTAAACGAATGGTTATAAGTCAAGGACTACCTGTAATGGGAGAACAAAGAAAGATCAAATTCCACAATTTATATGTTCAATAGGATGGGAAAGAATGAGAAAGTTGTGCTTGGATATAATTGATGAGATCCTCCAAACAAATAAAGGCAAGACATTTAAAGAACAAACAGTAGTGCAGAGAATGTTATGTAGGTTTGGTGTTTTTTGTGTAATATGAGATAGGTAACCAGCTTGCAAAAGCTTAAACTATTTTCCAAAATTTGCAAAGTAAGAAATGTGTTCTGCCTGATGTTGCATATTGCCTTGCCTTCCTTTTTCAGGGTGTTGTAAACCCTGCTTAAGGCAGAAAATTAAATGTCCATTATTCACAGAGTTATATGATTTACACACACACACACACACACACACACACACACAAGGCCAGCCAGGCCACTTTCCCACAATGGATGATGGGCTGCAAAAGCTGATGGAATTAGCTGAGGCGGCTAAATTGACTTATTTAATTAAAGAAAAGAATGCAACTAACTTTGTTTCTACTTGAAAACTGCTTCTGGAATTTGTGCTTAAAGTGGGAGGGGGGGAGGGAACAAAACTTTGATTTTGGGTTTTGCTAGGTTTTGGATAGAGTTGTTGTTATAGAATACGGCTAGTACATATTACTGTGTAAAAGTCAAAAGTTGAGGTTTACGTGTTATTACAAGAACTCTGGTGGCTCAGTGATTAGAATGTGTGCAGTATTGCAGGCTAAGTTTGCCTGTAGCTAGGAGTTTGCTCCTGACTGGCTCAAGTTTGACTCAGCCTTTTATCCTTCTGAGGTTTCTAAAACAAGGACCAAATTGTTCAGGGCAATATGCTGACATTGCAAACTGTAAAGTGCTGTAAAGCACTATGGGGCAGTATGTAGGTCTAAGTACTATTGTTATTATCTTATTTTACTGCACTAAAAATAGTTGGAAGGTAATGCTTTTCTTTTTTTTCTCCTTTTACCCTACACTTTTCCTCTTCCCTATTTCCTCTCCTATTTTCCCATTATTTTCATGTATGTATGTATGATTTGAACCTGGATTTGAACCAGTAAGGGTATGGCTAGCTGATGAGAGCTAAATAGCTTGAAATAGATCTATACTAGTCTCCCTTTATTTATTTATCAGCACAAATACAACACAAATATAAAAAGGCAACATTAAAAATAAAAATATGGTTTTCTGCCTGGATGGTTTTCTGTAATGAGCCGAAGGACAGAAAGGGGGAGTAGTGATCTCCCTCCCATATTTGGGCATACCAGGGGTTGTAACACAAATACATACATACATACATACATACATACATACATACATACATACATACGTGTGTGTGTGCGCGTGTGTGTTGCTAATATTACATATTAGGCAGATACAGCCCAGGTTCAATTCCCAGTAAGGGTATGGGTAGCTGAATAGAGCTAAATAGCTTGAAATAGATCTATACTAGTCTCCCTTTATTTATTTATCAGCACAAATGAAACACAAATGTAACAAGGCAACATAAAAAAATGGCTTTCTGCCTGGATGGCTCCTAGGGTGAGCCGATAGACAGAAAAGGGAAGCAGTATGCTCCCTCCCATATTTGAGCATACCAGGGGTTGTGACACTGTGTGTGTGTGTGTGTGTGTGTGTGTGTGTGTGTGTTGTATTTTATATTTCAATAAACTAATAAATTATTATTATGTCAAGCCACTTATTCTGAAATAGTTTGGGAAAGTCCTTCAGGAGACAAACCAGCCAAATAATGAAATTATGAATGCATTCTGAAATGCTCTGCAATTATATAATGACAGGATAGCCACTTTGTGTCATTCAGATACATCAGTTTGAATTTCAGGAATTCTTCTAGAGGAACATTGGTAATACAACTGATTAATCACAAAATAATTTACATCTAGATGTGGGAGAGGGAAAAATGCTTGCAGGAGAGTTCAAATCTCTTTTGAAGGTCTCTTGCATTCTAATTAAATCAAGAGTAAAAATTACTTCATTTAAATAAAGCTTCCCTTAAGACTCAACTCACTTCCTGGTGGTTATGTGGACATACCAGGAGTACAGAAAAAGTTTGACTCTGTCTCGTGCTAATTTTTTACACTTATTTTTTTATGATCATCTGAAATAGGTAGGGTGCTATTATATGCTATAGACACAGAAACATGGTCATCCATTCATTTAAAAAGCATATTTTAAAGTAACTTGGAGGGTTGTCTTTGTTTATTTAATTTAGTTATTTTAAAAAGACGAAAATGGAACAGTAGAAAAGGGGAAAGCAAAAGCCTTTAAGATTCATTTAAAAATGAAAGACACGATGGTAGGGCATTCCACAATAATGGGACCACTACAGAAAACACAGTTTTATTTACTAAAAGGCCAGCTTTATAGATTGTCAAATAATACTACCCTAGGAGCAGTGGAGAAATTATTTGCTGGAACTTTTCAGATTTACCAATTTGCTCTTCCTGAACCTGTATGCAGTCTGGAATAAAATTGTATTGTTTAGGGGAAAGGGTATACAATAAGAAAAATGAGAATTACAATATTAGAGGAAATCCTGCTTTAGATGCAAAGTCATTCCAATAGCCTTAGAACTGGAGTCAAACTGCTGTATGTGATCTGAATTATTGCTCTTTTATTTAAACATTGGGTGCTTTTGTTTCATGCTGGTTACAGTTTCAGGGACTTGAAACCAAGATAGTAACAAACTCTACCATGAAATTTGTCAGAATGTTCTTTCCCTTGTAAAAGCAGATTCTGCTTGGTCATTTTTCCCCCCTCACAATATTAAGGTATTGTATTTCTTTAAAAATTCTCTTGGACAGAATTTGATGCAACTTATACTGGTAAAAGCTGAAGCAAGTGCTACTTCCTACACATCTTGTAATCACTCTGAAGGTTTTCTGCTTGTCTATAATTCTCAATCAGAAAGAAAGGCCTCCATTTTCATGTTATGTGTTCTTTTGGACTTCACTGAAATTTGGAAAACCAAGGAGGCTCCAGATCACTGGATAATTATAAAATAAAGAACAGAGAGTTCACACTTATCTTGCCCACTTTATCATGAGATACAGTATATTAATTACGGTATATGTATAAAAAGCAGGACCACATTTCAAATGTGAGAATATTAGCATTCCCTTTTTCTTTAGAAAACTATTGAAAACAATTTCTTTTAATATTGAATCATAAAATCCAGGGATCAGTGGAGGTCATGTTGTCCAACCCCCTGCAGAAACCCTCTTAGCATCATAGACAAATGGCTATCTACATTTTAATGAAACTGTCCGGTGATGGAGTACTCATGACTTCAAGAAGTAGGTGATTCCATTGCTCAATAGTCAAAATTCCTCTTTATTGGAGGAATCCACTGGTTCTTGTCTTATCCTCGTGCTCTGGAGAATTAATTCACCATCTCTGCCCTGTGATGTCACTTCAGGTCTTGAAAGACTGGTATTATGTGATGTGATATATTGTGATGATATGATATATGATTGATATGATTGATATGCTGAGATGAGATGGATATCTTCCCTTAGTCTTCTCTCTAGATCACTGCCCTGGTGGCCCAGTGGTTAAAGTGCAGTAGTGTAGGCAAAACTGCCCGTAGCCTGGAGTTCGATCCTGAGAGGGCTCAAGATTGACTCAGTCTTCCATCCTTCCAAGTTTGGTAAAATGAGGACGCAGATTGTAAACCTCACAAAGAGTGCTGTAAAGTGCTATGGGCAGTGTATTAGCCTAAATGCTATTGCTATTGCTATTAAGATGAATGAACTTCAATTCCCAGAATTCCCCCAGTCATCTGGCAGTTGAGGTCTACCCATATTAAGATGACTGAGATGGAGAGATACTGCTCTAGTACCTAAGCACTAAGCACTCCAGGTTCCTTTAACTACTCTTATAGGGTGTATCCTCCAAGTATTCAATTGAATAGTGACTTACAATTTTAAAAATTCAGGACAAAAAGCTTTAACATTTGAAAAACAAAGAAAAAAAAACATTTTCCCCATTTTCCAAAAGGAAAGATCAGGAAAAACTCCCTTATAAATGCAATATGTCCCCATCCATTTTTGGTCTACTTCCTCATCTGCAGCCATCCTTAACTTACTAAAAGTTTAACTCTGGTTGTTGATAGGAAATAGATTAATCATCCAATGATTTATTTGGGGGTGTGATGGTTATGGGAGAATGACAATGTCATTTTTCATACTTGGCTAATAGGAAGGATGGGGTGATGAGCATTCTAGTGAGTCCTTCTGCCCTTATCAACCTTACTAAGATCCTAGACTGTATTTATGTCTATCAAGAAGTGGAGACCCTTAAGGTTGGAATTCAACAAAGTTGTAATAAGAGATTCAATAATCTGGAAGGGAAATTCCCTTTTCTTCAATTAAAAGATGTGAGAACTGTTACCCAAATGCATCGCTGCAATTAAAATCCAATTACCTAGTGTTATCACTATTCACTTACTGAATATATCCAAAATCCTATTGGGAAGATTGTCTTGTGTTTTATTGGAATATTATTATATAAAAGTTATATTATAACTTTTAATTATAACAATCTTTCCCCAAAATGTAATTCTTTTGTTGACTCAAGTGTCTCACATTCATTGAGTGTGTCAAACTTTTTTAAAAAATGAAGATTGTTTCACAAATCCTTAATAAAAAGAGTGTTTATTACTTTATAGTTTTCTATATGTTCAGTTTCCAATACAGTAGATCTTTGATTAATATAACCAGTTTTTTCTCTGTTGCTCAGTTTTCATTTTGTTGCAGTCTGGAGGCATACGGTCAAATCATAAATTATATTCCAATGATTTATCACCTTAGCTGAACCAAAAATAATCTTCAATGCGATTTATAAGTGGAAAGTCATGCTATGGTTCTCCTAGCATTCTGAGAATTTTGACAAGAAAAAAATTAAAGTATTTAGACTGCATCGCAGTTATTCCCACTGAGGGTAACATGTGTCACTTCTGAGCAGACATAGGACACAGTCATTTAAGGACCACCTAAGAAGGGTTACTTCTCACTGGAGAAGAACCTAATGCTGGCAAAGATTGAGGGCAAAAGAAGAAAGGGACGACAGAGAATGAGGTGGCTGGATGGAGTCACTGAAGCAGTAGGCCTGAGCTTAAATGGACTCCAGAGGATGGTAGAGGACAGGAAGGCTTGGAGGGTCCATGGGGTCGGACACGACTTTGCAACTAACAACAACAAGAAGACTCTTTGAACAAGCAGAAAAGGATGTTGGCACAATATTTGCTATCCCCTTTATGAAAACCTATTCCATCATGTAATGAAGGTGGCAAGTAGTACTATCCACAGTTTTAAGGCAGGGCAGGTTGAGAGAAGTGATTGGTAGTTTGCCTTTTTTCACCAAGTGATATCAAAATGATCAACAACTTTCCCTAATGTGGGGTGATGACAAGCGAGGTGGGTGTTTGAAATGACACATTTAGTCAAAATCCAGTTAACATGGATGTAGTCCAGCTGACTAGTAACAAGTATTTTTTAAAAAGGCCTGGGAGAAGGAACAAGGTACAATCAATAATAAATAAGCTACACTCTTAACTGACATTGAGTATTAATCCAGTTCTGTCCTCATGGTCATCACAGCCAACAAAACCTTCTATAGTGGTCAGTCATAAAGTGAGAATGGAAGTGTCAAAATGATGGAACCCTCCCCTCTCCCCAATAATAAGAAAATAAACAGTACGGCCATGCTTTTTGTGCTGCAGTTAGGGGTGTGTGACAAAGAATACGGATACATATTTTCACAGTAACTCCCATCAACTGGGAATAATTTGAAAGATTTGCACATGAGGGGTTTTAGTCATTGGATTAGGAGTGGACAAAATTGCAAAGATTTCATAAAGGCATTACTGAAGCTGAAGTGCTATTTATATCAAAGATGGATGAGCCAAATCCAGCCTCCATGACTATTTTATATGTTCCAGAGTCCCCATTTCTTGGCAACAAATTTCCACTGGAAGATTTGTAATGACAGATTAATAGCAAATAATGCACAACTACTTCTTCCACGTCGTGACCATGGCTTTGGTTTACTTTAACACTGTGGGCACTGTTTGATGTGCCACTTGGCTGTTAAAAAATAAAATTCTCAAGCAGCAGAAGGTTTCCAATCCTATTTTATGTGAATCAGGAACCTCATAAGCACCTTGATTTTCATGACTGTGATGACTGTGGTTGCATTGTCCTACATATCCTCTAGTATCTCCGGAAAATAATAAGATTTTTGCAATGTTCTTGATGTCACAACTCGCTCTTCCTAGATCTTTGTGAACATTAAATATTCTTACAAAATGAAGGCCATACTTACTTTTAATTTTTAATGTTTCCATCTAGCAATGGAAATGTCACTTCTACCTCCATACATATGCTTAAATGTACAAAATTTAAACTTGAATCACCTACATCTTGCCTTAGAAAATAAATCATCAGAGACTTACAGCTAGCATCTCTCTTCCCCAGAAATCAGTGCCTTCAACCCACATGATCCCCAGCTTGAAGGGGCTGCATATAAAACCAATTTAAAACAGTTAAATTACAATATTGATTTCTTGACGGGAAATGGTGTTTTCCAGTGACACATCATTTAACTCACTTGAGCTGTTTATGATTACGATACTGGCCATTTTCTGCCTTCCTAGGCTTACAGGCTTACAATATATATCATTCCTCCCAGAATAGAGCAACTGTCTTCTTTGCTACTTCCTACTAAATCAAAGTTAGGAAGTAAAATCAACACACCAAAGCATCCTACACTAATCTAAGATGCTCATCCTAGAAATTTTTGGGCAGTTCATTCATTCATTAGATTTTGAATTCCCACCAGAATTTAATATGTGCAAGAGATACAAATGTTTGAGGTAGGTATCCTTAGGGGCGTTATTATTTATTTATTTATTTATTTATTTATTTATTTATTTATTTATTTATTATTTATTTATTTATTTATTTATTTATTTATTTATTTATTTATTTATTTATTTATTTATTTATTTATTTATTTATTTATTTATTTATTTATTTATTTATTTACTGTGCTTCTAGACCGCCCCCTCTCCCAAAAGGGACTCGGGGCGGTGTACAGTCCATGCAAAGAATACATCAAAATACAATAAATAGAAAAATTAAATATGTACAGTTAAATATGGAGGAGGTTAAAAATAGAGTTAAAAGAACTGTACAGTTAGCCAGTATATATAAATATAATTTTAAAACCCCTAAGAAACACACAAATTAAATTAAAACAATACCCCTAAAATAACCAGTTAATAGTACGTCTACCAGGAGGTAGCAGTTGTAATTATGCCAGGCCCGCTAATCGGAACAGGTGAGTCTTCAATTTTTGCCGGAACGAGCGGAAGTCAGTGGTGGTTCTGATGTCGGGGGGGAGGTCATTCCAGAGGGTTGGGCCCATCACAGAGAAGGCCCTACTCCTTGGTGTCGCCCGTTGGCATTGCCTAGTGGACGGCACCAGGAGAAGCCCCTCCCTGTGTGAGCGAATTGGCCGCAGGGATGTGTGTGGGAGGATGCGATCCCGCAAGTAACTAGGTCCTGTGCCATGGAGCGCTTTAAAGATGGTAATCAAGACCTTGAAACGCAATTTATGTGGAATCCCACTGAAACTTACATCCAGGGCATCCACAGAACTTGTCTGCTTTCAAATCATTGTGCAAGCTTTGTGCCTTTTAATTGTGAGTGTGTGTCTGTGTGTGTTGCAGGTATTAAAAATAGCAAGGCTTGCTGTTGTCATTCTGTCCTTCCCAACACTGCTTCATACCTATTAGACTCATGCACAAAATTCAAATGAATTTAGCCACACTCTTGTTTTGAACCTTTCTAAATGTTGCGACACTATTTTCAACAGTACAACCTTGCAATGTTTCAGAAACTACATTTAACCATGGATATTTTGATATCCACAAATGTGCCTATATTAGAAATAAATTATACGTTATATCTTAAATTATGGAAGACTGCAATATTTGAAAAAAAAATTGCATTAACATTTCAGAAAAAAAGGTTTTTACTTGTATGCAACAAACTAGTTGGTCAGATTTTAAATGTTGATATAGTTTACCCTCATATTCAGAACTACAAAAGTGGAGTTCATAAGTCTTTAATAGAATATTTATTCGATTAATATAATATAATAATTGAAGCAATGCACAAATCATTGCTTTCATTAATAAATGTTTAATGCTAGCTTATTTTTTTCTATATATAAATCTGTTTTTAAAATGCCATAAAATTATCTAAGATATATTTTTTTAAAAAATAGTCTAAGTTCAAGTAGCAATCAAAGTATGTTTTACACAGCCTTAACTGAATTTGACTTCTGCACATGTGCAGAAACCCCATTTGACTATCAGAGAAGAGCAGCATGGCAATTCCATTTTTTTATTTGAATTAGGGGGCTGCTTTACTTTTTCAATGTTTTGAAGGGACATTTTAAACAATGCTTTGCTGAAGCTAAGAACTTCTTTGAAGCTCCTCATTTCCCTATTGTAATGTCACTGATTGGAATATTAATTTCTCCAACTCAGAATACACAAACACATTGCAAATCAAACATCATTTACCCCCAAAGGTATCCTCCAGCATGGAATCAAAAATGCAATTCTGCATATTCATGAGTAGGAAAGCTTTGCTGGTAGATTCATACAAATGCTTTACTTTCAACCCTTTATTGTCTGTGAAACATTGTCTTACTGCTGTGAAGTATGTGATTGTTGATTATGCAATCTTTTATATATACAGTACTTTTTTCACTCAAGTCATGGAAAAATTACAACTTAGCTCTAGAAAAAAAATTGAAAAATCATTTCCAATTTCCAGGAAGATATACACATATAGCATATAGCACATATAGGATATTGTTCACTGGAGATATTGTATTTTGGGACTAAAGGAGGTAGAGTCATATCTCATCTTCTCTACAGGAGTTCAATATAGCATTCATTGTGCTATCTCTCTTCTATTCACCCCACAACTATAGCAATAGCATTGAGGTTTATATACCACTTCCTAGTGCTTGGCAGCCCTCTCTAAGCGGTTTGCAGAGTCAGCATATTGCCCCCAACAATCTGCGTCCTCATTTTACCGACCTCAGAAAGATGGAAGGTTGAGTCAATCTTGAGCCCTATCAGGATCGAACTCCAGGTTGTGGGCAGAGTTTGTCTGCAAAACTGCACTTTAACCACTGCGCCACCATGGCTCATGAATAAACATTGCCATATGAGAAGTGCTGAACAACTATGAGGTGTATTGGGTTGAGGGTCTGAAACTAAATAAAACACTTACAGGAGTGAACTTCTGTGACTGAGAGTGGATTTAATCGACAGGCCTTCATCATGGTTGCTGAATCACATTAATCAATAGTTTTTTTTTCAGACCTGAATAAGCTCCAGCTTTGGAGAAATTTCTTTAGGCAATATGCCACTCTTTCAAAATATGAATTTGCCAAATAAATGACTACAGCTCCTACTGAAAGTGAAGTTAAAATGATGTGCCCTCAGGTTTTACAGACTGAGGCGAAGACCGAATGTTGGTTTCACAGGATGTTATCGTATAGGTAGAATTTGGATGAAAAAAACAAATCAACATTTTGAAAAGTAGCTGGAATGTCATCAATACAGTAAAGTAGGACTATGTACAAAAGACTAGCCTCAGTGACATGCATACCCCATCAATAGTATTACTTTCTGTAACATATTCATTTGTTAAATTTAAAGTCTGTCCAGCTCCAAAACTATTCTGAACAGCAACCTTTAGAAGACGAGAAACAATGGGGAAAAAATACATATCCGGACAAATTCACTTCCTAAAAGAGCAGACTGGGATCTACAATCACTCTAGGCCTGAGACAAAAGCCATGCACTTCTTCCATATTTTTATATTTGGAGAAGGGAAAAATGAATGTCTCTACAGGTTTGCTAGGAGGCCTTTCAAACTGTTTTGTCATTTAAATGATGTTTCAAAATGGAGCATAGTAATATAATTAAACTTAGAAGGTAAGGGTGGACACCTTGTGACCTTCAACTTTGATCATTCCGAACCAATATCAGAGATGGCCAATTACTGGATTTTCAGGATCATTTATTTAATATTACAGTATATTGATAGGCTGAACTTTGGAGTCTAATTATGGATTACAGGTATGCCACAACATCAGGCTAATGATATAATAAGATACTTGTACCAACACTCAAGTATGGGTGTTATAATTTTGACATTGCATTTTGCACTGGTTGCTGCTGGGTCTGATCTAGCAAAGTGTTTCTTAGGGTCCATGTGGCATAAATATATGAAACAGTCCCAACAATATTTTTTTCAAGGCCTTCCAAAATGAAATCTCAGGTTGATTGTTCATGTAAGAAACACTGCTGGTCCAACATTTTTACTGTCAGAATTCAAGAAAGTGGATGATTGTCATTTAAAAAAAGGAAAGAAAGCTTCATAGCTTTTTTATACACTAAATGTTTTCAAAAAGCTAAAAAAAGAGAGAAATCATTAACACCAGAAACTACCTACCATAAATGACAGATCTAAAATATTAAAGCAACATAGAGTAATTGATATTGTTTTATGGAAAAACAGATAGTGCCTAGCAGAAACGTTTTCTGAATCTATAACTGATTGCAATTTGATGGTGCTTTTGCAGAGATGAGAAATACCGCCAAAGCTTTTATTTGGAAACCAAAGAAGATCCTCAGACCTGTCACTTGAAAAACAGAATGGAGACAATAACACAGTGAATTTGTCTTGGTAAAGGAAAATGTGCGTAGCTTTTTTTTTTTAAAGAATCAGGGGGGAAGAGAAAAGAAAGATACCAGCTGAAAGAATCTTGAATCACAATGGTAAATGTGTTTCAATTGTTCCCACTGATAGATCATGCACTTGTTTCTTTTCATATGTTAGCAGTGAAAGGGTAATTCTGGCTATGCTCATTCATCATAGGAAAGCAAACTCAAGATCTATTGCTTGCCAGAACAATGAGGACATAAGAGAAATTAAGGAAATGTGATTTAGTTCCTGAAACACTAACTTCCTTTGTATGTGAGTGCATACATGGGAGTTTAAATGGATTTTCCTGATCCTATTATTCATTCTTTCATTCTAATATTTAGCCCCAACATTTCATTTGTTAGATGCTTACAGAGGCCCACCAATAAGGTTCTAAAATAATAAAAACTGCAGAGGCTTAGAAGGAAAGCTTTTTGCTGAAATCCCACAGAAATATAGCACTTACTGACTCTCCCAACAATAAGTAGATAAATCATACAAGCAGAATAAAGGGCTGATGACTGAGGATGTAGTTAGAACATCTCTATATCCAAATAATCCATAACACAACTGTCTTTGCTGGTCATATAAAACAATCCACTGGCAAACTGTTTGGCAGGCAAAAAAAAAAAAAAAAAAGGAACAGAAGCCAAAAAGTGATAATGATTGATATTCAGAAAATGCCATTCACGAAAGCAAGTTCAAAATTGTAGATTCCTCAGCAGTTATTTGGCGGGGGGAGGGATGAATGGGTGGGTGGGCAGGAAGTAGGGATTGATTCTTGTTCGTTTTTTGTTCATCAGCAGATGAGTTTCGCACACCAATTAATTACATCTCTTTATTGTGGTGGGCTTGCATTTTTTTCCATGCCAAATGGGATTAGAATTAAGATTAGGGCTATCGATCATTGACTGAAAGACACCTCTGTACATATTTTTCCCTGTGCCCTAATCATGTCAAATATATTATGTCCATCACTTACATTTGCAGCAAGCAAAATCTGTTTGTTCTGAGATTTTTCCTCACCAGCGGTGGGCAGTGAAGGAGCAAGGGACCACTTTATTATTCCTTCAAATCTCACATTTTCTGCAAGCTCAGGGCTGAAATAAATGGATGTCTGTCAAAAGAGAGCTAGCAAGGAGAGTGAGTTTCTGTATCTTTCAGTACCGGTGCAGAAAAAAGATGTGTAGAAGCTGCCACTTGTAATGCAAAATTCACCCAGGAGAACGACTCACTCTGCACCCAGGTGCCCTGTACACGGACTCTATTGCCAAAATAGCGACATGAAGCCTCAGAGTGATGTGGAGCGCTGGGCCTAGCATTGAGAAGGCCTGGTTTAAATTCAAGAGCCCTCATCAAGTGATCAATTACAATATTTGGCAGCTCCCTGGCAGACTCGCTATAGAAAGAGGGAAAGAAAAGAAAATATTATTCTAACCGTCACCTTCAGTTTCCCCGGAGGCTGAATTAGGGCGCTTTGTAGCTTCTGAGACTTATGTTTTGGTGTTTGCAACCATCTGTCCCTTTTCTGCTTTTCAGCTGGAGCAAATCAGGCTCATTTCAAACAGGGTTTCAAATGGAGGAACAAAATAGGCAATTTTACCCTCCCCCCCCCCACACTCAGCAAATGTCAAAAATCAGTTGTCAAAAACGCCTTCTGAACTGTAGTCAGAAAACAAACCCTGAAATGCCCAAATTTATGATACATACAGTTTTGTAGACATGAAATATGGTGAGCGCAAGATCTCAGTAGCTGCAGCAAAATACAAAACCAGCATTAAGATAGTTAAATCTCTTTTTATTAAAATACATCCTTGAGCATTACCAGGGAACAAATCCCCCCCCCCCCGCCCCCAGAGAAGGACTGTTAAAATAGCAGCAAATCTAACCGTGGTTACAGATAGAGGACAATGGTGTAAAAATAAATATCTCCTAGCACAGAGAAATGATTTCCTCTATGCTCATGTATTTCCCTCCAGCTAAAAATGTAATCCTGCGTGAGCTCTTATTTTTCCAATGGGAGGAGCTGATTTCTCCTTTTTCTCAGTGCCCTTTTATTTTCAAAACATGCACTTCTTTTTTTGGTGGCTGTCATTGGCAAATCTTTCTCATTGCAATAGCTCGCAGGGCTACACTCCCATCACAAGTGCTAACAGAGATGAAAATAATCACGCAGCCCTGAAACGCAAACAATTCAACCAAATAATTTTCATGGCAGTGCTAGCTATTGTAGTTATATACTGTTATGTTTGTGCCTCCCATACGTTACTTATTTATTGATCAGATCAGATCAAGGCTGCTTCCTCCACTTTCCCTACAACAACTCTGGGCGGTCGCTTCCACTGAGGAAAAAGTGATTGGCCCAAAGTCAGCTCCTGGCTTCCATTATAGAGTAATAACTTGTTTTCTTTATGTTTTCAATGGTTTGATTTATATACATCCTAGCAATGCACCCCAGTTCTCTATCCCCCCCCCTTTTCCCCTTTAGTTCTGAATTTCAATGAATGTAACTTGGTTTCTTGTCTCCATTGCAGTGTGGTGAAAATACTAAAATAATCATTTTTTTCATCTCTTCATTGTGTTTTTTCTGTCCAATACTTTTTCATGAGTATTGTTAGGTCAGGTTAATTACAGTTAAAATAAGCGTACATCAAACACTTTAACTGCATTACTCTTCCTTTCTCCATAAATGTGTAGCTGAAAGGAGAAATTCCCCCCTCCCCTTCAAATAATTTATGCTTAGAATGGTAGGAGATGAGGGTGGGTGGGTTTGCCTACTATTGTGCATTGGGAAACTCATCTGAACTTCAAGGTCATCTTCCTGTCATCAAAATTATCTCTTAATTAATATCAATGGTTACTTGGCAGTCTTTTTGAAATAAAGATAAAGATTTCCCCTCTCCAGTCATGTTCAACTCTAGGGAGCAGTGTTCATCTTTGTTTCTTATCTGAGGGAGCCAACATCTTCCATGGTCATGTGGCTGGCATGACTTATATGTCAAGGTGCATGAAATGCTGTTACCTTCCCACCAAAGTGGTTCCTATTTATCTATTTGCATGCTTTCAAACTGCTAGGTTGGCAGGAGCTGAGGCAGGAACGGGAGCTCACCTAGTCACATGGTGTTTTGGTCTTGAACCTGGGCTGTCAGCTTTCCAGCTGACATGTCCAGCATTTTTTAAAAAATGCTTATATGCAGTTAAGATATTAAAATACTATAAATAAAAGAGAAACTCTTAAAATCCTAGTAGGTGAAGATTAAGTTCTACATGTGATAAAATATCTGCATTCATATCTGTCAGTCTGACTGTTTTTCGGAAGCTCAGCTCTCATCTTTCAGTATTACCACCTTCTCGATTCTGATCCTCCTAATTATAGTTAATTCTTGGTATTTTTCTTGTCATCTAAAGATGCTATAAAATAGCACTACAATTTGCTGCTTAACAAAACTGGTATGCCTAAAGTTCTGCTGTTGAAAACAAAAAAACAAAACACAAAAATGGAGGGAAATCTGGCATGTCTATACATATGTGGATAAACAAAGAACCAGCAGCAAAAATGATAGCTACACCCGAGCTACATTCATCACCATCTCAAATGATCAATACCAATATATGCAGGCTTAGTTCTAGAAGATCCATTTTCAACCTTGGAGAGCTACACTTTGACACCATAGGAGAGGAGTGGGCAGGCATTTAGGTTTTGGGGGTTGTCTTAATTTTGAAGGCTTGACACCAGCACTTTCATAAAGTAGGTGGCCAGATATGTTTATGGCAATCCATGACTGACAGTTGGGGAGAGTAGGGATCAGACACACAAACGTTTAGATTTGTCTGCATAGTAGTAAACTTTGAATTTCATAAATAGTAAGTTTCAAAGAACCCACCAGCAACATGCAAAGCACACAGGTGTAAGGCATCTGCCAGCAGTAAACATGGTTTAGACTCAATCCACGAGGCATCTACAGTATGCTTCTTTTGGAAATTGTTGCTTGAATACTTGTTCCTCTACACCTATCCAGAAGAACGTTTTTAACCCAGCTTAAGAAAGACATGCCAGGATTGAAATGGATTGGCAACACCTTGAAAAACATGAGTTAACTGCAATGCCAGTTATCATGGAAATTGATTAAGCAACTTTTTTTTGCTGAAATTCCTGCCTCTTAATCCATTCTTCTTGTCCACTCCATGGACAGAAATATGTACTTCTTTCTTATTTACAAGTTTGTTTATTTTATTTACACACCCACCATGGTACATTTAAATGGGCAACAGTCACTGTGGTTGCTGTTTCTTAGTGCACTTTATAAAGTTTACCTTCCTTCCTTCCTTCCTTTTTTTATTCCTTCCTTCTTTTCTTCCTCCCTCCCTCCCTTCCTGACTTTCTTTCTCTATTTTCTATGGGACAATGTTTTCTTTAACGTAACTAGCACTGGCAAAAGTCCAGTCACCCTCATCTCTGCAATCCATTGTCTATTTCTGTGCAATTGAAAGTAAAGGAATCAATCTTCTATTTCTCCTCTTGGCTACTTGGGACCCTCTCAATGACTATGGCAATCTCTCTTTGCTTTAGTACCTCCTATCATTCACCAGTGTGGAAAAATGATTTCTCAGATAGAAGTCTACTGCATTAATAGGAGATCCAATGATGCTGAATGGAAATGGAATCCAATGGAAAGCTGGAATGTGATGATTAGTATTCTTTTGCCCTTAACCTCACAGTAGTGTATAGGGGAAATCTTCATGGCTTGTGATCTAGAGAAAAAACAAATGGACAAAGATAGCTTTTTTTCATGTCTCAAAGAATATAATGATCAGCCAATGGTTGTCGAGTACTACCATTGGTTTCCATTGATGTGGCTTGTTGCTGGTGGCCAAACTGGCTGGAGTTCCACTTTCTAGGAAGTACAATGGTTTTTTTTTATATATATATATATATTTTTATTGTTTTTACATTTAAAACAATGCAATGCCGCGGAGTCGGGGTGATTGTATATTCACATTATGTACAGCTAGTTTCAACCATTAACAGTTAATCTACTTAGTACATTGTCTGTCCTTCTGTTCGATCACAATATATACATTTGTTCCAGTCTTGTCATCTTAACTTATACCAGTCATAAAATCTATTCCATACCTCGAAATATTCTGATTCCCCTTTATTTTTAAGTTCCAAAGTGAGCCTATCTGCTTCTGCACAGGCCAACACTTTTCTGATTATATCTAGCTCTGATGGTGTATTTTCTTTTTTCCAATGCTGTGCATAGGTTATGCGCGCTGCAGTCAGTATATGTATAATTAGATAGAGTGTATCTTTCTTAAACCCCTCCGGTATTATGCCTAGGAGAAAAGTTTCTGGTTTAAACATAATTTGTTCTCCCACCATTTGTTCTAACTATGATTGAATCATTTTCCAATATTTTTTTGCCTCATTGCACGTCCACCACAGTGCCTGGTGTTTTTTTACACTTCCAACAATTTGGGGCCAGATTTTTGAACATTTTAGAAAGCCGTGCTGGCGGGAGATGCCATCTGTAGAACATCTTGTAAAGGTTTTCTTTATACGCCGTAGCCAATGTTAATTTCTGATTAAGTATCCAAAGTTTTTCCCACTTAGCCAATTCCACATTGTAACCGAAATTTTTCGCCCAGGCGACCATGTTTTCTTTGACATGTTCTTCCTCTAGTTTATATTCCAACAAAAATCTATACAGCACTTTGATCAGTCTGTTTTCTGTCTGTATCAACAGTTTATCTAATATTGTGTAGTCTTTGGCAATACCTTAGTTCCTCCTATCCTGTGCATACTTTGATTGTATCTGTAAATAAGACCACCATTCTACTTGTATTCCTTGTGATGTCAATTCTGATCTGGTTTTGATCTCCCCCTGCCTATCCAATAGCTCTTTATATGTGACTATATTTTCCACGTTAATTAAATTTGGGTGTATGTATGCTTCCATACATACCAAATAGGTATTTTGGTATAGTGGTCATGTTTAATTTTGTTCCATATTATTAACAGAGATTGTCTAATGTAATGTCTACTAAAATATTTGTGTGCAGATCCTTTTTCATACCAGAGGAAGGTATGCCAGCCTGCTTGGAGGTCATGACCTTCCAATTTGAGTAATCTTTTATTTCTCAGCATTATCCATTCCCTTAGCCATGTTAATATGGCCGCAGTATAATAGAGTTCCCAATCTGGTACGCCAAATCCTCCCTTTTCCTTAGTGTCTTGCATAGCCTTAAGTTTTATTCTTGGTTTTCTTGGGAAGTACAATGTTGTCATATGAAGAGAATGTCTTACTGCCTTGGTTTGTAAGTGAAAATGGACTCAAGATTCCATTGTTCTGGTAATAATAGAAAAAAGAGAACCCTCCATATTTCTTGACTTGGTCTACCTCAAAGTCACCAACTTTTAAACTCTGTCCAAGTTTCTCTCTGTCCTATTTGACACCAACAAAATCAAGGTGGGGTTATTTTGAGTTTCTTTCTCACACTTCCTGCTTTCTCGGGACTGCATAATCTGATATATGTAATCTGACTACATTGTCTGATTGTGCTCCCTTATTGACTTGATCCTTCCTTACCATTCCCCCATGTCAGCTTTACATTCCTTCAAAACAACCTATTGCCAATTATACATGTGGACAATGCTGCAGGAACATTCAGCTGTACTCCTATGTCAGATTTGCCAAGAAATGCCCCATGCAACCTACTGCTTCTGTACCATTTAAGAGCACCAACTCAAAAAATTACAGAGAAGTAGCATTTGGGAAGCACAGATATTACCCTGGCTTTTCAAACATTGTGTTCACTGTGTTGTATTCACTTTGCACAATTATTAACAACATTCTATGATATGATATCATTCCCTCTCTCAGAAAGATGGGGCAGATATTTCACTCCCTAGTGGTGTGCTTCTGGACAAAAATTAAACCAGTATGAAGGTTGGTCTCAACTTAGATATGGAGTTTAAGAATTTCACTGGTCTGAAAATATAAGATAGTCTCCTCAGGAAAATATTCCTGAGTTCTTCTTGTCCATCCACCTCCAGAATGCATTGTGTCAGAATTCTCTTTGTTTCTTCATAGCTCAAGAGAAGTCTCAAACACTGTTCCCTCTAAGGTGCTCGGCTGCGCGCCCACGCAGGTGGCAAGAAAACACAGCGCAGCAGTTTCCAACTGCCGTGCAGTGCTTTCTGCTGTCACAGGCGCCGGAGGCTGGGGAGGTCCTTTGCAGACGGCTAGAACTGGCCGCCCGCAAAGGACCTCCCCAGACTTGTTTTGGTGAGCACGGGGCGACTGACTCCAGGAAAGCAAGCCCGGGGAGGAGGTCCTTTGTGGGTGGCCAATCCTAGCTGCTTGCGCCCGGCGCTGCAGCTAAAGTAAAGCCCCTGCCGCTACCGGAATATCTGCTGCCGCCTCCTCCTCCTCTAACAGCACCCGACGCTGCGGCAGAGGTGAAGCCGCCAAAGCTCCCGCTGGTGCCCCTGCCCATGGCAGGGGCGCCTCCCCCTCCGTTCGGAGCACCTGAGTTGGGGCCCGCGTTACCCTGCCCCCTCCTCCTCTGCTGTGCTTTTGAGGAGCCATGAGGCTGCGGGAGCCAGTAGGAAGGCGGGGGGGGCAGGAGCAGGGAAAAAAGGCCTCATGGCTTCTCAAAAGCATGGCGGCGGCGGAGAAGGCAGCAGGGGTAACGCGGTGCTCCGAGTGGAGGGGGGCGCCAGCGGGAGCTTTGGCGGCTTCACTCCAAATGTAGTGGTGCTGTTGCAGGAGGAGGAGGAGGCAGCTGTTGTTCTGGTGGCGGCAGGGGCTCGTCGACATCTTCAGCAGCAGCCCTGCCCCCTGTGAAAAAAGCCAAAGATGGATCCACGCAGATGACGTCGCCGCAACATGACTGGAGGAGGAATTCTGGGAGTTGAAGTCCACAAGTCTTCAAGCTGTCAGGTTTGAAGACCCTGGGTTTTTTTCTTTTTTCTAAAGGGTTAGGGGTGCAAGGGTCTTGCAACTTGACAGCTTTAAGACTTGCATGCTTCAATGCCAGAGTTCCTGAGCCAACATGACTGGAGGAGGAATTCTGGGAGTTGAAGTCCACAAGTCTTCAAGCTGTCAGGTTTGAAGACCCCTGGGTTTTTTTCCCTAAAGGGTTAGGGGTGCAAAGGGTCTTGCAACTTGACAGCTTTAAGACTTGCACACTTCAATGCCAGAGTTCCTGAGCCAACATGACTGGAGGAGGAATTCTGGGAGTTGAAGTCCACAAGTCTTCAAGCTGTCAGGTTTGAAGACCCCTGGTTTTTTTTTTCCCTAAAGGGTTAGGGGTGCAAGGGTCTTGTAACTTGACAGCTTTAAGACTTGCGTGCTTCAAATGCCAGAGTTCCTGAGCAAACATTTTGGTTGCTAAGCAGGAGCGTTGTTAAGTGATACTGACATTATATAACACTTTTAATTAAGCAAGTACCTTGAAGAAACATAACTTTGAGTTTCAAATAATACTGATTTTGTGGTTGTCTTAAGTGACATTTGTGAAAAAAATTCAGGTGCTCAGGCATAAAAATGTGCCGCTCAAACACTATACTTTTCTGCTCACACTGAAAAAAAATTAGAGGGAACATTGGTCTCAAATGTGTTTTTTTTTTCCAAAAGGCAATTGGGCTTCATTTCTCCTTGAAAATTTGCTTCTCATCCAAGAAGCTTCTTCAGTTCTGACTTTTTCATTCAGAAATGAAGAAGCTTCTTGGATCAGAAGCTAAACATCTTCAAGGAAAAACAAAGAAAAGTCCAGTTGCCATTTGAAAAGGCACCTTTGGGAGACCCATGACCCGGAGGACTGAGAATCTCCAAGAGCAGGCAAGCCTCATGCAAAAAGCTATATGAAAATAAAAATTAAGTTAAACTTAGTTAAAATTACAGTATTATGTATAAAATAAAGTAATAATAGTTATATCTAAATAAATGATTAATAATGATAATAATGCATATATACACACTAGATTGATAATATGAAATTTTATATAAATTCTAAGTGAGGAATATGGAGAGGATGTTTAAAAGTTCCGTTATAAAAGAGAAATAATTCTATATAGAATAGAATATAAAGATGTAATACTATTGGATGATTTCAGGATGATGCAAATGCCTTAATATAAATTTATCTTAAATTTAGAATACTTCGCATAAAAAGGATGTAATAATAGTTATAGTCAAATGAATGTTCAAGAACCGTAACAATTGTACGCATACATATTAGAATGAGGATGAGTTTTCATGTAAATTGCAAGTGAAGACTATTGTGAGAGAGCACAAAAGTTTTGTAACAAATCGGCGCACGGTAAATAATTGGAGAAGGATTTTTATTTTGTGTGTGTTTATGTTTGTATGTTTTATGGTTGTCTACAAATAGAAAAAAAAACTTTAAAATAAAAAAGCTATTTGAAAAAGCAGTACTATTTGTCCAGCAGATATCTAGCACTAAATTGTCTGCTGAGGACAGGGGTTTCCCCTAGGCAGGGAATAACTTCAGCCAATACAGGAAGACGATTCATCAGATTTTATACTCAATTTTAATTGATCCCATCTTGCAGTGGGAGCAATCTCAGCGTCAGAGTGCTACTTGTGGGTTATTGCTTGAGAATTTGGATTGGACATTGTCTCATTTTAAATCATTGTCATAAGGGCCAAACCTGTGCTCTATACCAAAGCTGGGTACATACTTTGGCTATAAATAGCTTCAGGGCATCTGCAATAAATAAGGCACCTCTTGTCCTCTAAACATTTTGTCTGTGTGCTAACTTTCCTGGGGGGGAAATATCAGAAGTGCACTGGTAGACCAACAGGGAATTTATTTATATAAAGATTGAACAATGATGGCTCCAGAATGCAGCCCTCTCTGACTCCTCTCTCTAAGGGGATTGCTTTTGTGAGATGGCCTTGTAAAGTAAATCACATTTTTACAGATGAGTTTTCATGCAGCTTATATATCCGTACTGTAATAATAACAGTCTACCTATTGTGGATGTATTGTGTTTGTACCGCAGTTTAATTCTAAATATTGACTCAAATGCAGATTTAAAGCTGATACAAGTTGCATACAGCATTGAGCTGGATTTACCTTTACCTTCTAAGTAGTTGTAATACATATTTGTAGTCAAGGGGTAATGATTAGCTCTAAAACTAGCTTGCTCCTCTGCCAACAATCATTCAGATTCCATCCAGATCATGGGTGGGATTCAGCCAGTTTGGACCGCTTCGGACGAACAGGTTGTTATGATTTTGTGCAGTTCAGAGAATTGGTAAAATTGACCACCAGCTAGCCCCACCCACCCCGCCCTGCCCTGCTCTATATATTATCTTCCCTTCACCATGCAGTCCAGCTAATCTCCATGCCTCGCTTGCTCTGCTCACCAAAGGTAAGCATGCTGCTCAGACGACCTTCATTGCGTGGCGGAAGCCACACATGCACAGGAGCTGCACTCACTGAACTGGTTGTTAAATGGGTTGAATCCCACCAGTGATCCAGATAGAGTAATTTTGGGTTTAAACATTTAGAATAGAATTTGTTTATAATACTGCTGGGGCAATAATTAGTAGATATATTTGGTAGATTTCTTTTCCTCTTTGGTAAATGGGAACAATTATTGCTGTGCCCAAATCCCTTGGAATTATTGCAAAGCTGTCAGTGGCAGAAAAGAGACAAATTAAGACCGGAATCTACCTTTCTGGATTATTGCAAATAATTTCAGCAGTGAAAAGATCATTCCTGGTGCTTTTCTAGGCCTGAGTTGGTTGATAAAGAGTTTGATATCTGTGCATGTTACTGGGGGGGTAGAAAGTGTATCGCCTTCCAATTCAAATTGGTTGGACCAAAGTTCAAAGCCTGAACTGAAACTATTTCCAGTAGGTCCAGATTGCCTCCCCCTCCCCCCCCCCCCCCCCCCCCCCCCCCCCCGTTGAGTGATTGTTTACACTGTCTTTTCTGCTTGCAATAACTCATTAACAGAATGCAGCAAAGGGATCGTGGATAACCTTCACTTTTCATCCACAACTCCTTCAAATATCCCACCAACCAATGGAACCATCAGAAATTGTCATGGATTAACAGTCCTTCCTTCCTTCCTCCCTCCCTCCCTTCTTCTATATTAGCCTCCCAATCCCAATGAGCTTTGATTATCAGTTCAACTGGCTGGGCCAACCAAGAATCAATTGCACAGGAAGCCTAGGGCTACTTTTATTGGGAATGGCTATAATAACAGAACCTGGAAAGTTTGATTGTGCTGTTCCTCCACCACCACCTTTTCTTTTTTTTTTTTTTTTTGCTATGTAAATTAGGGAGTGTCTGTCTGAGCTGTTTTAGCATACTTGTGGCTTGTTTTGGACTTACAGTTTTTCCTTTTGTCACTTTGGTAACAGATCTCATATATCTCCATCAAGGTCATTGCCCTTACTCTTTATTACGATTTGCTGAAAAAAGAGAACTCTAAATGCCTCATCTGTTCTTTTTCTGATGAAACAGACAACACAAAAGGCATGGCTATTCAAATGAGTCTACCTGTGCTGTTCTGTTGTGGGCTTCCTGTCCCTGTGGCAATAATGCATTTTCCCAACCTTCTGTCCGTTTCTTTACAGCAGCCCAAATTAATCATACTGCATACTGTGTTGCTTTTTCTACAGCCCCATCCCCTGACAGGCAATGAAAGCACTGGGGTTTCTTAACGTCCTTTCCATTATAGTTTTCTAGCATCCTATCTGCAATGCTGTTCATTGACTCCCAGGCAGGAGAGGCAGCAGCTGAACTTGTTCTAACCAGATAATGCCCTGATTCCTTCCTGAATTTTTTTTCTGACTTTGAAATTGTTGGGAATCATTGTTGGGATGTATTATTATGCAACAACTATAGTAGTATTCAGCCAGGGTTGGCAGTGTTTCAAGTTTGTATCTATGTGGTACTGTATATACTCTATGCTCTCTTATTCTAAGTAGAATTTCCTGTTTCCTGTTAGCATTTGAACAGTAAAGCATATGGTGACTATACTCTCCATATAAACAGAATTTCTAACAGAAATAATCCCTTTTCACACTTTGGAGACAGAGGTGGTATTCAGCAGGTTCTGACCAGTTCTGGAGAACTGGTAGCGGAAATGTTGAGTCGTTCGGAGAACTGGTAAATATCATCTCTGATTGGCCCTGCCCCATCTATTCTCTGCCTCCCGAGTCTCAGCTGATCAGGAGGAAATGGGGATTTTGCAGTATCTTTCCCCTGGAGTGGGGAGGGAATGGAGATTTTACAGTATCCTTTCCCTGCCATGCCCACCAAGCCATGCCACACCCAGCAAGTCACGCCCACAGAACTGGTAGTACATTTTTTTGAATCCCACCACAGTTTGGAGACCAGCCCTGCACATTCTCACTTATTTCTTCCAGTTATGATATAAGAGGTTGACACTCTTTTCTTTTAGATGAGGACATGGTTATAATCACGGCCATAATCTTCCAACTTTAAATTCCACAAAGTTATGTATCATGCAATAAAAGGGCGCAATATTTTGGTTCCCAAGTTCTCTGTATTTATGGGGGGAAATGGCATATCTCAGGCTTTTAGCAATTTGCACCTGAGTATCTCAAAGGTACTTTTTCAAGAGGCAACTGGACTTCCCGGTTTTTCTTTGAAGACATTTCGCTTCTCACCCACGAAGCTTCTTCAGCTCTGACTGGATGGTGGGGAATGGAAAGATTTATACTCCTTGCAAACAGCTGGTTATTGCATTATTTTAGCAAGTTGTTAAGGATACCTAAAGGTTCATTTATGTGGTCACTGTCACCTGAGTAGTGTAGCCTTATTGGAACTGCTGAAAGGACTGTGCTGTAGATTGGAGATAGATGATGTTGTATCCCCCCCCTTCTGTTTAGAGAGGGTCTGTTCAATTTTTACACATATGGTCTCTTTGACCCCCCTTTGACCCACCCATTTCAAACCAGCAGTCCTCTGTAATGACCAGCTGTCTGCAAGGAGTATAAATCCTTCTATTCCCCATCATCCAATCAGAGCTGAAAACGTTTCTTGGATGAGAAGCGCACGCCTTCAAAAGAAAACCAGAAATTCCATTGCTTCTTGAAAAAGCATCTTTGGGACAACCATGACCTGAGAATCTCCATAGACATTTGTATTTGAGTAATTTACACTCTTAAATAGAGCAAGGTGCTTATCCTAGCCTGTACAGTGAAATAAACTCCAACTAATCTCAAGGTTAACCATAACACCAGTTGGAACCAGTGGAGTAGGGAGAATATACAAGTAGCATGTTATAGTAAGTAATGTCCAAGTTATCCAATATGTGCATGCCTTTAAATGTACACTTCTAAATCATATATATTAGATTAGATTTTCACTAGCTAACAAATATGCATATGGAAATCTTATACAAATTTAGTTTATTTAAACTTGGCACCTTGTCTATTAGGGAAATGCCCCAATAATAACTGAATATTTACATATAATTCTATCCTCTGTGGCTTTTTTGTAATGAGAAGTATGCATATGCAAATAAACTTGCCAGATAAACACTGCTTTCGGTCTTAGCCTTTACTAGCTGCACTAGATAAATGAAAAACACACTGAGAGAAAGATTTAGCCTACAGTTCTCCTAATATTTGTGAAATATTTTCAACAGTCTTCTTAGTTATCACCCAGGCACAGTAGCTGGAAAAATCAGCCAAATTTCTATTAGTGCAGATTAAGTGGGGTCATTTTTCACGTAATATAGTGCCTGCGCTACCAGCTAGTATCTTACTCTTTATAATCTGCTATTTTGACATATATGATTTAAGGTGACGAGAATGCATTATAAGCATTACTCCCGCTGTAACATCTCAACAAATAGCTTCTATGCACAGAGCAAAACCACACCACATTTTTTTATACAAGGCATGGAGCTTTTTAAAAACACTTTCTATTTCTGCACAATTCCTCAGTCACACCTTTTGTATGTCCAAGGCTTATGTGGCAGGATTTCCTCCCTTGATTATTGCTTTTCAATAGCTCAGTGCAGTTTTTAATGGCTGCACCCATTTTCCATTTTTCTTGGTGTCAGAAATGAGTCCTATTAATTCGGATTTTGCTTAGCTTTTCATACATCAGGTTTTTGTCGGAGACTAGCATCACCTCATCATATTTCTGCACCAGTTTTTGATCTTGATTTTTAAAAATGTATGAATGGCATCTCATACCTGTTGTGTAGTGATCAGCACTAATATGTACATTTTGGGGAGCAATTTTCTCTCAGTTAAGTTTTAAAAATAATTTCTCTAATCCAGGTCTCCATCTGTTATTGTCTTGTATAGGTGGGAATCCTTTTTTCTTCTTCTAGTTTTTTATTTTTAAATGTATGTATGTATGTATGTATGTATGTATGTATGTATGTATGTATATGCTGGTCTTGTTGTATTCGGGTCTTTTCCCGTGTAAGATTGAGATTGTCTTGGCAACGTTTCAGCGCCATCTTCAGGCTGGTATTTTGGGCTTAAAGCGTGATTGGAACTGCCATCCCTCTACAAACCTTGGGGGTGGTAGAGTGCTGGCCCCGTTTCAGCAAGTGGATTGATTGGATGTGTGGCTGTATCATGATTGGTAGTTTGGTGCTGATTGGTGCTGGCTGTGGGTGCATTGTTGTTTTGTGTTGTAATGGCCTGGGTGGTGGGTGGGGCTCGTTTGTTGAGTAGGGCTGGTTTCCAGATGTCTGGTAGGCGGGAGGTATCATCATGTTTATTCATGTTGTGGGGGTGTTTCTGTATTTTGATGGCTTCCATAATTATTCTCTTGTTGAGGTGTTCTGTTTTGGAGATTAACCTGGCTCCTTCAAAATTGATTTCATGTCCTGTAGCTTTAAGATGCTGGAAAAGGGTGGAAGTTTTCTTCTTTTTTTCTTACTGCATTCTTGTGTTCTATGATGCGTGCATTTATTCTCCTGTTCGTTTGTCCTATGTATGTTGCGGGGCAGATTTTGCATGGTATTTCGTAGACTCCTTGGTTTTCTAGCTGGATTTTGTCTTTGGGGTTTCTTAAGATAAAATCAGCAAATTTCTCCACAAACACAATATCAAGACAGCCTTCAACACTGACAAAAAAATAGCCAACATCTTAATAAACCCCAAAGATAAAATCCAGCTAGAAAACCAAGAAGTCTACGAAATACCATGCAAAATCTGCCCTGCAACATACATAGGAGAAACGATTAGGACAATCAATGCACACATCGCAGAACACAAGAACCCAGTAACAACAACAACAACAAAAAAACCTTTCTCCCTTTTCCAGCACCTTAAAGCTACAGGACAGCCTTTTACCTTTAAAAACAGAAAAAAATGCAACCCCCCCCCCAAAAAAACAAGACAAACATAACAATATACAAAATGGTTGTACAGCCTTCTGTATCGGCATACATTCTCCATTGCCTTCTTATTGGTTTTAACCTCTGCAATAACGTGATAACAGTTGTACTAACAATTATAATGATATTAATTGCTCCTATCACCATTGTATTTACATTGTGGTCAATACTTTTAAGTTTGATAGTAATTAGTAATTTTGGTTAATTTTTATTCAGTACTAGTTTAGAAAAACAAAAACAAAGACTTCTATTTCCTTTTTTGGCTTCTGTTTTCTACCCACTTATAAATTCTATTCCATATTTTATAGAAATCTGATTCTTCTCTTTCTTTTAACTCCATGGTCATTTTGTCCATCTCTACACATTCAAGTACCTTCTAATTATGAGTATATTGATTTGTTTCCAGTTTAGTGCGAATGCAATCCTAGCTGCGATAGGTATGTGTAATATAGTGTATTGAGATTTTTTTTTGTCCGTTTTGGAGTCCAATATTCCTAATAAGAATGATTCCGGTTTCAATTCTATCTTTTGCTCCATAATTTTTTCCAGCAATTTCTGAATTTTGCACCAGTATTTACTTGTGATGGGGCATGTCCATCACATACAGCAGTGATGGCAAACCTATGGCACGCGTACCACAGGTGGCATGCGGAGCAATTTGTAAGGGCACGCGAGGCGCTGCCCTGTCAGCTAGCCAGCGCGCATGCCCGCACTGGCCAGCTGAGTTCACCATTTTTAAAAGCCATTTTTTGCCCTCCTCAGGCTCCAGAGGCTTTATAGGAGCCTGGGGAGGGTGAAAAGAGCCTCCACCCCCCGGAGGCCCTCCGGAGGCTTCAGGGACCGTCCGGAGGCTTCCCTGAAGCTTTCTGAACGCTTAAAACGACCCTCCGAGCAAACCGGAAGTGACTTCCGGTTTGCTCGGAGGGTCGTTTTGAGCGCTCCGAAGGCTTCAGGGACCGTCCGGAGGCTTCCCTGAAGCCTTCAGAGTGCTTAAAACGACCCTCCGAGCAAACCAGAAGTGACTTCCGGTTTCAACGGAGGGTCTTTTAAGCATTCCGAAGGCTTCAGGGAAGCCTCCGGACGATCCCTGAAGCCTCCAGAGGGCCTCCGGGGGGCGGGAGAGGCTCTTTTCGCCCTCCCCAGGTTCCTATAAAGCCTCTGGAGGCTGGGGAGGGCGAAAAAAGCATGTAAAAATGGGGGGGAAGCGCCTTTTGTACGCACATGCGCACTGGGGGTTGCACATTGCATTATGGGTGCGGCACGCACGCACACGACCCCCCTGCGCTCCCCCCACTTGTGGCACGCGAGCCAAAAAAGATTCGCCATCACTGAAATACAGTATTGTAGAATGTTCCAGACTTGTGGCTACATCTCCAACATCTGAGGGATATATTTGGATACATTTTGGGCAATCTCTCTGGGGGAAAATGCCATCTATAAAACATTTTATAAATGTTTTCTTTGTAGGCTACTGCCATCATAAATTTATAATTTCTTTCCCATAGTTTGTCCCATTTTTCTAACTCTATATTGTGACCAAAGTTTCTGGCCCAGCTAATCATTGTCTCCTTTACTGTCTCTTCCTCCATTTTATATCTTAATGGAAAATTATATAATTTGGTAATCATTTTCCTCCCGTTCCTAATAATATTTTATTTAATTCCATTTGTTTCTCATGTATACCATATTGTTCTCGATCTTTTTTAAATCTTGTTTTAATTTGTAAATAAGGCCACTATTCCATATTTATTCCTTGTATTTTCAGATCTTGTACTGATTTTAGTTCTCCTTTTTTATCTAAGAGTCCTGCATAACATACCACTTTACTGAGATCTATGGTATTTGGATATGTCATTGCCTCCATAGTTGATAACCAGATTGGGATTTTCATATAATGGTTCTTCCTCATTTCTAATCATGATCCTAATACTACCAATTTTCTTTTCTAGAAAGAAGGAGGCTTGTTGAAATAAATGGAATTTCCACTTCTTCCTTCTCCTCAAAGCTTAAGTGAGGAATACTCTAAATAAATCTCAACAACTATTTCTCTTTTTTTAAAAAAAGGAGTCTATTATTTATTGTTGTTGGGAACTTCCAAAATTGGTTCCAGTAATATAATTTAAGAATGTTAGACTCATCTAATCATTAGCTCAAAGAGTGAATTCAGAAAATATTTTAATTGACTATATTGCCATTTGCCAATCTTAGAACATTTAATAAAAATTGTGTAAACAAAATGTCAACAAAACCCCATCCTGCTTGATTTTCACAATTTCAATCCTTGTAATCAATTCCTAGTCAATTTTACCATTTTATTTGCGAGGCTTTTTGCATTTAGTAGTTTGCATTTAAGCTCTGTAGTATTAGACCTGGAAGAAGTTGGGGGCATGGGGGCCTAGTTTTGGTTTTGGTTGTTGGGTGGGTGGTTGTTGGGAGGTGGGATGCTGGTCTTGTGTTTGATTCAGTCAGCATGGTAGTCGATGTATAAATCGGTCTCATCTTGGTCCTGGCACTTTTTAAGCTCTGAGCAGAGCTCGCGGGTACAGGAACATTGTACAGGTTGGGCTGTGAGCAAAGTTTCTTATAATTAGTACTGCTTTTTGCAAGTGAGTTTATTGTGTAGATGACAATAAACAAAACACAAACGCTTGCTTCATGCCACCATACTTCCCAGTAACTGCGTGATTACTCTTTCCCACTGCATATACACATATATGGAGGTCTAGACTAGACAACCCAACCATGATTAAAGCTATAGTGAAAAATGTTAGGTTAGCAAAATGTTGCCATAATATCCTTCCAGCAACATAAGAAGCAGATACATTTTTTTCAGAGAAACAGAAAGAATTGTGGCTTTGCACCCAGGTAGCTTCCCCTGTAAGAACTGTGCATGTATTACTTAGGAAGAGCCAGATAAAGGGATTATAAATGTACTGAATGCTTGGAGGACACTTGCATTCTTTTTCTCTTCTGTAGACTAGGCATGCTTTGTGATATGCCAAACAGGACAATAATAATTCATAGAAATAGAACATAGAATAAGAGTTGGTAGGTACCTTGGAGATCATCTAGTCCAACTCCTTGTATGAGCAGGAGAGTCTATACCAATGTCTATACCATTTCAGACAAGTGGCTGTCCAGTCTCTTCTTGAAAGCCTCCAGTGATGGGACATCAGTCGTGGGTTCCGGATCCCGGTGCAACGGGGTCAGGCATCCATCACATGTACGCACACAGCACGCATGCAGTGCACGCATGCATACTTACTGCCCACGACGCTCCAGCTGCTCAGCAGAGCGTCACACAGGTGCCTCATTGGCTCAAATATAGGTAAGGAGGGCGGGCAGGCCCTCTGGAGCATCGTACCGAAACAGTACCTGGTGCTCCCAGCAGGCACCAGTACTCCTGTACCGGGGCATACCAGTCGTATCCCACCACTGTGGGACACCTATAACTTCTAGAGGTAAGACATTCTACTAATTGATTGTTCTGACCAATAGGAAATTTCTTCTTAGTTCTAGGTTGCTTCTCTCCTTGATTAGTTTCCATCTGCTGATTCTTGTGTAGCCTTCTGGTGCTACCGTATTTCCCCAAAAATAAGACAGGGTCTTATTTTCTTTTGGCCCCCGAAATAAACACTTGGCCTTATTTTCAGGGAGGTCTTATTACTTTTGAGGTGCAGGAGGCGGTGAGCTTGGCCATCTCATGGCTGCTGCTATATTGCAATATTTTCAGGGAGGGCTTATTTTGGGGGGGGGAGGGCTTATTTGAGCGCATGCGCTCAAAAGCCCAAGTAGGCTTATTATCCAGGAAGGTCTTATTTTCAGGGAAGCAGGATATTTTCTTTTACTTTAATTTTAATTAATTAGATTAATTTAGTTTTAATTATTTTTTTTTAATTTTACTTTAATTTTTAATTTTCTAGTGCTTTAATTCTTTTACTCCCTGTTGATAAGAATGAAAGTGTTCAGCGAGGTGCCCGTGCTCTCAAGGCAGACTCTTCACAGTGAGTGAGGACCAGCTCAGAGTGTTTACAGGTAACAACCCAAGAAGTCAAACTGTTTGAAAGGTTTGCACAACTTAGAAATAATTATCTCGCCAAATTAAAAAGTGCTCCTGCCACAGAAATTCATAATAAGAACTAAAAGCAGTGTTTCCCTTTAAAACATTTTAATACATTGTAATGGTCATGGTGTAAAATGATATACATTTGCTGGCATCTTGCATATCAGTGTAAAATGATATCCCTTTCACACCGGAAAGCAGTTGTAATGGCTTTTTTAATGTACTGATGTGCTCTATATGTGAGTGCATCGCACCCATCTTTTGCAGACTGATCATTCCGATCCAGTTCTTCAATTAAGAGGGAAACTTGGAAGTCTAAAATGTCAATGAATTCGATGTAAAATGACTTTAAAAGACCATCATTTATTTCAGTGCAATTTACACAAATGGCATGAAATTACACATAAAATGCAGCAGAACATCAGCATTTTTCCAGTACTGAGTCGGAGATAACTCTTCAATGAATCTCAATTAACTAATGCCATCCAAAGCATATCAATGCCAGGCAAGATGAAAAAGGAAAGGGAAAAAGGGCATTCAGGAGTCATTATCCGCCATTTCTGAATTTCTACCAGCTCCAAAAAAGTAACTGCAAAAGCAAAACTCATTTCTTAGAACCATTGCAAATGCTCCCATAGTCTAATCATGGTTAGCGTAGTTCCTTCCTCCTTTCTACCGTCTCACAAAGAAATGCTTCACTCTTCACTTTAAAGTTCCCTGCAGTGCAAAATCACTTCTTGAATTAAATGACAAACTTTGCTAGTTTTACTTAATACTTGAAGTGACCCACGATTAACATTCAAATTGCCATTGATGGGTACAGATTGGAACAGTGTTTTTCAATGGCAATAATTGCATTCTTCCATTATTTGTACATCAGGTTACTTATCCAACTTTGGTTACAACCCATTTTCACTACGGCAATCAACTTGATTGGGGCTGTCCTTGACAAGTGTCCAGAAATTGCAGTTGGTGTGAAATGGGGCACTCAGCCTGATTGATGCAAGGTTCAGGAACCATGTGATGCTTGCACTAAAAATCTGCATTACCTGCCAATTGCCTACTAGGGACAATTATAAAAGTTGGCATGCAACTTAAAAACCCTAAATGGCTCAGAGATTGACCATTTGTTTCTCCTAGGAAGCTCAGATTAGAGGTAGAGGCTGCTTTGAAAACATGACCTTATTATTAAATATATGACAGAAGGCATTCTCCTGTATGAATCCCAGTTTCTTGGTATTTAAGATAATGGTTAAAAAACTGTCTTTGCAAGCATTTTTTTAATTAATTGCTTTTTGTTTTGATTTTTTTAAAATTGTCTTTATTATTTATATACTTGCGTTGCAAATGATCTCAATGTGGGAATAAGCAAATATTAAAAATAAAAGATATTTTGAGGGATAGATGCATGATCCTGAAGCACCTCCCAGATTCTAACAATGATTATCAGTTTGAGAATGTTCACAAATAGCCATATTTGCCATTCATAAATGTTCCTTTGCTTGCCCCAAGGGAAAACTGCTGCTAAGGTAAACATAATTAACAGATGTTATAGTAAGCAGTGAGCAAGACAGTACCGAATAACAAATGAAGATACAGTAATATCAATGGACTGTAACATCCAATGGTGCCTGATAAGTGTGTGAATTTTTCTCTTTCTTTCTTTCTCTCTCTCTCTCTCTCTCTCTCTCTCTCTCTCTCCCTCCCTCCCCTCCTCTCTCTCATTTTTTCTATGTCTCTCTCCGTGTGTGTGTAGTGTAAACATATACATAAAGTTCAAACTTAAAGCTTCAATTTATAATATTCCTGTTCAACCCTGCCTGCATGTTTTGTTTTGAAATAGCTAAACACGGCATGTTTTGTTTGGCCTGACATTTGGTCCTCTGGATTATTCCAGTTTAACAAGCAACGTTGGAACTCATGGACAAATCATGGTTTTCAACTCTGAATAGTTAGGACCACGATGAAATTCAAACAGCTATTATATACATAATCACACAAATGTAAGTGACTTAGGACCTTTCACCAATTATCTTGTCAAAGACCTTCCTTTGTGATGCCATTTATTTTACTGTAAACTAAGCTGTTCTGCCTCTTGACTGATACTAGATACCATACCATATAAGTAGACAAACCCTTGCCTTATCATTCATGTTTATGTAGTCAATAATTGTCATATACTCATGTCACATAAAAGCCTTGCTGATGAAAGTAGGACAGGAAAGCAGAGGGGGCCTCAATTATGGATCCAAGAGCAACAATATATTTTGAGACATTTGAGTTTTCATCCCCTTGAAAATCTGCTAAGTTTCAAAATAGGACATGTTCTGGTTGGAGTTGTAAGGAGGTTTCAGCCTTTCTAGAGTCTGTACTGGAATGGAAGTGTAAGACACACAGTATCTGAAACTAATCCTAAAAGTGAATTATTGTAATAGACATGCAGCATTTCTATGGAGATTCTCAGTCATCCAGGTCATGGTTGTCCCAAAGGTGTTTTTTCAAGAGGCAACTGGACTTCGTTTATTTTCCCTTGAAGACATTCCGCTTCTCATCCAGAACTGAAGAAGCTTCTTAGATGAGAAGTGAAACATCTTCAAGGAAAAACAAAGAAAGTCTAGCTGCCTCCTGTAATAGCAGCAAGTTTGGGAAATGGAAATGATTTTCTATAACATATTTCAGGATGGAGAGCAACTGATCTTTGATCATAGTAAAAAGAAGATAAGATCCCACAGCACTTTCAATATTTTCGCATATTATGTCTGTAAATATATTGAATAACAACAGCATCAACTGTCTTATGCTTAAAATAAAGACATTAAAACTATTTTGCCAGTTAAATGAAGGGATTTTCCCCCCCTGGTTGCAATTTTAAATAAGATATCAATGCAGCAGAGCCATCTATCAGTTTAATATAGCCTATTCTTAGCATTTAATTTTTCATGGATAAAATTATATTGATAGATCTATCAGGTAGAAATATTGATGATATAGCTTTCATAAAACTGATTTCTGTCCTATCTGGTGGGATTGACAAATAGGAAAGAAAAATGTTAGCTTTATGCTTCATTGCCTAAATCACCGTTTGCAAATTTCCATAGAAAATGCTCATTGTCAATTAAATCAAAACTGGTTAACAAACAGCATAGTGTTGATGAGCTATTCCTAGAAAAAGAAAACCTGCTAAATTAGCAAGTGACCATGTTTATATGGTAAATTATATGTTTATATGGCCAAGGACTCAGTGACTAAGATGCTGAGATTGTTGATTTGAAAGATTGGCAGTTCGAATCCCTGGCGCTGCGTAATGGAGTGACGCCCATTACTTGTCCCAGCTTCTGCCAACCTAGCAGTTCAAAAGCATGTCAAAATGAAAGTAGAAATATATGGACCACCTTTGGCGGGAAGGTAACAGCGTTTCGTGCACCTTCAGCATTTAGTCATGCCAGCCACATGGCCACGGAGACGTCTTTGGGCAGCGCTGGCTCTTCGGCTTTGAAACGGAGATGAGCACTGCCCCCTAGTTGGGAACGACTAGCACATATGTGCAAGAGGAACCTTTATCTTTACTTTTACCTTATGTTTATATGATGGAGGTAAAGTTTAAAAAACACAGGAAAAAAATCAAGCTATCTCCTTATGAATAAATTGGTTATTTTGTCTGAATCCATCCAATAAAGAGTATAAAACAGTCATTCTTTTGCTTAATAAATCTACAGCAGGGGTTTCCAACCACAGGCTGCAGCCCACTACGGGGCAATGAGCCATTCAGAACTGGGCCACAGAAGCAGTGGGTGAATGTGTGTGTGTGTGTGTGTGTGTGTGTGTGTGTGTGCATCCCCACTTCCACGAGCAGCAGGTAAGTGCATGCACATGCACTCCATTTGCATGAGCAGCAATACAAATGGAGCTGTGCACACACATGTGTGCTTGCCAACTTTTAACATGGAAACATCCTCTCCCCCCCTCCCCCACCTCCCGGCCAGTTTGCAAAACTGGAAAGGTTGGAGAACTCTGATCTATAGGCATTTGGCAATTAGCTGGAAGGAAAAACAATGATCAATGGTTGCCGTTCAACATTTACAACTGCCTGGTTTAAATGGCAGTTAAGTAAAATATTTGTCATCTCTTTTAGCTTCTTGTCATTATGCTGTGTCACGAAATGTGGAACAAAAATGGATTTTTTTAAGAGAGTGAAAAGCAAGGGATAGTAGCTAGGATGCATAGTCTGCTCTTTCCCCTTAATTTACTATAATCGGCCTAGGTACCAATCAGTATGTAATGTTGTGAGAGATTTTTCTAGCTACTGGGGCACAGGTGAACTTGGATTTTTTAAAAATTCTCACCTAGATAGTTAGCAATGAAAAGGTACCACTTTAAGTCATCAGAAGCATCCTGAGGGATGGTCTAGAAGTAAAGCTGGCAGCTGCCACTGCAGGATTGAAGCTCATTCCTTTTTAAACCTGTGGTTTGCATGAAGAAGGTCTGGAAACATTTGCTAACTAAGCAGTTTCCCGGAAAATACTGGTGTTGGCCTCACCCCTGATGTCATCAACCAAGGTTTTGATTGGCTGAAACTTTAGGCGTAGAGTGTTCAGTATATTATAGAATATTCAGACACATCATGGCTCAGTGATTAGGAAAATGGGCCTGGGAAGGCCTTTATATGTGTTCATGAACCATGTGAGAGAGTTTCAATAAAATTGATAGCCATAATTACTATTTCAATATTTCTGTAAAAGAAAGAAAAGATCAAATATATTCAGGAGCACAGCAGCAAATGGGAATTGGGAGGAGGGGATTTGGAATCTTTTCCTTTATGATTAGGAGAATTACTAAATTACCCTCACCCTTATTTTGAATGTAAGGGCAGTCCGTATGGGAAAGAGTTTTGAGTTTCTCTCATGCACAATAATTCTAAATGAATCCTTAGCCTTTCTTTCATCAGGTGCTGTTTAAAAATCAGAAAATTATATAACAATAGAAGAAAACTATTATAGCTCTCTTACATCATATACTGTAATTATTTCCAAGATCTAACTTCTTCAGGTTTTAAGTCAGGAGTGAGAAGATTTAACCTTAAATATATTTATTTTATTTACTAATCAAATTTATATAGCTGCCTGTTCTGACCCCCCTTCTTCCCTCACCAACACAGAACACACTCCGGACCAAAACTACTTCAACAGGATTTATTGCACAGACAGACAGATCCTTGGCAGCAATCCACCACGACTAGGCTCTCAGAACCCTCCGGCACTGAGACACGATAGCAGCTATCCAGCATGCCAAGCTCACAAGACGGAACTTTCCCAATAGTTCCTACGTTGACTTCTGCAAAGGGCGTATGCACAATCAGTCCTTTTATAGAATGGAGAGGAGTCTACTTATCAGCAGCTGAGAGCAATTACCGCCGGTAACTGCACCCTCGCTCCTTGCGCCTGTGGGCGCGGCGGTAACGAGCATCTAAGAACTTCCTGCTGATGTCTGACTCACTGTCCCGTGACTCCTCCCCACTGCTCCAAGGCATGGCATCAGGAGCCCCCTTCCTTTGGCTCTCACCGCTGCTCCATGCCTCAGGCGCCTCCTGGTGGCCGACCAGACTCTCCGATCCCTGCTCAGAGTCAGAACCCTGCCCAGGGTCCTCCACATCCTCCAGAGCCGACTCATAGGGACCCTCGCTGTCGGAGTCAGGTGGCAGCTCCAACGGCTCCTGCTGGGCCATAACAGCTGCCCATCTCAGCAAAAGTGATTCTATGCTGCAAATACAGCAAAGCCCTGGCTGATGGTACAAAATATTTGGTTTATTTACTGAATAACTTAATTAATGAATTATTCCTCTACCTCTTATGCATTGGAGCCATACAGAAAGCAACAACAAAACAGCAATACAACATATGCATCATAAATAAAATGGTAATAAACCCTGGGAAAATGACAGTCAACTTAAAATTGGAAATCAGCATTAAATACCACTGTTAAAAGTTGTGTGGAACAGAACAGATTTTGCTGACAGATCAAGAATGAGATACTTGAGAATTAACCAACCTGATGCCTATTTTCTTTCTCCCTGTGTGGAAAAGAGCAGTAGGTACTCAATGGACTTTATGCTTATGCAGATAACAACCTGCAGATTTCCTGCCTCAGAGACAATGCATAGAAAATTTTATCTGGAGAAGTGCATATGTTTAAACATGCAGGTGTTATTTAAAGGGGGAAAAACAGTTAAATGAGGAAATATAGTGGAAAGATTACTGGATAATTCCACTATATTTTACTAGCAGTAAAAGTGAATTACCTCAGAGTTCCCCAAACTTTCTGGCTTTGAGGACTGGGGGCGGGGGGGGGGGAGAGGACATGGTTCCATGTGAGCAGCTAGCAAGCATGTGCGTGCGCAGCTCCATATGTTCAAGCGGTGGGCATGTACGCCTGCCCCTTGCGTAAATGGAACGTGCGCGCGCACACACACTCACCACTACTCGCACAAGTGGAGGTGCATGCATGTGTGCTCACCCGCCTCTTCTGCAGCCCAGTTCCGAACAGCTCACAGCCTAATAGTGGGCCATGGCTTAGTGGTAGGGAACCTCTCAATTAGATGACTACCAATGCTCTAATGGAGAAATAGGTAATCCATGTTCCACATATAGCAAGCGGCCAATGTATGGCCCTTCTCTAATTATGTATGGTTGCATTTTATAGCACAAATGATAAACACATGGAAGAGTTATTCACTGTTTTGATGAAATCAAATCAATCATGCAATCTAACCAAAGTGATGTTAATAATTCACATCATCTACATAAGGGGGTGTGATGGCTCAGTGGTTAAAGTTGCTGGGCTTGTCAGTGGGAGAGCCAACAGCCCAGGTTCAAGACCCGAGTTCCACGCAACAGGGTGAGCTCCTATTCCTTGCCCCAGCTCCTGCCCACCTAGCAGTTCAAAAGATGCAAATGGAAATGCAATTAATCTACTAATTAGAGTTTGGTAGGAAGGTAACAGCCATACTAGCCACATAACCAATAGAAAATGTCTTTGGACAGCCCTGGCTCCCTCGGCAAGAAATGGAGATGAGCATCGCACCCTAGAGTCGGACACAACTGGACAGGGAACCTTTTTTACACAATGACATCATGGTCCACAATAGCACTTCTCTTCCTCCCCCCACCCCCCAATACCCCCAGAGGACTTTAAATAAGGATTCTGAGACCGGCATCAGTGCATCTCTTTAAATAATTGTCTCTCAAATTGCCAAAATACAACAGTATCTTCCATCCCTTTATAGAAGGTTAACAAATCTTTCCCAAAGTCATAAAACTCCTTTGTTAGCCAGACTATGCTTTTAATACCTCCATGCAAATATATGTTGCTTGAAAAATGATAAACAAAGCTCATTTGTTTAATACCCTGGCACATGACATTTCATTTGGCGTTTCTTTAAATAGTATTATAAAGGAATTCATTTTCCCCATGAGAGCTTTCAACTCCTCATTGCTTCATTTTAATTCTGGTTATTGCTCAAGACCACATAATTACTAGTAAACTATTTATATTGCATGTCCCATCCTTTGTGTTTCTAACTCATAAACACTCCACCGGAACGCGGCTAACAAACATGGCTGTATCCACTGATATTTATTAAATAGGGAATCAGTATTACAACTGCATTGTTTCACAGATACATATTGTGCGCAGTTCAAAGAATTCAGTTCAAATGAGTTTGTAATGAAAATAGCACTTTCGGAACCATTCTCCCTTAATGCAGCTGAATTCATAATGATGCCTACTTTTTTTTCCTGAGCTTCATTAATTTAGACATGGCACTGCAATCTGTTAATAAATAATTTCCAAGAGGATATGAAAATAGTTTTGCATAGGTGCCGGAAAAAAGAAATATGTGTCTCAAAACACTACTTTGAATCAGAATAATAATAGAGAATAATATTACTTTGTCAGAGGCATGTATGTTATATATGGATTTCTGATCTCTCCATCATATTTCCTCAATTACCATCTGGAGTGTTGATATGGAAAGTATACAATTCCCTGCCAGGGGAGAATAATGAGATATTTTGTATTTGGCATCACTGGTCAGAAAAGAGCTTTGGAAAGACCTGATGGCCGGTGGTGCTCTCCGAACAACCCAGCCAGCCAACAGCTTGCACAGCTATAAAGAGAGACTTGCTGTACAAAATGAAAGAGACAGCTACTGTGATGTGACTTTTATAAAGTGAGGAACATAGGAGGACAAACTCCTGTTGCTTAAGGAAGTGAAGGAACAAAGAGAAGAGGTTCTGGTTGAGATCTGAGATCTTCTGGCAGATCAGGGACTAAACGGAAGTGGTATCACAAATTGTTTGCTGCTCTCACGCACAAAATAGGATCACAATTGGAATTATTCCTGATCTGTGTGGACAAGCTGGCTGTTGGCTTCTCTAGGAAAAAAGCTTGGTGTGGGGAGGGGAGGAGAAGAGAGATTTTTTTCATCATTATAGAAGTGGTTTTCAATTTTTGGGCCTACTTTGTTTTACTTCTTTTCATCAATTATTGATGTTCTAGTTTGAATTCTCAAACAGATTAAAAATTATCTTTTATACAAAGTCTCTATTATGCAAATTTATAACATTGAAATTAAAAGATATATTTAGAAACCCATACTGAATACTTCAGAAACACCCATTGCTATTTTCAGTCCAGAAGCTCTTAACTGCATGTTTCCAAACATATCTCTCTCTCTCTCTCTCTCTCCCTCTCTCTCTCTCTCTCTCTCTCTCTCTCTCTCTCTCTCTCTCTCTCTCTCTCTCTCTCTCTCTCTCTCTCTCTCTCTCTCTCTTGTTTTGCTTCTCTGTTACGGATTCTTTTTTTTCTGTCCAAATGAAGCATCTAGCTGACCATTTTGCCAACACATTCAGTCCATTTATTTCCAAAAATGCAACCCTTGAGGGTCACAAAGCAGAAGCAGATAGCTAACACTTAAGCTCAGAACTGACTAAATTACTCTTTAGAATTTTGGCTAGTGAGATATTATCATCATATTTTTCAAAAAAACAAAGTTCTATTGTCTCGTATCATCACTTCAGAGATCGCTATGGATCATCCCATCTGCTCTTTCAAGCTGCTGATGACTAGTTCATCTTGAGTATTATCAGCTAGATGAAAATAATGCAAAATTGAAACTTCAGTGCGCTCAAAAATGTAGAATGCTTAGAAAGTTATCTTAATGAATACTTAAAATGCCACCCTAGACAGTCAGAGAAGAGAGAAGAGAACAGAACAGAACAGAATGGATATAATATCAATGAATGACAAAAAGACTTGACTAGAAAATAATCAAGATTCCCAAAAGATCTGAAATACCTTTTCAAGACAATGATATGTATTACTCTCTGCTAAGAATGAATTACTAATTTGGGATTTTTTATTCTTCTGGTAAAAGATAATAGTGTATCAGGATCAGAAGGGCCCACTATGTTACTAATTAAAACAGTCTCAATTAACGTTAGAATATTTCATGACATTAGGATAGTGGAAGAAATTTCCACAATTTCTAGCTAATGACCAGCAGCAATTATTCCAAACCAATTCTGAAGTGACGTAATAGAGGAAATTACAGAGCGAGGAGACACTCAGAAAATAAGAAATTCTCATTCAGTAAGAAATCAAACACAGGCTGACATCAAGTTATCAGTAGTTTCAACTACACCATAAACATGTTATCAGGATGAATTATTATATATCTTCTCAAAAAGAAAAATAAAGTCTTGTTCTGAGTAGAACAGCTAAACAATCTGTGACCCATCAGGTCATTATTTCAAAAATATGTCTGTACCAAAGCAGAGAAATAGCATTAACAGCATTGAAGTGGGTACAATTTTGCCAAATTGTATAGTCTCAGGAGAAATGGCTCGCAGATTTTGGACATATTCTTTAACTTAGATCCTTTGATGTACAAATGATTCAAAAAATGTTGCCCTATGATACACTCTGTGTGTGTGTGTTTGTGTGTGTATACAGTGTATTATAGGCAACAATTTTTGAATCAGTTATACATCAAATGGGCTAAATTAAAGAATATGTCCAAAATCCAGGAGCTATTACTCCTGTGAGATTAGAATTACACACACACACCTTTCATATTAGACTTTGGTGAGTTCCTTCCTAAGTAAAATATTCTTAAGAACGAATTAGCAGATACAGTTGCTAAATACACATTGGTTCATTTGGATATTTGCATATATTTGTCCCGTCAGTGTATAGTTTAAAAACATCCCAACCTGAAAAAAAATGTCCAAAAGTTAAATAAGTAATAATTAAAACTTATCCTAAAATAGATTTTTTTCCCGCACATCCACCAACAGATCCCTGGTTGGCTGGTAAAGCAGACTGGATATGGTGCCTATTATTACAAAATTCCTTAAAAAGTGTAATTCGGACCAAGTATAGCAATATGAGGACATAGGGATTCAAAAAATTTCCAGGTTTTCAAACATGCATCATATATTTCCAAACTTCAAGCTCTGTATTTTCCAGAGCAAAATAAACAGACAAGCATACAAACTAATGAATAAATAAAGTCAAGAAGCTTCTCTCACAAAGTCACTAGTAATTCTCCCCTCACACTATAAGGGACAGTAACAAGTACACCACAAATAATATGAAAAGTCTGTCACAGGGTGACTGGGAGTTCTTTTATAGATGGGGTTGTGTGTGTGTTTAAGGAGGATAATGTCATAGCCCCATTGGATCCCAGTTCAGAGGAGGAAGAGTTGAAACTGGGGACCATCAGATGAGGATGGAACATCTCCCCTGGAATGTCTGAGAGTCCTGGGGCTAAGGACAATGCTGTCCCACACCCATTTGGCATTGGGAGAGGGGGTTGATCGGATGGGGAGCTGCCTGCCCTCACAAACATAGGGGAGGATCGACTGCAGACAGGCAGTGATGATGAGAGGCAGCAAATTGAAGAACAACTTCCTCCCCCATTCGATCCAAGGGCATGGAGAGTGGAGCGGAGGCAAGCTCAAAGGGGATCTGGAAGGCTGCTTGTGAGGAGGCCACCCACCACTCCTCACAAGAAACACTGGCTTGAGCTGATTTAATCAGGGGCCAGGGGAAGGTATCTTCATTGGGAACAACTGTTTTGCTTTGGCACGCACTTCCCTAGCCTTTGTAAACTCTGTTTTGGATCGTGTTTATGCCCTGTAGACTCTGAACCTTGCTTGTGGACTATGGACCTTCTTTATGACTTAGGGAACTTGCCTTGTGGACTTTGCACTTTGTTTTTGGACTACAGATTTCCTCCTTGCCTTGTGAGTTGGCTCTAGTGATGTAGTTTGTGGGACTGTGTTGCACTGACTGTGGGTGGCTACCTTCGGGAAAGTTTATTGTGGAGCTTTATCAGCCATTGTAAGGCCATTTGCCATGGAATAGCAGAGCAATAAAGGGTTTTATTGAAGTCTGCATCTGCCTAGACAACCTGGGTCATAACAGACAATCGCTTCATTGTGTCACAGGCGCTGGACGATTTCTGGATTACAGGATGGACTAAAAAACAGAAATAGATACCACAGAGTTTTCAAACTTTCTAGTATCTAACTTTTTCTAGCTCTTTCTGGATCTCTGGCTAGCAACCACCCATTTTGTTGCTTAGATACCAACTATTCTGATTCTTCTCCCCTCTGCTCCTTATCATTTTAGAGAGGAAGAGAGAGAAAGAGAAAGAGAGAGAGAGAGAAGATGGGAAATAGCTGATTTGATGAGCAGTATATGTAAAACCTTTTCTTGTAGTTTTTTTGAATGCTAACAACCATCCATTTTGTTTATTTGTTGCATGACACACCTTCTTCTGGGTTTTCTATCCACCCCTTCCCAGTATGGAGCTTCCCTGAAGGCTCCAGATATTTATTTGCAGACATCAATCTCCCTCTGAAGCATGACCTCAGTCTGGTTTCTCAGTCTAGTTTAATGAAAAGAAGGACTAGGGGAGACATAATAGCAGTATTCCAATATCTCAGGGGCTGTTACAAAGAAGAGGGAGTCAAGCTATTCTCCAAAGCACCTGAGAGTAGAACAAGAAGCAATGGGTGGAAATTAATCAAGGAGAGAAGCAACCTAGAACTAAAGAGAAATGTCCTGACAGTTAGAACAATTAATATGTGGAACAACTTGCCACCAGAAGTTGTGAATGCTCCAACACTGGAAGTTTTTAAGAAAATGTTGGACAACCATTTGTCTGAAGTGGTGTAGGGTTTCCTGCCTACGCAGGGGGTTGGACTAGAAGATTCTCACTTCTCTTTTCCCAAGGAAAGTTTCAGTGAATGTCTTGGAAGGCATTTGCTGAGGGTTTTTTTTCTTCATCTGAGCTGTCATCTCAGTATCACTTGTTATCAAAGTAGAAATCTCTCTATGCCTTGTATGAATCTGATTCATCACCCTAAGCAACTCACCCACCAAAATTGGCATATTCAAAGACAACATCCCCCATTATCTCCTCCAACTCTCTTTCTTAGCTCTTCTAGTTACCTAGAATTAAGTATAATTTTAGGTAATAATATAATTATATAATTATAATTCCAGGGTGAACTAATTATTTCAGATTCAATTAGAATTTGGGATTCAAATGAATTGAGTTCAGTTAGAATCTTGATAATCTAATTTGGTCAATTTATTTACTGTAGTTCTTAAGTTATACTTCTATCTTATGTATTTCTTCCCTTGTGATTTATGCATTGAATTTAGCACTTTAGATACTGCTTTTCAAAACTAGGGACAATGCTTCTGTTTTGTAGACAAAGATTTAAACATTATTTCTCAATTACCTAAAATAGTTGGTCACCAGGACCAGAGATTTGGTCTTCCAAGCTTTTGGATTCATGCTGGGGCCCATCCTCAAAGAACTTCTTTCTCTCCAGAATGTGTATACTAGGTTGTTCCATATGTAGTATTTATGTGGTGCCTGGTTGTGTGTGTTTTTAGTTGTTAATTGGAGTGTTGATGGTTGGCAATTAAGTCATTGGTTGTTGTTTCTTTGTGCTGCCAAGTCCTTGGCTCCTAAATACCTGATAAGCTGGTGGTAAATCAGCACTCCTGTTGACTGACAAGGACCCTGTTTCCCAGGCTTTAATCATTTCCCTGGCTATTTTTCCCCTGCTCAGCCAACATTCTTAGTAGCTGCAAAATTGAATACTGTTCATTGCAATGTGAGGCTATCAATGAATTCAGGTTTCATCTAACCACACCCTTGCAATCTGGTGATTAGCTTCTTCTCCATCTGTTCTACATAGCCACAGGGTTAATCTATGCAGGGTATCTGGTAAATTAAAGCTGTTTAATTGCCAACTTTGGTTTAGTGCTCATGACTTTTTATTCAGAAATCTGAAATCAGAAACCACTTCTGGACTTTGTGCTTGAAGTGAAAATAAATAAATAAAACTTTTGATTTTGCTGATTAGATAGGTGTGTTGTTGTAGAAATGGCTAGTGTATATTATTATGAGGCTGTGAGACATTAGACCCTTATTCCAATGTGCTGGAAAGGATCAGAAGTCAATGCTTTTCTTTCTTTTTCACTTGCACTTTTTCCCCTGCCCTGTTTTCATCTGTTACTTTATTTTCATTTTCATTTTTCATTGTATTTTGATAAACTAATAAAAATGTAAATACGGAAGAAGTCTGAAATCAGAGAACTCCATTGAGGAAAACTATAGGGGCATCTCTAATTCTGCCTTCACAAACAATTTCCCTTTCATTCCTGGAAAATAGATGTTTGGAAGCTAAGGGAGCAGGACTAAGGGAGCAGGAAGGGATTAAAAAGCAAAACAAATTACTAATCTCATCTCTGGCATTGACGTCCAAGCGTACCGGGACTTCTTTCTTTCAGTCCCAGAATGACATCCATTCCGTAATTTCCACAAACTGCTTTTTCTGTTTTTTGATGGAAAACCTCTTGTTTTCATTTCACCACTTCCTGCCAAGCTCTTGCACCTGTTGTTGTTCAAGCCTTATACACAGAATGGATGCTCTAGTATGAATATGCGTCATGCAGGCAGACAAATGTTCCAACATCTCTATAAGATTCACTGAGGGAGGGGGGCAAATGGGCTTTCTGCAGCTGTTGCTGGCCATCGTTAGGCCACACACGACATGTTCATGTGACTGTGCATACACAGGAACAAGTTGGAAAATGTTCATGATAAGATAGAAGAGATATAATTTGGATCTACTCACCAGGAGATTAGAGGGGTAGCAAAAGGATTTGATTGACATGCCTACATTCACAAAACTAGAGTGTGCTTTGAAATCTTTTGCTCTCATTTACTATGAGATTCAGAAGTTAATCTTAGTCATGAACACCTGGCTGGGAGCAGTAATTTAAGAAGATAAATATGAAATATTAAGAATGAAATTTCTTCTAGTGCTTATTGGTGACACTTCCAACAATTAGAGGAATTTTATGCCCCTTATTTAAGGGAGAAGTCTGGTGTTTACTATGCAATTTCTACCTCTAAACGAGATGCAATAAATAGACTATTTATGCTCTTTTGTAGGCAAATTCTGCAGGGTTGTACTGTGTTATTCAGAGTGATTTCTTATTCATATGGCCATATGTAGCAAAGATTTCTAGGAACTTAAAACCTATAGTAGAAGAACATTTTACGAACTATCTGAACTATGCTATGTCAAATAATTTCTTCTACACTTTTGTACTATTACCAGGGGTGGGATTCAGCCGGTTCGGACCGGTTCAGGTGAACTGGTTGTTATGATTTTGCAGTTCAGAGAACTGGTAAAATCCACCACCAACTAGCCCCATCCGCCCCGTACCACTCTGCCTTGCCCTATATATTATATTTGCTTTGCCATGCAGTACAGCTAGCCTCCGCCCCTCACCTGCTCTCTTCACCAAAGGTAAGCATGCCACCCACTCACCCTTCACCTCAGGTTGGGACCCAGGGATATGGCATTCCTTGGCTCCGGCCTTGCCCTGGGCCTCTGCCCACACGCTGCTGCCCCCTCTGGCCTCAAACTACGTCCGGGTTCTTCTTACCTAAAGTGCTGCAGCAGAGATCACGCAACTGTCCCTTGCCGAGGCTCGGTTGCACACAGAGATGCTCCACGTGGTCTCTGGGTCAGTGGCTGCTTCCCTCCACTGCTGCCTTTTCTGAGGGAGAGAGAGAGAGCATCTCTTATGAAATTTAGCAGCTGTGAGCCATCGTTTTCCTCTAAATCCCATCCAGAAAATGCAAAGTACAGAGAAGCAGCATTCAACATGGCTGCTGGGGCAAGAGGGAGAAATGACTTATGCAAAATTGTGGCATTATAGTGCAAGCTGTATCATTTTGAAGCCTGGGTTCCAATTTACTATATATGTGTGTGTGTATATGTATGTATGTATGTATGTATGTATGTATGTATGTATGTGTGTGTGTGTGTGTGTGTGTGTATATATATATATATATGTATATATATATATATATATATATATATATATATATATATATATATATGTATGTATGTATGTATGTATGTATGTATGTATGTATGTATGTATGTATGTATGTATGTATGTATGTATGTTTTCTGAGGTTTTCGTGGGTGTTTGTATGTATGTCTTTGGTTGTTCGGGTCTTCTCCCGAGTAGAATTGGAAGTATCTTCACGACGTTTCGATGAAGTCTCATTCATCATCTTCAGGCTGCTGCTTCCGGCTTGGTGCTTCTGGCTTGGTGCTTCCAGGAGCAATGTGAGATCTCAGCCGGTTCCTCTTTTTAACTGCCAGTGGGGGTTTGTGCTGATTGGGTGGGAGCTTGGCTGCATTCTGATTGGGTGGAGGTGTATTCTGATTGGTAGGGGGCTTGGCTGTGCTCTGATTGGATGGGAGTTTGGCTGTGCTCTGATTGGATGGGGGCGTGTTCTGTTTGGGTGGGGGCCTGGTTGTGCTTGTGTTAGTCTGAGTTGCAGAGGGATTTGAGCTGGTGAGCTGCATTGCTGTTGTTTGGCTTCACGTTTGTGGTCGTGCCACATCTCTGTGGTGGGCATCAGTTTGGTTCATGTATGGATTGGAGGGGTTTAAAGTGGCTAATAATGCAGCTGTGGTCTGGCTTCTGGTTTGTGGTCGGGCTTCTGGTTTGCGGTCATTATCGGTGTGGGTTTGGGCTTGCTTTTTGCGTGGATGTGTGATAGTGACATCCTGTGTGGTTTTCGTGAGTGTGGGTCTGGTATCATTCTTAGTGTTAGGGAATCGTTTGTCAGTGAGGGCAGGTTTCCAAATGGCTGGTAGGCGGGAGGTATCATCTCGTTTATTCATGCTGTGTGGTCGTTTTTCTATCTCAATAGCTTCTCTGATTATTCTGTTGTTAAAGTGTTCAATTTTGGCAATGGTTCTGGTCTTTTTAAAGTCTATATCATGTCCTGTGGCTTTGAGGTGTTGGACCAGGGAAGAAGTTGGTTCCTCCTTTCTGACTGAGTTTTTGTGTTCTTCAATGCGTGCCTTTATTCTTCTGTTGGTTTGTCCGATGTATGTGGTGGGGCAGGTGGTGCATGGGATTTCATATACTCCTTGATTTTCTAACTCTATTTTGTCTTTGGGGTTTCTCAGGATGGTGGATATTTTTCGGTTTGTGTAGAATGCTGTCTTGATGTTGTGTTTGTGGAGGATCTTGCTGATTCTGTCTGTGGTGCCTTTTATGTATGGGAGGAGGGCTTTGCTGTTTTCTTGTTCACTGTCTTGGATTTTAGTGGGGTTTTCTTTTTGGATTAGGTTAGTGATATTGTTTCTTTGGAATCCGTTGGATGTTAGTACGTTGGTGAGAATGTGTAGTTCGGTTTTGAGGTGTTGTTCGTCAGCTAAGCGTTTTGTTCTGGAGATGAGTGTCTTGGCTACAGAGTTGATCTGTGCTGGGTGGTGGTGTGAGAGTGCGTGCAAATAGTGGTTTGTGTGTGTTTTCTTCTGGTAGATGGTGTGTCCTAGGGATCCATCGGATTTCTTATAGACTAAGACATCCAGGAAGGGGAGTTGGTTATTGGCTTCTGTTTCCATGGTGAACTGTATTTTGGGGTGTAGGCTGTTGAGGTGTGTGAGGAAATTGTCCAGTTTATCTTTCCCGTGTGGCCAGATTATGAAGGTGTCGTCTACGTATCTGAGCCAGAGTTTGGGTTTGTGATCGGATTTTTCTAGAGCTTGGATTTCAAAGTGTTCCATGTAGAGGTTAGCAATGACAGGTGAGAGGGGTGATCCCATGGGTGCTCCTTCTATTTGTTTGTATTTTTGTCTGTTATAGATGAAGTATGTGTTGGATAGGCAGTGGTTGGTCAGATCTAGGATATGTTTGGGGGGGGTTGTATATATATACACACACACACACATACATACATACATACATACATACATACATACATACATAAAAGGATCAGAGATTGTTTAACAATACTGCTTTTGCCATTTTGATAAAAGTCTTCAATCCTGTGTGCAAAAGGAATATATGTGTCCTTTTTTATTTACCGTATGTATATATCAAATTTATATGGCTACCCATCTCATAAGAAGGATCTCTGGGCAGCATACCCAGACATAACACATAAAAACATTAAAATAAACATGTCAAAAATCAGTCATTACTAAAATAATTTAAAAAGCATAAATCAGGCGAAAGATTAGATTAGCAATCTCACTGATACCCGAAGACCTGCAGGTCTGATGAAATAGCCAATTCTTGACGGACATCTGGAAAATAGGAAGGGATGGAGCTGACCTCACTTTCGGGGGCGGGAGGATGGCAAGAAATTTTCTTATGAAATTATCCGCCTGATACAGATATTTGATCACACAAGCACATATGAACAGATCCTGGCTTCCCTGGAACCCCAGCAGGAGGGCACATGTATCTTCTTGGGCAGGACTTAAGAGAGCCAGATTTGGCAGGTAGGGAGAGAGTTCTTTCTAAGTCTATCAAATATCCTGTCAAAATGTCTGAGGATGCCAAAGAAAATATCCAGAGTGGAGAAAAATGATGGAATTGATAGAAAGATTTCATGGAGCAAGTAGTGTGAGGTGAGAACCAGCAGGTTCTTTGTCCCAACATCAAAGAGTGAAGGAGCATCAACAAAAGAAAGGATGGTTCTAGCATTTGAAAGAAGTGATGGCAGAAGAAGCTGAATGATGAAGAAGCCATGAATTGTTTTTTGGGGGAGTGGGATCAAAAGCAATGCTGGTTTTGGAGCAGAAGGAATGATAAAAAGGGAGATCTAATGCTGGCTTTTCAGGAGTGTGATCTAGAATGAGCTGTTATTCCAGCAATATAAGCTTGCCAGTGGATAGTTCTTCTCTTTCCTCTTCCATCTTCTTCTCCATTTTTGACATTGAGTTTTTTTATTGAAGAGCCCTTGGGCCATATCAAAGTGCAAAGTTCCAGAAACAAATTATTACTAAATAATTAGTAATAATTATTATTACATTTGATAAAAGCAATATAAAATGGAATTTGATAAAATGGAATTGGAGTAAAAATATAATTTAAAATGGGAATAAAATACAATCTAAAATGAAATTGGAATAGAATACAATAATTTAAGATATAGATAAAATATGATAAAATTATATTTCGGTGTCACCCCTGCAATCTACCCCAATCAATCCCGCATATGCAGATCTCAAATGAACCATTTTGTTGAAGTACTCTGCTGTGTTAAATGTTATTTTCTGGTTCTGGCCACACATAAGATTAAGTTGTTTTGATATGGAGATCCCAATGGGTCATTTGTTTAGTATATAGACCAAGGTCCTGTATCTCACCCCCTTATACAAGCAACAGTCAAGTAGGATGTGAGCCAGGTCTTCCACCTCTGCTGCTCCACAAATGCAGAGACTCTCCATCTTTGAAATGACAAGTTGATCCTGAGGGAAAAGAACAAATATTTATCTCAAGGGAAAGGGAAAAAATTAAACTATTGTGAGAAAAGTTGATTGGTATAATAAGGTGGAATAATTAATTATTAGGATTAAGAATCCAGGAACTAGATGAACTGAAAGAACCCAGGAAATCTTCAGGGGAACGTGCTTGCAAACCCCAGAGGATCTTTATCCAAGGCCTTTGAAAGTCTGGCAGCATCAACTTAACCCATCAATAGAAAATCTAAGGCCAGGTAAATGTTTTTTGCTAGGGACGACTGATGATTTTGAAGGATATGGAGCAAGTCTGGCAAATTGGAAGCCAGCTTTGCTTTCTAATTATATGCTGAAATCTTGCTAAATTTATTGGTGGGGTGCTGGAACTGGTTTGCCCCTGTTTGCAAGATCCAAACCATGGAGCCAGCAGAGTCAGTTCTTCAACATATAACAGCCCACCACTGGATGAGGCAGAGCAATGTAAGACAGCACCATTCAAATTAGGTCTGAAAGAAGGACCATGCTGAATATTTCATCTGAAACAATTTTTTAAAAAGGTGGAGTTTCCATGAAACATGAGTAGACAAAGAATGCAACCGAGATATGGATTCCAGGTTGTTAGAATTCTATTGAAGAGATTTAGGTTCAAGTCCCCATTCAGTATAAACCATCGATGGAGATCACTAGATCCCTTTGGACTATCATTTATTACAACCTATCCAGTGGTGGGTTCCTAGCTGGTTTACTACTGGTTCACTGAGAGGGCATTTTGCGCATGCGCTGCTCGCTTCGCTCATGCATGCGCCTGCCACGCATTGCTGCGCATACAGTTGACTGAAAACTGTTCTGTGCATGCTCAGAAACATGCCAGCGATGGGAGAGGAGTCCAGGGAACAAGTTTGGGGGCATGGCAGGCCTGTGTCACTGCCAGTTCCAGAGACCCAGGCCGCCATACCGCTACCGGTTCTGCTGAACCAGTCTGAACCGGTAGGAACCCACCCCTGAACCTATCTCTCAGATTTGTTGCAAAAAGGAAACTCTGGATGAGAAAAGGCCTTCAATTCTAATCATGCTGCTCAGGAGCCACAGCAACATGATGTGCTTTAATTTGAAGGGAGTAAAGGCTGGGTATCTCCAAGTGGGTGGAGATTTTCTTTTGATGGAGAAGGACCCTGGCATTTATAAATCCAGGGGGATCCTTGATGCCCTCTGACTGATGATGTTACCTAGTTTGGGTAATGAAATGCCTGCAGGAAAACAACGAACCTCAGAGATGACTAAGGACCCCTCATTTCAACCCTGAGGAAATACTCTCCTTTATTTATAAATCTGTCTGCCCTACTTTCCTCTTTAGACTAATACATTTTTATTTATATATTTATTTATTACATTCCTGTTCCTTCCATCTTCATCAAAGAGGGATTCTGAGCAGTGAGAGATAATCTGGCAGTGGTGGGATTCACTTCCCTTCCCTTCCGGTTCGCAAATGTGAGAGAGCGCTCGCGCATGACACATCTGTCCAGTGGTGGGTTTCCAATTTTTTTACTACCGGTTCACTCGTGCGCACCCAATGCTTCTGCGCATACACAGAAGCGTCCAGGTGGATGGGCGGAGCCTCCTACCACCGGCACTACCGGTTCCCCAGATCCGGGCCTAACTGGGAGCAACCCACTTCTGGTCTGCGCATGCACACTGCCTCCCTCAGCTGCCACTACTGGTTCACCCGAACCGGAGAGAACCAGCTGAATACCACCTCTGGACTCTAGGCTATAAACAACAGAATTTGACCAAGATTGCATGAGTCTCAGTTAAACTCTGTTTCTCTCTGCTCAGTTGATGAATGAATGGAGAAGGAGGCTTGAATAACCTTGATGAGATAATTCAAATCTTGAGCATCTTAATATTCTCTTCATGGATGTCATATTACAGAACCGCATGCAGATAACATAAATGATACTGTTTTTAAACACACAACAGATCTGCAGTAGTTGCCTATAAACCACTGCAACCTAACTAAATAAGAACATTGTTTAATCATTTTCGATGCCCACCACAGCCCCTCTGAACAATAAAAACAGATTAATTCATCTTATCATGCAAATTTTTGCAACTTAACATGATTCATATATCTCTACCTCACATCTCATTCCTTCTCAATTAGGTATATGCTTTGGCTGATGGGAATTTGAACTGTTTCTTTATAGAGTCGTTCAAAGGAAATTAAATTAACATTTCCATTTATTGCTCTGCTTCTTTATTGATGGGAGGTTGCTAAAGTCTTTTTTTTAAAAAAAACAAAAGAAAAAAACTAGTTAATAGCTGACATTTTGCATTTCAGTTTCTTAACAAAACCAATTAGGAATGAATGAGTAAGGCTTCAAAATAAAGCATAACTATCTAGAAAGTTATCTTGTCAGATAATTTAAAAAGAGAGAGAGAGAGAGAGAGAGAGTGATTGTGGAAGCGTTTGAAACAATTATATCAGAAAGTAATAAACTTAAGTTTGTGCTTTTCTTCACAATTGAAATTCCCCTCTCACGTATGTGCTAGTCGTTCCTGACTCAAGGGGGGGTGCTCATCTCTGTTTCAAAGCCGAAGAGCCAGCGCTGCCTGAAGACATCTCTGTGGTCATGTGGCCAGCATGACTAAATGCCAAAGGCGCACAGAACACTGTTACCTTCCCACCAAAGATTGTTCCTATTTTTCTACTTGTATTTTTTACATGCTTTTGAACTGCTAGGTTGGCAGAAGCTGGGACAAGTAATGGGAGCTCACTCCATTACGAGGCTCTAAGGCATTCGAACCGCCAAACTGCCGACCTTTCTGACCGACATGCTCAGTGTCTTAGCCACTGAACCACTGCGTACAATCAATCACAATTGACAACAAGTAGAGCTACAGTAACTGTTTTTGTATTGTTCGTATCAATCCTAGACTTGATCAGTGACTTAGGCTGAGGGGTCCTTGGTGCTCTCTGAGCTTGGTTGTTTTCTTGCAGACATTTCATTACCCATACTAGGTAATATCATCAGTACTAGTAGTAACAACATTATAGCACTGAGGATGTTACCTAGGTTAAGTAATGAAACGTTTGCCAGAAAACAACCAGGCTCAGAGAGCACCAAGGACTCCCTAATTTCATTCTTGAGCTACAAATATTCTCCATTATTGGGACTTAAGCTGCATTTGAAACTGCTTCTACGCACCAATACATTAAGACTTATATTGAATCTTCAATTCACCACACTTAAACAAAAGTCCAGATATGTTTCACATGCTTAGTTGATTGAAATGAGGAAGGTGTAAATGTACTTTATTATGCACATACAGTATCTGATTTCCATAATGTATAAGCCACCTACTTGCCATCTATGTTTTCCATAGTAATGCCTACTAAATATCAAACTCATGCTCAGAACAACTTGGCAACATGGCCTCAGTCTAGATGCAGCCTCTGGGGGTGAGGTGGGATGGATATACTTGCTGCAAGTGAATATATAAAAGCTGCTTCTCTGTACATGTATCTATTGGCATAGATTCGTACTTGAATGCATGCATACAGATTACCCAATTCCGACATGAAGCAAAAGACAGGAGTAAGTAAAATATAGCTAAATTTGGTTTACATCAGCACTGTGGTCTATGCTTGTCCACATTGTTCAATGCTAAGCAAATGATTGCTGCAGCTTCCACTGCCATACATCAGTTCATGCACTGCTCTTTACCTTCACATTTCTCATCTCTCTCACTCTTTTGCTTTGCTCTTTGAACTTTGCCCTCTCTTCTTCTTTAAACTTAGCATTTCCACATGGCCATGACTTTTCAGTCTTCTTCTTCTTAACTTATTCTTCCTTCATTTGTGTTCTAATCCTGCAATCCTGATTCAATAAAGGAGAACAGGCAAGCTCACAGACCACCTAGGATCCCTCAATCAGGGGTGGGTTCCGGCAGGCCCTACTGCCAGTTCGCTCATGTGTGAGCCGCATCTGCACGCTTGATGTGCGCAATGCGTGCATGCGCAGTGCAATTAAAATCAGTCTGTGCATGCGCAGAACGAAAAAAAACAAGATGATGGCACCGATAGTACTTCCGGGAGAACCGGTTCGGAGCCGTGGCAGGCCTAGGTCGCTGCCGGTTCCAGCAACCCAGGCTGCCCAACCACTACTGGTTCGCCTGAACCGGTAGGAACCCACCACTGCCCTTAATCCTGATTCAGTCTCTTATTATAATCAGATCACGACTCAGGGTGCCTCCCAACAATCAAACCAAGAAATTACAACAAAATGAATCAAAGATCAACAATAGCAAGGGCAATGAAGGGAGGCTTCCATTATTCTTCCCCAGAGGCTTGGGTGAAGAGCCAGATCTTCACAGCTCTTCTAAACAGCAGCAGAGTGAGGCAATCTGAATCTTGGGGAGAAACCTTGTTACAGAGGGCAACAGGAAAAAAAGCATTTCTGGGGTCATTTTTTAATTAAGGGAACCAGGATGCTCCAAGCCTGCAGGACTGAATCAGCCAGGCAGATACTATGGGAGACAGGCAGCTCCTCAAGTAGCCAAGCCCTATGCCAGGGGTCCCCAGCCCCTGCTCCGTAGACTGGCACTGGGCCGCAGCATGCCAGAAACAGGTCTGCGCAAAACAGGGGTGGGTTCTGGCAGGCACTACTGCCGGTTCGCTTATGTGCGCGCCGAGTGTATGTTCTTGATGCGTGCAGTGCAATTAAAAATGTTCTGCGCATGTGCAGAACCAAACCCCAAGATGGCAGCACCTACAGTGCTGCCGGGAAAACCGGCTAGGGGGCGTGGCAGTCTTGGGTCACTGCCAGTTCCAGTGACCCAGCCCGCCAAACCACTATCAGTTCAGCCAAACCAGTCCAAACCAGTAGGAACCCATCACTGGTGCAAACAACCAAAGCCCCATCTGCAAGATTCAGGCAGCACACAAAGCCACACCCTCTCCGGTCCACAGAAAAGAATTGGTCCTTGGTGCCTAAAATGTTGGAGGCCACTGCTCTATGCCATGTGAGGCTTTACAGGTAACAACCAGCACCTGCAATTACTTCCAGAAGCAAATAATGCAGCTGTCAAAGCAGAGGTGTTACATAGGTTTTCTGACCCCCCCATCACCACACCTGTGAATAAACCAGAACACAGGCTCGGCTGTTTGCCACTGTTTAATTACTGAGGTAACGAATCCTTTGGCTGAGGGCCCAGACAATTCACGTTCAATAGAGTAGCTCTGCAGCAACCCAGATAATTCAAATGAAGCAACGCAGATAGTCCAAACGAACAGACACGGCTAGAATACAGATAGATTTTCTTAACTACTAATTTGAACAATTGTTTCCTGAAAATGTCCCCTCCCAATGCCTCACCTATAATCTCTCTTGGGAGGGGCCAATCCATAACCACCTGTGCTTAATCATCTTATGTGAGTCTGCCTACAGAGTTGTTGCTTTCGTTTCTCAGCCCTTCTCAATCTAGCATCAGGGACAAACTGCCTTTGATCCTCCCCACTGTTCCATGCCTCAGACACCTCCTGGTGGCCAACTAGTCTCTCTGGTCCCTGCTCTGAGTCTGAACTCTGCACAGGGTCCTCCACATCGTCCAGGGCAGACTCATATGGTTCCTCACTATCCGAGTCCATCAGCAGCTCAACCAGATTTTGCTGGGCCACAACACATAGGCATACCAAGGCATAATGCTTGGGCTGCCCCGTTCGATGAGCTTCTTCCATTCTGGTCACTCATGTTTGTATTCCAAAATTCATTCCTTTAGTACCCATTTGTTCTTGACACCCTATCTTCTTGTTTGACCACACACACTCTTAAGCATATACTTCCCACTACATGATATAGGTAGTTCTTGACTTACGACCGCAACGGAGCAACACAATTTCGGTTGTTAAGAAAGGCATTTGTTAAGTGAGTTTTGCCCCATTTTATTACCTTTCTTGCCACAGGTATTAAATGCAGTTGATAAATTAATAACCTGGTTGTTAAGAGAATTGGGCTTCCCCCATGACTTTGCTTGTCAGAAGGTCACAAAAGGCAATCACACGACCTTGGGACACAGCAACGGTTATAAATCTGAATCAGTTGCCAAGCATTGGAATTTTGATCACGTGATCATGGGGATACTGCAAAGGTTATAATTGTAAAAAATGGTTGGTTATAAGTCACTTTTTTCAGTGACTTTGTAGGTTTGAACAGTCACTAAATGAACTGTTATAAATTGAGGACTATCTGTATTGCCAAATCTCACTTCCCTTTAACAAACTGAGCAGAAGCACAATCATTCTCAATGTTTTCAGCAAATGCTTCTTTTTCGTGAGAGACTGCATGCTACCCACACTGAATACTTATTCTCCCAACCTTTTCAGAGTTTTATTTTTTCTTGAAAGAAGGGGAGCTTTAGGATGTGCAAAGGCAATTCTGTCAAATCCCCAGACTGAATCCATAAGGTGATTCAATCTAATGCTTCCATAATTTGATAATTTAATACACACAACAATCTCTTTGCCCCCTTAAATTGAGTTGGATGTCTAAAATAAACCAAGTCAATTTTCCAAAACCAATTCAATTGCAAATCCAAATTTAATTCAAAATTCAAATTCTGTAAGGACCTTGCCTGATTTGCACAGTGGAAGGAAGATAAGTAAGTTTTGCCTATATTCTTATGCAGAGCCTGCTCTCTAAGGAATTAGCATAGGTTTTGCATTCCCAGCTTTGTGTCAAATTCTCTCTCCTAACTCAAAGTCATCTTATACAGCTGTAATGGTACATCCATATTATCCAAAAATTCTCCAAATCTGGGACAACTTTATTTTACGCCTTGTGGAGTGCTTAAAAAGCTGAAGAAACCCAGGCATCAGAAACCCAGAATGGCAGATATTTCTTTTACCTGTTATTAAATTCTTAAGGGGAAATGCTTAAGTATTACTCATGATGTTTCGATCACTGAAATATTACACACACACACACACACACACACACACACACACTATATATATATATATATATATATATATATATATATATATATATATATATATATATATATATATATATATATATATATATATATATATATATATATATATATACATACATACATACGCATGCATGCATACATACATACATACATACATACATACATACATACATACATACGCTAGTTTTGTTGTATTCGGGTCTTTTCCTGTGTAGGATTAATTAATTAATTTCATGTCCTGTAGCTTTAAGGTGCTGGAAAAGGGAGGAAGTTTTTTTTTCTTTTTTTGTTACTGCGTTCTTGTGTTCTGCAATGTGTGCATTTATTCTCCTGTTCGTTTCTCCTATGTATGTTGCAGGGCAGATTTTGCATGGTATTTCGTAGACTTCCTGGTTTTCTAGCTGGATTTTGTCTTTAGGGTTTCTTAAGATGTTGGCTAATTTTTGGTCAGTGTTGAAGGCTGTCTTGATATTGTGTTTGTGGAGAATTTTGCTGATTTTCTCTGTGGTGCCTTTGGTGTAAGGGAGGAGGGCGATGCCGTTGTCCGGTTCTGTGTCTTGGTTTTGGGGGGGGAGTCTCCCTTTGGATTAGGTTGGTGATTGTTTTTCTTTGGAATCCGTTGGAGATTAATACGTTTGTGAGAATGTGTAATTCAGTTTTCAGGTGGTCTTTGTCGGCTAGGTGTTTGGTTCTGGAGATGAGGGTCTTGGCTACAGAGTTGATCTGTGCAGGGTAGTGATGGGATTGTGCGTTTAAGTAGAGGGTGGTGTGTGTTTTTTTCCAGTAGATGGTGTTCCTGGGGAGCCATTGGGTTTTTTGTAGATTAATTAAACATGAAATTAATTTTGAAGGAACCAGGTTAATCTCCAAAACTGAACACTTCAACAAGAAAATAATTATGGAAGCCATCGAAATACAGAAACACCCCCACAACATGAATAAATGTGTTGATACCTCCCGCCTACCTGACATCTGCAAACCAATCCTAGTCAACAAATGAGCCCCAACCACCACCCAGGCCGTTACAACAAACAACAATGCACCCACAGCCAGCACCAATCAGCACCAATCTACCAATCATGATATAGCCACACATCCAAACAATCCACTTGCTGAAACGGGGCCAGCACTCCCGCCCCCCAAGGTTTGTAGAGGGACGGCAACTCCGATCATGCTTTAAGCCCAAAACACCAGCCTGAAGATGGCGAATGAGACCTCGCTAAAACATTGCCAAGACAATCTTAATCTTATGCAGGAAAAGACCCGAATACAAGAAGACCAGCATATACATACATACATACATACATATCCCCACACACACATACACACATACACACACACACAAAAATACACACATACACACACACACATACATACATACATACATACATACATACATACATACATACATACACACACACCGGTAGATTAGTAATGGGATTCAAAAAATTTTACTACTGGTTCTGTGGGTGTGGCTGTATGGGCGTGGCAGGGGAAGGATACTGCAAAATCCCTATTCTTTCCCCACTCCACTAACCTGCTTTCCAGCCCTGTTATCATGTTCAGGGCAACAAAAGAAAATCAGCTGGGAGGCTGTGGGGGTGGGGCCAGCCTATTTACCGGTTCTACGAGCTAGTCAAAATTTCCTCTACCAGTTCCCCACAATCTATCAGAACTGGCTGAATACCACCTCTGTGGTAGATAGAGGAATTGTTGAACAAGGAGGCTTAAAGGATAGGTTTTCTTAGCTAAAGGAATGGACTCCCTTTGCCCAATAACATACTGTAATAATTCTTATAAAATAAAATTGATTGACTTTGATGCTTATTCTTATGCTTCCACAGCACTCAATTTCAAGCAGCACATTTTTATTTATGGCACCAATTGCTATCAAAAATTAACAGAGAAACATTTCCATCCTAATTACCCCCCTTGTCTTCATTCTCAGAATAGTTTTCTTTGATTGTCAGGCTGAATTAAAGGCAGGAAGGCAGAACCCAGGGAATAAAAGGAGATAAGAACTGACCAAATTCCATTAGGAGGGCCATATGTCTGATATTACAGATGGCGTTTCATCTTTTAATGGAAAAGGTTGTCAGAAGGCATGGCTACAGCAATATGTCATTCACCATTTTAAAACTATTTTCATTCATTTGAACAGTGTAGAATATAAAATAGTGAAAATCTCAGAAAGGGGATATGGCAATTTCTTCCATGTGTAGGATGTAAAATACTAGGAATACTAGGACTTTACAGAGTGGGATAGGGATAACAAGAAACAAGGTCCCTTCCAACCGCTGTTATTCAATTCTTCAACTTAAGATCACTGGCTTCATGACTGTTTGAAGTTACAACAGACTTGGAAAAGGTTACTTGCAATCACCTCCTGCATTACTCTAGGCTACGGAATCACCAAAAGTTCCTCTTAACTCCCACATTCATGGCATTTAGGAAACATTTAAAGATGTATCTCATTCACAAGGCTTTTAATTGTTTTCATTAAAAAAGGCATAGAATCAAGATCACATGAAATATTTGTGCCACTTTATAAAACCCTAGTAACACCACACCTGGAACACTGCAACCAATTTTGGTCACCATACTACAAAAAAGATGTTGAGATTTTGGAAAAAGTTCAGAGAAGAGCAACGAAAATGATCAAAGGCCTGGAAACTAAACCATATGAAAAATAGCTGCAGGTTTTGGGTTTGGCTAGTCCAAAGAAAAGAAGAATTAGGGGTGACATGATAGCAGTATTCTAGTATTTGAGAGGCTGTCACAAAGAAGAGGGGGTCAAATATTCTACAAAACACAGGAGGGCAGGATAAGAAACAAAGGTTGGAAACTAATCAAAAAGAGAAGTAATCAGGAATTAAGGAGAAACTTCTTAACAGTAAGGAAAATTAACCAGGGGAACAGCTTCCCTACAGAAATTGGGGGTGCTCCATCAATGGAAGTTTTTAAGAAAAGACTGGACAATCACTTGTCTGAGATGGTATAGGTTCTCCTGCTTGAACAGGGGGCTGGACTAGAAGACCTCCAAGGTACCTTCCAGCTCTATTCTATTCTATGCTATGCTATGCTATGCTATTCTATTCTATTCTATTCTATTCTATTCTATTCTTTGCCACAGCAGAGTCTTGGGGAAGCTTCTGAGAAGATGTGTAGTACGTTAACTGGACCAACATGTTTAGCTGTTCTTTATGTCTCCTCCAACACATCCATGTGGTGATGTTGGTGGAACAATCAAAATCAGAAAGATGGCAAATGATATGTCATGATGCAAGCCCTGCCCATTTTGGATATGGGTCCAATCACATAGAAAGAGAGAATTCTTTCTACGGTATCTTAGAAGGCTGAGGTCAATTCATACAGAATTGGCCTCAGTCCTTTTATAGATGGACTTACTGTATGAATGGATCAATTAATATAGAAAAGGGGTAAGTCCATCTAAAGAGGGCTGAGAAAATATCTACAGATCCCTCATATCCTGGACATAAACTGTTTCAACTTCTTCCCTCGAGACATCGCTATAGGACAGCGATGGCGAACCTTTTTTGGCTCGCATGCCATAAGTGGGGGGAGCGCAGGGGGGTCGTGTGCGGCCGTGCCGCACACATAATGCAATGTACGACCCCCAGTGCGCATGCATGCACTACAGGCACGATCCCCCCATTTTTGCATGTTTTTTTTGACATCCCCAGGCTCCAGAGGCTTTATAGGAGCATGGAGAGGGCGAAAACAGCCTCCCCCGCCCCCCCGGAAGCCCTCCAGAGGATTCAGGGACCTTTAGGAGGCTTCCCTGAAGCCTCCGAAGCAGTCAAAACTACCCTCCGAGAGTCGTTTTAAGAGCTCTAGAGGCTTCAGGGACCTTCAAGAGGTTTCCCTGAAGCCTTCGGAGTGCTCAAAACAACCCTCAGAGCAAACCGGAAGTCACTTATATATTTACCCATGTAATAGGTTACTATCCTTGTAGTAGGTTACTATCCTTGTCATCTTCTCATCTTCCTCACCTTCACAACTTTCCTACTACCTTCTCCTATTGATGTCTTATGATTTATTGCTTTTTTGGGGGGAGGTCCTTGATGCCCTCCGAGCTTGCCTGTTTTCTTATCAGTTGTTGTTTGTACCTTATGATCATGATAGTATCTTATGGTTTATGATCTATGACATCACTTTGTTGTTTGTATGTACACTGAGAGTTTATGCACTGGACCAAATTCCTTGTGTGTCCAGTCACACTTGGTCAATAAAGAATTCTGTTCTGTTCGGTCCTGCCCAGTTCTGCCCCGTCCCATCCCATCCTATTCTGATTTTGCCATACACATACACACACAAACAATATTAGAGGAGAGGAGCTTTCACAAAACAAATTATTTATCCTAATATTTTAGTGTTATTCTCTTTATTATTCTCTACATTGTTTTAATGTTAAGAGAAAATGAAATGCTATCCATTGCAGCTCTGCCAATTGCTATGTCATTAGAATTTCCCTCTGCAAATAGGCATTGTATGTTGTCATTCATCTCTTGCTGTAAAACTTTAATTAAAATCACAGTACAGCATGGAGGCAATCTCATTTCATTATCAGCAACCTCGGACTCAAATTGTGTGCTATAAACAGGAGTCCATCTAAATTTCCAGCCTGTCTCACACTGATAGAACTAATGACTTCAAATTTGGAAAGGCCAAAGCTGTCAGCTCTCTAAGTGAGCTAAGCGTATTGAGCGCACAATTAACAACATTGTTTTTGTGATGGAGAGTGCCCTAGAAAATAAATCCAGGCATAGAATAAAGTCATTTAATCTAACTCAATTCCAAGCAGTGGATGACCAAGCATATACAAGCCATTCTACTTTACAGTATATATCCAAGGGTAAAAATAGAACAGTTGCCAGAAAAAGCAGGATGGGGTATTGGGTAAGTGCTAAGGACAGGAGAGAATGTTGCTCTTTGCAATAACAATTCTGTAATAGTTCTGCTGCTTTGGACTTCTTCAGATATTAAAGATTTTTTTTTTATTTCCCCTTTCTTTAACACCAATCCCTAAAACCCACATTCCGATTTGCATTCCTCTGCTTTTAGTTTACATGGGGGAACCTGCACCATTAATTCTGAAAATGGAACATTTCTTTGCGACTCATCTCCATTTTTGTTACCACTGCCTACATCTGCAGTGATTAAAGCATTGCAGAGAACTGCAACAGCCTTTCTCTAATTTTCATACGAATATATGGAAGCCTCCTCCAAGTCCCTGGAAATTGACACTGCCTCCTGGGAAACCCTGGCACAAGATCAGTCGACATGGCGCATGCTGATCCACCAAGGCTGCCAGACATCTGGGCACAGAAGAACAACCATAGCACAAGAGAAGCGAGCACTCCGCGAAGCCAGAGCTGCAAATGCTGCAACAATGGTGCCCACACATGTCTGCCCGATATGTGGCAGAACATTTCATGCCCGTATAACCCATAACCCTAACCCTAACCTTACCAGCCACCTGTGGACACATTGTGGACAGCCTACAACCTGTTAGATCTCAAGGTCCTCTTCGAACACGATGAACATCATATAATAATAATAATAATAATAATAATAATAATAATAATAATAATAATAATAATAATAATGATAATAATAAAAATAAAAATAAAAATAAATTTAATTTGTTGGCCGCTCCCTCTCCAGAAGGACTCGGGGCGGCGTACAATAAAAAACCCATACAGATATACATATAAATACAATACATATACACATACATACAAACACATACACGTACATGTACATGGAGGAGGTAACAATCGTTAAATGCATACAACAATAATAATAGAATTAAAATTAACAATTAAAATACCCTCAGTTAAAATTCCAAATTTAAAAAAGGACTGTCAGGAGCAATGGGATGAGCTATGGTTGAGCCAGGCCAGCTAATTGGAAGAGGTGGGTCTTGAGCTTTACACGGAAGGAGCGGAGATCGGAAATAATCCTGATGTCACAGGGGAGGTCATTCCACAGGGCTGGGCCCATCACAGAGAAGGCTCTGCTCCTAGGCGTCACCCCCCGACACTGTTTGGTGGACGGCACCTGGAGAAGTCCCTCTCTGTGCGAGCGGATTGGTCGTAGGGATGTATGGGACAGGATGCGATCCCGCAGGTAACTAGGTCCTGTGCCATGGAGCGCTTTAAAGATCGTAATCAGAACCTTGAAACGCACCCGATAGACCACAGGAAGCCAGTGCAGCTCGCACTGATATATGAATATATCAAATTTCTAAAGCAAGACTAAAATGCTCTCATGCTCTGGCGCAGACATGGTCATGCCTGCTGTTACATCAAGAATGCTGGCTTTTCAGCCTGTTTGTAACAGAGATACTTCTCTTACATGGGAAACAATATACATGAGGAGTCCTTGATGCTCTTATCAGTGCAATGATGATGTTACCTAGTTTGGGTAATGAAATGTCTGCAAAAATACAATAACAAGCTCAAAGGCCACCAAGGACTCCTCTTTCAACACCGAGCAACCAATATTCTCCTCTATCAATATACACACAAAAATACAATTTAATCACAGATTGGATCACTGGAATTTCAGCACTGTAGCTCAATGGAGACATATTTGTCCCTGCATGATCATAAACCACAGCACTAAAGATTCTTGATGCAATTCAAGATATAATCCCGTCATTTTCCCCCCTTTTTAGTGGTATTATAGGTATTTCAATCATGTAGGAAGGCAATTACAAAATTAAGCTATGGAAAGGTACAATGAACTTCATATATGTAGCACTCAGTTTGGGGAATTCCTAATATGGTATCATTACTTCCAAACCAGATTGTTTTAAGTTCCAAAATCTGGTGTAGAAAGGGAACAAATTTCAAAAGGAGAATACCAGCAGCATCAGCAATGGGAGAGTTTCCAGGGCAAAAATAGGAATGAATTCTTGCCTCTGTTTTGCCAAAGTAGGGTTGCTGAAGGGGCTCTACGACAACTCGCCATGGCCAACTCACCACAGCACAAATTGCTATGAGACAAGATTTACACTAATATCAAAGAAATGGTGGAATAGAATCATTGAAGAAAGGATGACAAAAATTAAAATAATGTTTTAATTATTTTAAATAATTAAATTGAATTGTTGAATTGTCCTGCGGCAAGTTGTCCTGTAGTGACTTGGCCATGCCAAGTTGTCCTGCGGTGAATTGGTCATGGCAAGTTGGCCATGGTGAATTGACAGCGGCAAGGTGACCGTGACATGTTGGCTACAGCAAGTTGTGTCTGTGCTAGAAGACACAAACACAAAAAACTGGGAGAAAAATGCAGTTCCTTTGAGTACTCCCTTAGTTTAGCTATTTTCTCTTGCTGCACCATTCAGATTAGAATCTGAGGTCAATTTTCAGGAGGGCCCCACTGGCAGATTAGGCAGAAACTGACATTTGACTCAGCTTTCCATAATTCTTAGGTTGGTAAAATGAAGATAACCAGACTATTGGGGGCCATATGCTGATGCTATAAACTGTTCAGAGACTGCTGTAAGTCACTGAGGAGCAGTATATAAGTCTATGTGCTATTGCTACTGCCATTCATTTCTATATCTTGAAAATGAGCTGAGAATGTATACAGAGAGGACAAAAGCTAGAAACTTATCAAAAGATGCCTTCATAAATAAATAAGAAGGCACCAACTCATTGTCACATAGTATGACTGTAGGTTCTTTGACAGCTGAATGTTCTCGTAACCATTAAGAAGGTCCATCGCTTCCTAAAAGACAGAGACAGTGGAAGCTCATATGTTTCTTTTACCGTATACAACTTTTCAGAGCAATTAGGAACATCTGTTCACAAGAGTGTATCCAAACTTTCCCAGTGTCACTTTCTCAGAGAGAAAGACCCCCAAACAGCAGCACTGCTCTGTTGCTAAGCTACCAACTGCCCCCACAGTTTCTTCCTTCTTCCCTCATCAGTTTCTCACTAACAGAGGAAGGGAATTGGCAGGGTTACTTCAGAGTGTGTTTAGCACCTTTCCTCTTGCCTTCTTATATCTCTTCAGTCAACCTTTTTTTTTTAATAAAACGTTTTTTGTTTTTCAACATATAAACAGTTCATCTTTTGTTAAACAGTGTGTCACCTGGGTACAAACATCTCTATGCAACAGTTTTCAACATTTACAACACCATTCACATTAATATTAATTCTCTAATCTTAAAATTGCAATATATTAAGTAATTGAACATTATTAACCTATTCATTTTCTTCTTAACATAACTTCTAATAAAAATACAATACTAACATTGATCACAATTATCTTCCACATCATAATACTAACAATTATCATCTTGTTTATATCTCTATCTTAACATATTCTTGGGTCAATCTTCTGAGTAGACATTCCATGATGCCTCTCCCTTTTCTTCCCCTGGGTCTTTGGCCTAGAACTTCCTTTGCTCTGGATCGTCTCCAAAGACTCCATGTGTCAGCTGTCCCCTTGCTTCCCTGTCTGCCTTGAGTTTGAGGTGTAGTTCATCATTGTCTCTGGAATTTTTGTTTTTCCTTCTGCACGGGGAAGCCATCCATTGATTTCCTCACCTTCTCATGCTGAGGAATTTGCCACTCCATCCACAAACTGTCTCCCACAGTTATAACAATGTTTCTCTCCAACCAAAACTCATAACACAGTCTCTCCAGCACCATATTTTTGCAATACTTGCTAACATATAGCATGACGGCCTGTTTCTCCATTTTTCTCCTCTTCGGCTTCACTCTCCTTCACAGATCACCTCAGCAAGTGAGATGATGGGTTTTCTCCCAGGATTTTAGTTCTCAATATCATGTAGTACATTTGACCAATGGGAATGCTACCTGTATCTATCCTGGATCATCTGCTCTTGTGACAGTGCGGCTTCCTTCCCAGGCTATACCTGAGTCTCTTCTCCCTTTTTCTCTCTTCTATTGATCCATGCCACCACAACAGCAGCCAAACCAAACAACTAAAATCCATATGTCAGAGTCATGAAGACTTGCATCAGGAGATACTCTAGTCTATTCCACAGCTGAATTTAGAGGGTCTGTTTTAAAAATAGTGTTTCCCCTTTCCTTCTAACATATGTGTTGTTATATGAACAACGGGCCATCTCCACCAGGGACGTGCGGTCAGGGGAGGCAAGGAGGCAGAGCCTCACCGCTCTCATGAAAAAAAAAGGGAAAAGGTGCTGAGGAGCCTCGGGGAATGGGACTGCACGAGCCGCGGTCCCCTTCATGTTGACTCAGGAAGGCAGGGAATGGGACCACATGTGCAGGACAAAGGGAGGTGCAGGAGGCTCCTCTAGCCTCAGCCTCCCTCCTGAACACGTGGTCCCATTCCCTAACTTCTGTCGTGTTCTGACACCGGAGCTCATGTTCCAGGGCGAATGCGCATGGACGAGCGGCTCCCTTCCTCGCACTAAGCAACGGCAGGTTTATGGGAAGTTGCTCGCGAAAGCAGAAAGTGTGACGGACTTTTCGGACCGTCGGCTACTGTTTTCCTGCCAGCTCGCTTGCGAAAGGACCCTGGAAACCAAGTTGTGGCCGGCGCCTTGTTAAGAATTCTCCGCCTTCCTGATGACATCACCAGCCTCACCAGCCATAAACCTCACCGCACGTCACTGATCTCCACAATGATGCGGTCAGAAGCTGGGATATGCCCAGGCCACTATTGGCTGCTTCAGCCATTGATTCTCTCCTCTGTTTGTTCTGTTCTCCAGAACCATTTTGACTTTGAGTGCAGGAAAGACTGGTTGGGGAAGCATCAGCTCCCACAATACCCGACCGATGCTTTTGACACTGCTTGTTTGTTGTAACACAAACTCTTTAGCAATGTGGATTTGCTACTCATTTGAAAGATTAGCAGACCTGTGTTGGAGGAGGGGGAGTAAGGACTTGTCCTTGATTATGTGCACATGGTGTGCCCCTCTCACTTTGAAGTAATAAGGGTGCTGTCAGCAACTTTCTCCCCAATTCTCAACTTGATACATTGCTGTAAGAAGCTTAGTATAGTCCCAATGATATGTCATAGGCAAAGAGGAATGGAAAACTTGCTCTCACACTCTGTCAGCAAGCTGTCAGCTAGGCCACTTTTAGACATGATCTTAACATGCTAATTTTCAAAAGAACATTAAATGGGTCAGAAACAGCTCAGATGATGGATTAAAGACACATAGGTTTTCTGTGTCTGCAACCTGTAAGTAAGGGAATTTGAAAGGGGGTAGGTAGGACAACCTATAAAATTATTTTATGGGTTCAGCCAGGCATGGATATCCAATGTTATAAGTGACAGTCACTGAACAGGGCACTGTGCCTTTTCACTTTATCAGTGTGGGAAGTCAAACATGACATGTCATTAAGCTTCTCCATTAGACATATTTGGGTGCCTCCTCCTCCTCCTCCTCCTCCTCCTCCTCCTCCTCCTCCTCCTCCTCCTCCTCCTCCTCTTCTTCTTCTTCTTCTTCTTCTTCTTCTTCTTTAAAAATAATTATTTTTGTTTTGCTCTTCTTGCTTGGCGAAGAACTGATTATCTCTTTTTCAAATTCTTTCCTCTTTTCCCTGGTCTTTTCCTAAGGAGTTTTTAAAATGCCCTGCACAAGGAAGGAACACGGTAGGCTTGACTAGTGGAAGATACAGTTTTGAATAAGCAGAAGGCCAAGATATGGAGCTGAGCTGTTTTCAAAGGGCCCAAGTGCACACGCAAGGAAGTGAAAAACAGAGAGGTGACTAACTGTTGGAAGAAAAGTATGTTAATACATCTTAATGAAATTAAACTTTGCATCTTTGCATATTCACAATTTGCAAGCTAACTGAGGTACAGGGGCGTTCTCCTGTCTCTCACTTTTACTTAATTGCTGAAGTTAGGCTGATATGAGATGACTGGGAACTGCACTCTATATGTTTTAAGGAAGTCTATTTTAGGGAGGCAGATCCACATCTTGCCACTTTCTAATGATTCAGTTCACCGAGGCTTTGAATGTTTGCTGGCTGCGAGGGCATTAAAATAATGTTTGCGATGGGTTTGTAGGTATGGAAATTTGGGGGTGAAAGGAGATTCTGGATCCATGATGGCGAACTTGTGGCACACAACGTGCTCTCTATGAACACTCAAACCATCATCCCAGTTCAGCTATGCCATGTGTGTATGTGCCTCCCACCGGACAGCTGGTCTTCGGGTCTCTGTCGTGCATGTGTGAGGGGGACATGTGGGGGGCACATGTGGGGGGCACATGTGGGAGGGCACATGTGGGATACATGGGGGGTAAGGCACATGCAGGGGGTGCACACACATGCCTGGGCGGAATGGGGCCATGTGGGGGCTGCACATGCATATGTGGGGGCTGTGCATGCATTCCATTTGGGGGGTTGGGCACACGCATGTGCATTCGCGTATGTGCATGCACACTTCAGGCATTTGGTCTGGAAAAGATTAGCCATCACTGCATTAGATGACTCTAGATTGCTGCAGGCATAATAATATTTGTGGTGGAAGAGAAGAGGTAATTTTCATACTGGAGCCACATGGAGCTTTTAAGAACTTGCAGAAAGATGTCAGTTCTCTGCATGATTCCTTAAATATTATCTGGTTCGTTACCATTCATTTACACATTTATTTTAATTAATTGTTTTAATTAGTAGCATTTATTTTCTCCGCTGGTATATACTCACCAACTGATGGGCTCAGTACTGTTTCAGTACCTCATTTTGAGAAGTGGCTAAACCAGAGGTATCCAACTGGCGGCCCATGGGCCGGATGCGTCAGTTGCAGGCCACGCCCACCGCAGTCCCGCAAAGGGAAACACGTCACAATGTGTCACATGACAGCAACGTGATGCCACAGGTTTGACACTCATGGGCTAAACCATGAGATCCATCTAACAAAACTCATTTCTTCCCTCAACTCCATACCGTCCTAGAAAAAGTGATTAGTGGTTCTCTCTTTTTTTCTACCAGTAACCGCTGGGAAGGGAAACGAAGCCAAGGGAATCAATCAATTTCTTTCCTTGCCTGGCATTAAATGTATAAGAATAGTACCACTTGCCAGGTTTATCACAGAAGTAGAATAAGACTGAATAATGGGAGCAGAGCAACTTATGCTGGAATGTTTTTCTACTGGTCCATAGACTGAAGCTCTAAAGGTGCTTTTTCCAAAAAGCAATTGGACTTGTTCTTTTTCTTTGAAAATGTTTTGCTTCTCATCCAAGAAGCTCCTTCAGTTCTTGGATGAGAAGTGAAATGTTTTCAAAGGAAAAAAAGAACAAGAAAGTCCAGTTGCCTTTTGGAAACAACACTTGAGACATCCATGACTTGGATGATTGAGAATCTCCATAGACATAGATTGGAGCATATTAACCCAGTTAATATGAAGAAGGATAATAATTATGATGTATGACCTACAAGTTCTTTGTTCATGAAAGGCTTCCAAACAGGATTTGCACTAGTTCAATTTTGTAATGAATTCAAATATTTGTTTTTGACAAATACTGTCAAATATGTCCAGCAACAGTTATTAGTCATCTCAGGCAGAGATTTCTTGTATTTCCAAAGATTAAACATTTGTCTTTATGGTCTAGATATTAAATTGGGGGCTTTAGAACATTGTTTTCCTTAAATCGCACAGGGCATTTTTTGAATTAAGGGGTCCTTAGTGCTCCCTGAGCTTGATTGTTTTCTTGCAGATGATTCATTATGCAAACATTGTAATGTCATCAGTTCTGGTAGGAAGTAGGGTCTGATCTCAGTTTATATCCTAGTGGCTTGCTCTGTCAGTGTTGGTAGGGATGGTCTTGATAGTTCTTCCATTGGTCCTTACTGTTGGCTTGTTTGGCAGTTCATTGATTGGGGCATTGACTCCTTCTTGATTGTTGGTCTGATGTTAATCTTAGTATTAATCTCTGCTCATGTGGGTGTTATATGTGGTCTTTTGGTCTTTTTGTTCCTTTGGGGGGGGGCTTGCTGATTGTTTCTTCTGAATGGAATGTAGAGGTTGGTACTTGACTTGATCTAGAATGGTCACTGTGTCACTGTTTCATAGTTGAAACTATAGTTAAATCTGTCCCTGTATTGTGAAATTAAGGACTTTTCATCATATCTTCTGCTGCTAGTTGGACTAGCACTTTGGTCCTTATATTACAAGAATGACTCCTATGTTTTTCTTTTCAGGCTGCTGGGTTTTTTGTTTTATGGTGCATGTTTTGGAGGGCTTTAGTTGGTTTGTGTACTGCACTGATGCCAAGTGGTTGCAATAGTCTGTTGGTGGTTTGTGAGATGTTTTTGATGTATGGCAGCATTATCCTTTTTACAGTCTGCATTTGTTATGCTATATTGAAAATGTAATATTTTAAAATAGGAGAAAAGGAATGCATGAATAAGGCTGAGTAGTGAAGCATTTTTGAAATTATTTTTTATTGCTGCCTCCTCCCTCTAGTCAATGACTCTTCTATAACAGGTTGCAACTTTCTTGTGATGTTAGCTTGAAATATTTTTTTTTCATTTAATTATAATTTCAGATGAACCACCCAAAGGAGAAAGGATGTCTCATATAGTTGGCAAAAAAAATGCCATTCAAACAGGCAGCAAACTGAATTTTGCAGTGACCTTGCAATAAAGCATATAATATACTCCGCCCAAAAGTTAGCATTAGCTTTGACAAGCCAAATTGAAATGCTGCAATTGGATTCAGAAAGAATACATTTTTAATAACTTTTCTTCCACTATCATCCACTCTTTGAACAACTTGGCTTATAAAGATGCATGACTGAATGACAAAATAAGCTTCACAAATCAATTACACTGTTCTTTTGGCTTTGTTTTCAATTACACCAACCTCCTTCCTCAGATGTTTATTTCTTCCAGCAATCTTACTATAGCTGCCATAGTGACATGCATTGAAATAGCTGTGCACAAGTTTTATTTTGTTTGTAGCATAATTGCCAAGTCACTGAAAGACAAACTTCTGTGCAAGCTGCCATGAGCTTCTAGAGAAATGAAAGGATATGACAAGCCTTATATGAGCCCCTGGCCTTCTCTGGCTCTGCTATACAAGCATGTAGGAATGGGTAAGAAATTTGATCCCTTAGATTTTCAAACAAATATATGAACTATGAACTAGTAAATATATAGAAGCCATTCATAATGAAGAGAGACAGTTTGGTGTAGTGGTTAAAAGAACAGAGATAGAAACTGGAAGGCCATGAATTCTGGTCACTCGCTGGGTTACTTTGGCCAATCACTCTCTCTCAGTCATAAGAAGAAAGCAACAATAAGCTGTTCCCAAAAAAAGTTGCTAAACAAAATAGGGGGATTTGTACAAATAGTTGTCCAGAATCAAGACAATGTCAGGATTCCAAGTAAACCCCCCCCCCCAACGAAAGAAGACTCCGAGGCTTGAGTTTCCTCAAAGTTCCATTTTATTAGAGATGTCATATTGGCACATCTGGGAAAACCCAAATCTGAAAGTTTCCAGGTTTTCTCCACCCAAACCAAAGTTCAAGTCCCTGCCCAGCACTCCCATGTCCATCACATGGCCCAATCAAGCACTGTCCCAACTAGAGATGCCTCCCAGGCACACCACTCCAGGTGCAGGGCAAGATGTCCTTGACTTGTAGAGAAAGGAATGTTATTTTCACTATATCTACCCCACTCCATAAATCCCCCCTCCCACAGCAATAAATGTGGCAGGCCTGAAGGCCTAATGTGACATATTTCTATAGTATATAAGATATTTTACAGATATCTTTACACAAATCTGAAGAAAATATATGAATGAATATATTTTGAATGTTTTTCAGCAAGTTCACAAACAGTGGTGTCAAACAGAACTCGGGTGAGTAACCTTAGAAAGCAAGCAAAAAGAAAATTAGCAGACTCCCCAACCTTAGCCAGAATACACGCATAACATAAATACACAACTCATGTCCTACACCGTACATTATATTAAGGTGGAATCTATTAAGATAAGAATTTGTCCAGAGATCCATAACCAACTAGCATGGAATTGAGAAGAATTCTTAGAGAACTCTTTTCTCTTAGCATCCAACAGCGTTGCCTGAAAGACTCTTTGGTTTTAAAAAATCTATATTTTCAATTGAGCAACACATTACACAGGTTTTTTTTTTTTTTTTTTTGCAGGCCACTGTATCATACAACCTTAAAATGGAATGGGACGACTCGCCACAGCCAATTTGCTGTGGCCAACTCGCTATGGAACAATTTAACAATTCAATTTAATTATTTAAAATAAGAAGATATTTTATTTTTTGTCATTCGCATTTCATTCTGTCCCTTCTTTTTCATCCTTTCTTTAATTATTCTATTCTACCATTTCTTTGATATTAGTGTGATTCTTGTTCCTCAGTGAGTTACCCCACGATGAGTTGGCTGTGGTAAGTTGGTCATGGCGAGTTGGCCATGGCAAATTGTCATAGACCCAAAATAAAACTGTGAAACGTAGTGTACGTCTAAGGTGTGTGTGTGTGTGTGTGTGTGTGTGTGTGTATTTTGTATGTTTGTAAATAAATAAAAATATATTAAAAAAATAAATAAAACTGTAAGCTAACAATATAAATACAACTGTGCATAAGACAACCTTCAAAAGCTAACCCTTAAGATATCAGCAGCAAGAGTGAAGATGTTAGTCTTTCTCTACTCACAGCTTCTGCATTGTTAGTTTCACCTTCATCAGATGTTTATCCTTTTCTGCATTAGCATTTTGCTTTTAAAAAAGCCAAGCTGTGTTTCAAATTTCAGTGTGGGAGTAGGAAAGCATCAAAATAGGTTAAAATAGAAAGCAATAAATAAAGATTTTCAGTGAAGAATAAAAGCACCTGGAAGCAATTTGGAATATGTTAAGGGGGAGAGAGAGGGGGAAGGGAGGGAGGGGAGGAGAGGAGAGGAGATTTGGTTGAAATTTAATATGCTCTTGGCTTAATTTGCATCAGCAGTCCAGGATCCTCCTATGGACTGACTTACAAGTAGAGAAAAAAAGATTAAAGACACAGATGATTTATAGACTCCAGGATCTATAAATCTGACAGCAACAGTGTACTGATTATGCCGGATATTGCCTCCTCTTTAAAATAACAAACTGCAAGATGATAGGATGATGGATCTGAATGATTTTTCAGCACAAGAATTTCTAAGATCGTCTCCAGAGATTGTTATCAATTTAGCAATGTGGCTGTCATTTATAACTGTACCTTCAATTTATTCCAAAATTCCGGTGGGCAATTTACAGGTTAGCTTGCATTCAGCACAGTCCCAGTCAATCTCAAAGCCACATCCAAACAGGTACGCTCACCACCTATCTATACTGTATATCAAACTGCACCAAATGTTCCAAAATCCATGGAAATAATATGGTGGGTCATTAGTATGGTTATGTTACTTTGGTTATTCCACCCTGGTTCCTTTTATGTGCATAAGAGTAGCAGAATAAAGATCAAAAGTAAAACGCCAGATAATCCCTTCTTTATTCTGAACCATAAAAGAAACAAGCTTTGCAGTAGTTTAAATCCACTCTTATTCCAAAAGATCAGAGTAATTCTTCTCACACATTGTGTATCTTCACAGATTGTCTTGACGGTAAGATATGTTAGTCTAATACAGCTAGCCAGAATTCTGGGAGTTAAAGTCCACAAGTCTTAAAGTTGCCAAGTTTGGACACCCCTGGTCTGAGAGAAAGGTCCAGTGCAGTTAATAACTTCAGGATGAAATGAAATTTGGAGTCATAAATCTTTTCTTTTTTGGTCTGACATACAAGTTACCATAGTCATCCATTTTTCTTCACTTTAAAAACCATATCACGTGCCTTCCATATTTTTTTTAATAATGTTTTTTTCAGTAGTTGGATTCAAACAAAATTAAGGAAGGAAATTCATGAGACCCAATAAGGTTGTTTATGGTTGGTGTGCCTTATTTGTTCATCCTTATTTCAAAATATCATCTCATAGTGATAAAACAGTTATGAGCTTCTGCTATTTTCTTATTCATCCTTATTTCAAAATATTTCTATTTGCTATTAGAACAAATTGAACATGAACAGCTCTATATAACATCCTTGTAGTAAGCAATAGAAGGGGAACATTATCTTCAACATCGCCTTGGAACATAGGGCAAGGCTTTTCAAGAGGCAACTGGACTTTCTGGTTTTTCTTTGAAGACGTTTCGCTTCTCATCCAAGAAGCTTCTTCAGCTCTTACTGGATGGTGGGGAATGCAAATGACCAGCTATCTGTAAAGAGTATAAATCCTTCCATTCCCCACCATCTAGTCAGAGCTGAAGAGGCTTCTTGGATGAGAAGTGAAATGTCTTCAAAGAAAAACCAGAAAGTCCACTTGCCTCTTGAAAAAGCACCTCTGGGACAACCATGAACTGGATGATTGAGAATCTCCATAGACATAGGGAAAGGCTCTTCTTTCAACATTGGCATCACATTCCTTAAAAAAAATACCTTGATGAACTATCTTCCTCCAAGATGAAAAACTCAACAGACCTTTACTAAAACAAGGTGATTGGTTTAGAGCTTAATGCCTCAAAATCTTATATTTTCATTAGTAAACCACCACCACCCAGGACCTTATAATTTAATATATTTAGTTATTTTCCATCTGGATTATTGGATTTGGAAGAATTGGGAAGTGCTTGCAGGTTTTATATTTGACAGTATAGATGTGCATGTGTATTTAAGATAAATGGGGTGGGAAATCCATTATGTTTCTCACATTCCACTGGGTGATAATGGCTTTTTCTATAGACAGACTCATTCAAACTAAACAGAAATCCTGGACAGAGAAGCAATTGCAGAGATATTATCAGAGGCAACATTCTTCTCAGTCAGTATAGAACAATTGGAAGAATTTTGAGCACGATTGTGTAATTACACACCAACTTGTCTCCTTGTCCCTCTTCACACTTCTGTGCCAACCCGCTTGGATAGTGATGGATGGATACATTAAAGAAAATAATTCCAAACCACACCACTTTTCTGCACACTGCATGCCCTTAGGATCTTTAACATACTTATGATGTAATTATAACAAGATTTCTGTTAGGGTTGAAATAGGTGAATAGGTGTTATTGGATGTTTACTCATTTCCCCAGCCTTAGGTTAATTTTAGATCACTTCTACCTCAGTTTGTGAATTCTGCTTTCCAAAGCAAAAATTAGATGAATTTTTAGGCTCTTTTTTCATTATATAAACAAGCTTAGATGCATTATTCCTAGCTAGGGACATTGTCACCAAGCAATTTTTCATTAGAATAATGCTTGGGGGGACACTTTCTCGCAGTACATGCATTTTTGATGCATAGTTTATTTAAAGATGCTTTCTTTGGAGCCCTTTTTTTTGTGTGTTGCACATTTTTCTCCTTATTTTCAATGATACAAGTAAAAGGCTGTCTTCTCAATTTGTCTCATTGTAAAATATTGCTCCCATGGAATCCATCTATATTTTACAGTCATGTATGCATGCAACAAAGGAGCCTTCCTTCCTTCCTTCCTTCCTTCCTTCTTCCTCCCACCCTCCCTTCCTCCCTCCCTCCTCCCTCTCTTCCATCTATATCACATTCTTACAAAGAACTCAGGGTGACCTCCGTATTACATGAACACACTTATTTACAATGCTTATTAGATCAAACTGTTAAAAACCATTCATGAAAGTTGAACTTTAATTTGAAACTATTGCTCTTCTTGTTTATTGTGTACCTGATAAAAATGGCTTTGTTTCTGTGTAATGTGGAAAATCATATTCTACTATCAGAATCAAATCAAATAAAAAACGATCATAATAGGAAACAATAGGATTGTTTACATATTAATTCCATCAATTATATTAAAAAAATATTACCCCAAAATCTATTTTCCTCCAAGTTTGGATCTCCAGAAAAGCAAGACACTTTCAATTTTTTTCTTAAAGGAGATCATCAGTGCGTACTTATTATGAAAGACCAACGTGTACTCTTACTCATCTCTTTGCAACTTCTCTGACTGGCTACACATCCAGATTTCTGCATGTACTGACCTCCCTTTTCCCATGGAGTTGAAACGAGGCATAAAGAATACAAGAAGTCAAACATTACAGGAGAGTAAACTGTACATTGGAAGATAAAACTCTCTTTTAATGACAATGTAGTCCCTCATCAGGGTAGAATTGGGGCAACTGGATGGAGTTGAGCATTTATTGGTCAGATGTCCTTCCTGACTCCTACATGGAGTTCTCAGCAAATATTTTTTTTCTTTGTGCCCTAGGAGAGAAACAACTTTCAACCTTCCAAGTGGGAGGTAAGTGTCTTCACAACTAGGCCACCACCCTGCTCTTGAATAAATACTTAACATTTTTCTTTTGTGTATTAAAGTGGTTTTATTGTTTCTAGAATGAATTTTAGAAAGCAGGTCTCAGTTTGTTCAAGTAATGATGACCATGATAGCTCGTACAGCTCTGCATTCTAGATGATTTAAGTAATACTTTTGCCATACAGACTTTTAGCATAATGATTAGGTTACATGCGTAGTTATAAATAACTAGTTTTAGAAATGCTTTACGACTGGCAGCGACCCTCATCACACTTTCTTGGAGATGACTTGTCCATGACGCTGTGTTGGTGAAAATTACCACTAGATATGAGAAATAATCCATTTGTTATATAGGCTCCTCATATAAGTACCAGTCAGTTGTATTTGGTATACCTCTTTCCAAATACTATTAATTAGCTCTTGGCCATATTGATTTTCAAGGAGTTAATCGTGCAGTAAGTGCCCATATTCCAGAGTAGACTCCTTAGGCCAATTTGAGATTGCACAAGGGGGACCGTTTTGTCTTCTGTCAAGGGTATACAATTAATAAATCTGATGGTTCAGGGAAAAAGATAATTTCAGAAAAGGTGTGTTTGATTAAAAGAAATGTCTATAGTACCCTTAACATCTCCTAATTCTGTTTCAGGCTATTATGGGTAGAATCTAGTTTCACCAATAACAAATTTTATTATTTGATTATACTCTATTAAAATATTTACACGCAAGCACACAAAAAACAATTCCTTTTCGACAAATGCCGCATACTGAGATCTTATTTTTCTTAATATCCCCCCTGTCCTTTTCACCTCCATTTTATAGGTTTTCACAGAACTTATTTTCACTCTGAAAACAGTGTTTTTATAAAACATTTATGACCTGAAATATTATGGCAGGGCTAGAGTTTTTATTATCATTCAACATTGTTAGAGAAAGGAAAAGAGAGGTGACGATCAATGGCCTATAAATATTATGATTTTCAGTTTTTATCTACAAGACCGCAAATCTTTTTGGAGAAAAAGAAAACAAGTTCTCCAAGAGTGGCACCTCTGCTTTAGATAAAAGACAATTTCTATGGTTAAGCAATAACCTGCATTGCAGAGAAAGTGAAAAACAAATGGTCCATCTTGAAGAGGACAATTTACTGCCACAGTTCCTTTTCTTTAATTCTCGATTACAGCAAAGAGAAATGCATGCAAAATCATTGACGTATGATGTTGGAAAGGACTACAAGAATCATCTTTTCCAACCCTTTCAAAGTACAATAAAGCCAATTAAAATACCGTCAAATAATACTGAAAAAGTAGCTGTCCACCTCCTTCATAAAACATCTGGAGATAGCGAGCCCATATTCTCTCTTCAGATGATTGTTCTGGTGTCGTACCAAACTGACCATCGCTTTCTATTTTATATTCAAATGAAATCATGCAAGCGAAATGATTGCTTAAAGCCTATTTTAACAATGATTGATTGTTCGGGTTGAAATACACGTTTGCTATGAGCCAAACACGTGGGTGTATGAAGGGACCTGCCTTGGATCATGATGCTACATCTGCCATCTTGACTCATTGGATAAATATACACACAGGAGGACTAGGAGGTGACATGACAATATTTGAAGGGCTGCCACAAAGAAGAGGAGTGGGTGGGGGTCAACCTATTTTCCAAAGCACTAGAAGCAATGGATGGAAACTAATCAAGGAGAGAAGCAATTTAGAACTAAGAAGAAAATTACTGACAGTGAGAAGTTGTGGGTGCTCCATCATTGGAGGCTTTTAAGAAGAGACTGGGCAGCCACTTGTCTGGAATGATAGGATTTCCCTCTTGAGCAAGATGTTGGACTAGACCTTCAAGGTCCCTTCCAACTCTGTTATTCTGTTACTTCTGCCACACAATCTGTTGTTGCCTTTAATGCCTTGAATATTTTCCCACCCAGCCTCTCATTGTCTATCATTCCTCACATCCATAACATCATCAGAAAGAACGTAGAGTTAATCATCCCAATTGTTGTCTTATTCTGGGTTCCTTGGAATTTTTTTTCTTATAATCCATCTTCTATTTTGTATAAATACAGTCTAAAGGTCCAGAACTCCATATTTGAAGGTGCAATCGCTTATGTGATCGATGAGAAGCCGATTAATGAGCAAAAAACATTGGTTGGGCTCTAGATCACTTTCTCCATCCACAGACACTTACATGCAAAAGATAACAAAAATGAGTAAAAAACAAACACACCAAATAGATTCAGCACCCATCACAATCCACATGTTTCACTTGTCTCCTAATCCAAGTGTAATTCTGGATTCTATGTCTCCTGACTCCTGGGAAGGAGAACCTGGGTGAGTTCTTCAGCTAACAGAGCTGTCCCCATCTTGGAATTCACAGTGAAGGATAAATATGTGAAATGTTACTAGATGAGAGCACCTGATTATGTGTATTCCAGGCTGTGCCTCTATTGTGCCTAAGTATTTTCGATAATGTATGTCTCTTGGTTCACCTTAAGTCATGACACCAATGAATTCTCTCATTTACTGCTTCACTGAATCACCCTCCCAAATAGCAGCAGAAAAGAAGAGCAGCTCTTTCCACTTGTCCCAACAATCTGGAGAACAATATATAGGAAGGAAGAAAAATACAAAATCAAATGTGTAGAATTAGCAGAGAAGTGGCATTGTTAGAAAACTTGCAAACATGTTTGCTTCACTCCCAAAGATTTGGTGTAATCAGGAGGGGAGTACAAGACAACAAAGGGGGAGTAGTGAGTTCCCTCCCATATTTGGTCATACCAGGGGTTGTAACACAAATGTATGTATGTATGTATGTATTGGAAAAATGTCTATTTTAGTGTTGCTGATAGAGAGGCAACTTGAGGGAACCAACAGGTCTAGACTCAGGTCACTGAAGAGCCCCAATGCCATTAACTTCAGCACCACGGACAGTTCTATCTTCTTTCTCCCTACTACTCTGGGGTGGGGTGGGGAGGAGAATAAAAGGTGTTGGACATGATTGTTAGTTTATTCTGATGTGGCTCAAATTCAAAAGCAAACCAAGCCAAATTCAAAAGCAAACCAAGCCACATTATGTCACTTCCACCTTTTCTGGGTAACCTATGAAAAAAATCCTTGCATTCCCTCCTCCAAAGCATAATCTAAGATTCTAAAGAATGTGGGTAGTAGATGATACTGGATTAGAAGCAGGAAGATACATGTTCCAAATCTTCTTTGGCACAAAAGCCAACTGGGAGTTCTGGGCCAGCCATTCTCTCTCAGACCAAACCAACATCAGATTCTATAACAAACTTGATGGAAAACAACTTCCCTTGTTGCATCATCTATTAATGGCCTTGCTGAACAAACTAAGCACTATGTTGTAATGGTAAAGGTGCTAAAAGCAGCAAACCTCTGGTTCCAATCTTCCCTTAGGCACAAGAGTCAATTTGGTGACTTAGGGCTAGTCATTCTTTCTTTTAATCCAAAAAACAAATATCTATCAATCTGTACTGATCATTGTAGTTGATTATTGTCTTCATTCCCCCAATGGATTGGGCTGATAGTGAATATTTATTTATTCATTAATACAATTCAGAGGTCACCCAGGTGCAAATGATTCTGGACAGATTACACTTTAAAAAAATCAGGAGCAATAAAAATGAGGAAATTATGATCTGCGTCATAGAGGTACAACAAGCAAAACATCCTCTGGGGGTTCAGCCCTGTCCCAAAGTCTGGAAGAATGGCCGCATTTTCAATGATTTTTTGAATGTCATCAGGGAGCTATCTGGATCTCTGGAGGGATGTTGTTTCTGAGAAAAGTGCTCTGACAGAAAAGGTACGTCTTCTAGGACCTGACACACGACATTGTTTACTTGACGAGGCACAAAGTACACCTACTCTACGCAATCTCACCAGAGAGACAAAAATAATTGGAGGTAGGTGATCCTTGAAATAATAATTGCAATATATTGGAGAGTAACAACTCAATAGATAGGTACATATTACAAGTCATCAATTTGGAAAAGAAAGTAATTGAAGAAGTAAGAGGAAATCAGGAAATGTAGTCAAGGGACTAGAGCAGTGTTTCTCAAACTTGGCGACTTTAAGTCCTGTGGACTTCAACTCCCAGAATTCTGGGATTCTGGGAGTTGAAGTCCACAGGACTTAAAGTCGCCAAGTTTGAGAAACACTGGACTAGAGGCTCACAGGACTAGAGGCTCACAATAAACCCATGAAATTCATCTTGTTTTCAGGAAGAGACATAAAAAAACAGAGATGAACTGCTTTCAAAACTGGACTTGCTCATGCAAAAGACAGAATTGCTTATGACAGATTATCTGCTGTATGGCTAAAGAAGGTAAATGTTGACCTTGTTTTCAAAAGGGAGGAAAGGTGGACCAAGAAGATTTCCTATCAGTGAGTGTAACCTTGATAATTGATTAGGTTTTAGAGCAGAGGATTATATTATTGCTCTATAAGCACCTTGAAAAGAATTATATGGTCATTAGTAAAGGCTGGGATAGATTTACCAAAAGCAAACCTAATCCTACTAATTACTAATATATTAAAATAATAAATTTTAATAAATTAATAAATATTACATTGGTTAATATTTACATTTTGTTTAGTAACCATTTCTCAACTTACAGCTGTTGATTAAAGACCATTCAAAATTATAACAGCACTAAAAAATAAATTTAGGATTATTTTTCACACTTACAACTTTTTCGGTATCCCCATTATCACGTGATCAATATTCAGATGCTTGGCATCCGACTCATATTGATGATAGTTGCATTGTCCTGGGCTCATGTGATCATCGTTTGAGACCTTCTGACAAGCAAAATCAATGGAGAAGCCAGAGTCACTTAACAACGTGTACTAACTAAACAATTGCAACGATTCACTTAACCACTATGGCAAGAAAAGTCATAAAATTCATTTAACAAATGTCTCACTTAGCAACAGAAATTTGGGGCTCAATTATGGGTGTAAGTTAAGGGCTATCTATATTAACTTTTATTATGTTTTGAGCAGGTGACTTTTTAAATGGACTGTTGAAATTCTATGTACCATATTTTTCAGAGTATAAGGTGCTCGGAAGTATAAGACGCACCTAGCTTTGGGGGAGGAAAACAAAAGAAAAAAAATCTGCCTCTGCCTCCCAGCAATTTGCCTCCCTGCAACAAACAGCAAACAGTACAGAAAATATACATTGTTTGTGGTGTTACATTTCAGACTATACTTGTACAGATGCTGTTAAAATTGATGTGGCTTTCAGGAAGTATACATTATTCTCTGCTATTTAAAAGAAGATACAATAGCACTGGACCTCTTCAGATCAAGCATTTATTTTAAAAAGCTTCTTCATTTTGTTAAGTTGTCTATACCAATAATAACGCAGTCTTTAAAAAAATAAGTCTAATATTTGAACATTCTATAGGCATTTATAGTTATTGACTTACCTCCTTGCAGCAAACAGCCTGTTTCAGTTTAGCCTGATTAGAAGAAAAAAAAATCTGTCTCTGCCTCCCAGCAATTTGCCTCATTGCAGCAAACAGAAAGTTTCACTTTCAATTTCAGTTTAAGCATGGGCCTCCCGATGATCAGCTGTTTCAGGCTGCAGGGATTGCCATAGTTTATTGCTGCCTCCGCAAGCCCATTTTCTCCATTTGCTGCAAGGAGGTAAATTGCTGGGAGGCAGAGGCCAAAGGGTGGGGGGCAGTGGGTGGGTGGGGCTACAGGCAGTGTATAAGATACACCCAAATGTTCACCCTCTTTTAGGGGGGAAAGGTGAGTCATACTCTGAAAAATATGGTATGTAACATATTATGAGGATTTGGTGATATATCTTAAGGTGACCAGGCTACTTAAGCATCTCTGGAAGATATATCTATTATGTGGATCCACAGCCATTTAAAATAGTACTTATCAATGATTCCATATCAAAGAGGACTGAAGTACCAAATCAGACATCACAGGTTTCAATCCTGGGCCTGTTCTTTTTCAAAATTTTAATTCATTATTTGGACACTTTACAAATTTGTGGTTGATACAGAAATATACAAAAAAAAAAAAAACCCAGCTCAAAAATTAATATTCTAGATTACAGGGCTCCAAACTTGACAACTTTAAGACTTATGGACTTCAACTTCCAGAATTCCCCAGCCAGGAATAGAAAAATGAAATTTAAGAAAGACAAAGACAAAATTCCTCACTTGAAAAAAAGAAAATAAATTCTCAGATATGGGAAGATATGGAAACATGCGTGTGAAAAGGATATTATAGTTCAGGGGTGTCAAACTGGTGGCCCATGTCACACGCAGGCCAAGTCCTCCCCAGTTCCATGAAGAAAAAAAACAGTCACAAAATGTCACGTAACGGCAACGTGACGCTGCAAGTTTGGCACTCGTGTTATAGTTGATCACAAGATGAATATGAGGCAGTGGTGCGTTTTGATTGCAGAAAAGGTAAATGCTTTTTCAGCTACATTAATAAAAATATTTCTAAATCATGGAAAGTAATACTTCTATTATGTTTGGCATTGTCTAACTACATCTTGTGTCCTGGAGTCCTGTTCTGGGCACCACTTTTTAAGAAAGAATCGGAGAAACCAAAATGTGTACAAGAAAAGTGACAAAGATGGTGATCAAAATTGGAAACTACATTAGAGGAGAGGCTGAGAAAAACTGGCATACTTGGCCTTGATAAAAGACATATGCGGCAGATAGAATAGTACTTTTCAAGTCCTGAAATGGTTGCTTTTCAGAACAAAATCAAAACAATTCTCCACGGTCCCCGAGTTCAAGTCACAGACTAATGGCCTTACATATCAAGAACATACATTCAAGTTCAAGGTTAGAAAAACCTTCTTAAGAGAAACTGGCTGTTTGACTGTAGAACCAATTAATGGAGGCAGTGGGCAAAATCTTTCACTGGTTCTGTTGTAGCAGACTGAAAAAAAAAATCATCTGCCAGGGATACTTTACTTTCAATTCTGGGACTCAGCGGGTGGTTGGACTTACTGACTCAAATGGCGCTACCCCTCTCTAGAATTGCAAGAAAGCTCTGGCTGAAATACACATCTAGGACGTTAATGCTACAGGAGTGCATTGGTTTAGCTGCAAATGCGTCTCTGCATTTAATGGGCAGGGTTGTTAAAATGCAAATTGCATCAGATGCTGGCATGGTAATTGCTAGGAACACAACAAGCATGGAGAACACGTTTCCTTCCTTGCAGCAACCCTAAGGACTACACCTCCTCCAAAACTAGTATTTCCTTTGTAGTGTACACTCCTGCACTAGGATCAGTAAGACATTTCCACCTAATGCAAGGAGCATCTGCAGAGGAAAGATTTTCCTCGGGCCACATCAGGGGAGGAAAAACACATTTTTCCATCACATGCCTGTTCTGCTCACAATAATTACTAATCCTTCCCCAGATGATACCATTTGCATATTTTTAAAACCTTCCATGTTAAATGACTGATTTGCAAACATAGCTAGTTTCAGACCAGAAGGTCCAATCTTTCCTTCACCATCCAATTCTGGAAAAAAACAAAAACAAACAAAAACAATTGCATGCCAACATTAATGTTAATGCAGAGTCACAAATCACCCATCTCCAGGGCAGGCTTAAAAAGCCGTATTTTTAATCCTTTATTAAAAGATAGCAGGATTGAAACTATAGACACTTCAGAGGAGAATGCTGCTGCCAAAGGCAGGGCTGACCAAAGGGAAGACACTTTTTATCTACCGTGTTTCCCCTAAAATAAGACAGGGTCTTATTTTCTTTTTATTCACAAAATATGGCTTATTATGAGGGGAGGGTTTTTTGTTTTGGGGTTGCTGGGCGCCTGCTCTCTTGCGAGTGGGCTCCCAAAGAGCCGGGCACAGCCTCATGGGTGAATGGCTGTGTTGCGCTGTCGCAGCAGCACAACACAACAGCCATGAAGCAACTACGCTCATCGGCAAACCCCCTTTCCAGCCAGGCGCAGCACCATTCACTGACCTAAGGTTATCACCAAGCCGCATGAGTGCCTGTTCGCCACCGCAGCTTGGCGCCTTTGAAATCTGCACATCTGGAGAGGGGGGTTACACGAGCAGCTGTTCTGCTCTCACTCACACGCCTCCTAGCCTCACGATGCCCTGGCCCACACACCTCTGTTGCCGCCGCCACCGCCATCCCAGCATGACTTTTTGGAAACTGGGTCTTCCAGCAGTGACTGCTCTGGGCGTACTTGGCCAGCTGCCGGTAGAGCATACAGCCATAGAGCGTACGCCCAGAGCGGCCACTGCTGGAAGACTCAGTTTGGAAGCCACCGAAAAAGCCATGCTGGGATGGTGGTGGTGGTGGCGGCGGTGGCGGAGGTGCAACAGCGCAACACAGCCATTCGCCCATGAGGATGTGCCCGGCTCTTTGGGAGCCTGCTCACAAGAGAGCAGCCGCCGGCAACCCCCCTCTTCAGCTGGGCATAGCACTGCTCACCAACCTAGTGGTATCCCGAAGGTGCCAAGCAACGCAATTACTTTTGCCTCCCCCCCCCAGTTCCCCCGGCTTGTCACCTTCGGGACACTGCTAGGTTGGTGAGTGGCACTCTTCTTGGCCAGAGGTAGGGGGTTGTCCAGGGGGCTTATTTGTGGTGGAGGGCTTATATTTTTGCCCACCAGAAAAATGTGGCATGGCCTTATTATCAGGACAAGTCGTATTTTCGGGGAAACACGGTAGCTTATGTACAAGATTAAAGGTAAAGGTTCCCCTCACACATCTGTGCTAGTCACTCCTGACTCTAGGGAGCAGTGCTCATCCCCATTTCAAAGCCAAAGAGCCAGTGCTGTCCGAACACGTCTCCGTGGTCATGTGGCCAGCACGTCTAAATGCCAAAGGCACATGGAATGCTGTTTCCTTCCCACCAAAGGTGGTCCCTATTTTTTCTATCTGCATGCTTTTGAACTGCTATGTTGGCAGAAGCTGGAACAAGTAACGGGAGCTCACTTCGTTACGCGGCGCTAGGGATTTGAACCGCCAAACTGGCAATCATTCTCATAGACAAACTCAGTGTCTTAGCCACTGAGCACTGTGTCCCTTTTGTACAAGATTGCAAGCTAATAATTATGATTTCTTTTTAAAAAGTGATAATTGAAATGTTTCTAAAATTTGATAATGTTATGTTTAAAAGAAGGATTAAAGTAACAACAGTGGAAGTAACCCATGCATATGTCCCTCTTGTAGTGTGGAGGGGACTATGATAGTGGTATTGAATATACAGATAGTCCTCAACTTACAACCACAATTGAGCCCAACATTTATGTTTTAAAGTGAGAAGTTTGTTAAGTGAGTTTTGCCCCATTTTACAACTTTTCTTGCCCCATTAGTTCAGCTAATCCCTATTTTGGTTCTTCAATTAGTAACATGATTGTTAAGTGAATTTGATTTTCCCATTGACTTTGCTTGTCAGAAGGTTGCAAAATTGGATCACATGACTCCGGGACACTGCTGTCATCATAAAAGCAAATCAATTGTCCATCATCTGAATGTAAATCGCGCGACCCTGGGGATGTAGCAACGGTCGTGTTAGATATTGTAAATAGTTATAGAGGTTTCCATTCCAGTCCTCCATTTAGGCGGGAAGCCTGGGTTAGCCGGACGGGTCAGTCCGCATCTGCGCAGACTATAAATGTACAATTAATGTCGCGCTATAACAGAGCGCCTACCCTGTGCCCATTGTACAGCACTTACTACATTCGCTAGGGCCAGGAAAATTTTTTGCGAAATTAGATATGGCGCAGGCATACCAACAGTTGCCTGTAGATGGCGCCACAGCGGAGGCCCAGACCATTGTGACACATAGGGGTGCATTCAAATGCAGCCGCCTCCAATTCGGTGTTAGTATCACCCCTGGACTGTTCCAAAGCGTCATGGAACGGCTTTTGCAGGGGATACCAGGAATCGTCCCCTATTTTGACGACATATTGGTATCGGCTGCAAATGAGGCGCAGCTTTTAAAACGCATTAGGGCTGTTTTGACAAGAATTCGAGAAAAGGGTCTCCGCCTCAAGAAAGAAAAATGCCAAATTAATGTGCCCAGGGTAGAGTTCCTGGGGTACATGATTGATGGTTCTGGGATCCACCCGACATCCCAAAAAATAAAAGCAATTCAAGATGCCCCTACACCTCGCAATCAGACCGAGTTGCAAGCTTTCCTCGGGCTCCTTAACTTCTACAGCATCTTTCTCAAGCAGAAAGCGACAGTTGCTGAACCTCTACACCGGTTGCTAGCCAAAAACGCCAAGTGGACCTGGGGACGAGCAGAGGCCGCCGTTTTCGCCACCGTCAAGCGCCTCCTGACAATGGACTCCCTGCTGGTCCAGTACAGCCAAACGCTGCCGCTGGTCCTAACTTGTGACGCCTCACCGTTCGGCGTCGGCGCGGTCCTCAGCCACAGACTGCCTAATGGAACCGAAGCCCCCATCGCCTACTACTCACGGACCTTGTCTCCCGCTGAAAGAAACTATAGCCAATTGGACAGGGAAGCCTTGGCTGCTATAGCAGGAGTCAAGCGGTTCCACGAGTACCTCTACGGGCGAGACTTTGAACTTGTCACCGATCACAAGCCGCTGCTGGGGCTGCTGGCTGGGGACCGACTCACCCCGGTGTCCCTATCTCCACGCATGACCAGGTGGACTGTTTTCCTGGCTGCCTACTCGTACAAACTCGTTCATCGCCCCGGCTCAATGCTCGGTCACGCCGATGCACTCAGCCACTGCCCCCTGCCTGAACTGCTTGCAGACCCCACTCCGGAGACCCTGGTCCTCCTCATAGACTGTTTGGACTCTGGACCGGTCTCCTCTACAGACGTTGCCCGCCTTTCGGCAAAGGACTCAATGATCAAACAAGTACTTAACTGGGTGTGGAGGGGGTGGCCCAAGGGGCCTGTTGGGGCTGAATTTAAATCGTTTATACCAAACGTGATGAATTGTCTGTGTTAAATGTTGCCTTCTGTGGGGGGACCGGGTGGTTGTTCCTCACAAACTGCGTCATTCAGTATTAGAATCTTTGCATGTGGGGCACCCTGGCATTGTCAGGATGAAGGCACTGGCCAGGACCTATGTCTGGTGGCCTAATATGGACAGGGAAATAGAAGAGTGGGTGGCCACTTGCACGCCCTGTCAGGAATCCAGACCAGCCCCTCCAGAGGCGCCAGCTAAGGAGTGGGAGCGCCCTCAAGCACCATGGTCTAGGGTGCACATAGATTTCGCTGGCCCCGTTCATGGCCAGACCTTCCTAATAGTTGTAGACGCATATTCGAAATGGTTAGAGGTAGCCCTGATGACCTCTACCATGGCAGAGGCGGTCATCAAGGTGCTACGGTGCCTATTCGCCACGCACGGCCTGCCTGATGTCTTGGTCTCTGACAACGGGCCCCAATTTATGGCCATGCACTTCGAGACCTACCTAGCTAGCCAGGGAATTCGGCATGCCCTCGTTGCGCCATTCCACCCGGCCTCCAATGGACAGGCGGAGAGAATGGTGCGCTCAGCAAAAGAAGCCCTCAATAGGATGGGCCTAGGTGATTGGCAAACACGCATCGATCATTATCTTCTAATTCAGCATATCACGCCAAGCGCTACCACAGGGAGAAGCCCAGCCGAGCTTCTCATGGTTCGCCGGCTAAGGTCCCACTTAGACCGGCTACACCCAAACAACTCTGCCACATCGCCCCCAAACTCTACCAGCAAGATTCGGAACTTTAGCATAGGGGATTCAGTATACGCACACAACTATGCAGGGGGGACTCTGTGGATTCCTGCCACGGTGACAGGCATCACCGGGCCTCGCTCCTATCTCTTGGAGCTAGAGGATGGTAGAAATTGGAGGAGGCACATTGACCAACTCCGCAGTCGCCTAACCCACTCCAATCTTAGGGCACCAGACGAAACTCTGACGCCAACTGACCAAGGCTCCACTCAAAAAGAGCAACTAGTCACTCCTTCTACAGAATTCTCAAACCCGAACGAATCGGTAAACATACCTGACTTTGTCGCTAGCCCACAGCGAGCCCCAAGCGAACAAGCTCCAAGGACTCCAGCCGCGGCCAGGGGTAAGTTTCAGCAACTTCCATCGCCTGGAGCAGAAGAGCACAGAGGTCCCTCCGACCTGCTCCACGAACCGGTTCAAAATGAACTGCGCAGGTCTGAGCGAGTCAGGCAAAGACCCGCCTATCTCAAAGACTACGTAACCAATAGGAACACTCCGACTAAGAGGGGAGGAGTGTTAGATATTGTAAATAGTTATAGAGGTTTCCACTCCAGTCCTCCATTTAGGCAGGAAGCCTGGGTTAACCTGATTGGTTGAGAGGCCTGACAGCTCCCTATAAAAGGGGAGCTGTCAGACCTCACAGTTGTTGGATTGTACACACTTGACTGATAATAAAGAGCTGTTGTTGCCTTCATGTCTGGAGTCTGTCCTCTCATTGCCCTGATCTAACAGGTCGTAAGGGTGAAAAATGCTCATAAGTCAATGTCTTAGTGCCATTGTAACTTTGAACGGTCACTAAATGAACTGTTGTAAGTTGAAGACCACCTATACTGAAAGGGCCTGTCATGTTAGCTAGGCTTTAGCTGAGAGAATCGAACCAAGTACATTACAACTATCGATTTTGAATGATGAAATGTGGAAAACAATTTTCCATACTGGATCAGCCACTGCTTAGGTCAAGAAGGATCCATCTGACACTTTGGCACATGGGAAATGGGTAATAGGTGTGCTATAAGGCTCAATTCCCTTTGCTGAGCTATCATAATATAAAACTGACATTCTATTATACAGCAGAAATCCATTAACTCATGGTTTCCAGAAATGAATGTATGAAAACTACATTTCATGGAGCAGTGGCTTGTGGATCAAAGATGCTGTATACTTGGAAACCTGGAGTTTATTTAATGAATTGGGAGGGAAAAAAGCAATAACGAAAACAAAAGTTTTGAATCTGAAGAAGAAAAAAATGTTCTATGAAAGCAGTAGAAAAACAGCACACCAGGAACATATTTATGGATGTAGTCAAATGAAAATTTTGAGCAAAATAATGAAACACAAACATAGTTATCAGAATGTTTATGTTAACATGGAGAAAAAGTTTAGGAATGCATGAAGGAAATTGTAAAGCAAAATTGCCCTCATTTGAAATGGGGAGTCTTCCTCAAATAAAAGTTAAGTGAAATTTGTCATGACACAAATATGGTTACCCAATCAATTATGATCAAAGATGATCAGAGAGATTAATTAGCTCATCTACCATCTTGCAAAGGTAATAACGATAAAAGTGGGTAATTAATTGAAAGCAAACTGACAAACCATTTCAAATGCCAATTAGTTTGGAAAACAAATCAGTTTCAAAAAGATATTAGCAACCAATAGAATTTAAAGCAACAAAAACAAGAAAATGAAAAATAAAAACAACTGAAAAAGCAGTACAATTTTGATCCCAAAAAGATTGCAGGAAAAGATGAACTGGATGAATTTGAGGTCAAACATCCATTATCCATTTTCATCTTGCAAATAATTTCATGGCAAGGAACAACGTGTTGGAAATTTTTGGAATTAATAATAAAACTATGAAGTTTTCAAGTAAAGCAGCAGCATAGTGGAAAACAATACAAAAATGTCAAATGTAAAAGAATTTTGAGAGATCAAAATCAGAAGAGTGTCCTTCATCTAAAGAAAAGCACTGGTTTTGGATAGTGTTCTAATATTTGAGATGACAGTACAATAGATTTTGGATTGAAAAAGTGTACAGGGTCAGGAATTAAAAATAAATAAAAACGAAAACTGAATACTCAGAAAGAATGGTGCTAAAGTCAAAGCACTGGCAAGGAAAAAATTACAAATATTGGAGAAATCTCACTTCTTAAAGACTTTTTGTAATATAACCATGTTGTTTACATTTTTATAATTTATATTTTTTCCATTTGCTTTCTTGTATGATTTGACCTTTGACTATCACTAAATCTTATGATTCTTAATGAATATATTTCCTCTTTTTTTCTTTTATGTACTCTGAGAGCATATGCACCAAAGACAAATTCCCTGTGTGTCCAATCACACTTGGCCAATAAAAAATTCTATTCTATTCTATTCTATTCTATTCTATTCTATTCTATTCATATTTCAAATTAAGTCTTTAAGCAATTTATCTAGATTCGTGGCAAAAGTGATATTACCCCTTCTCCAGAAGCCTGTTCTGCTTGAATGAAGGAAGGGCATATACTGTATAAATGCAACAAAGATATAGAAAGGTTTTCAGACTCAGAGAAAAGGAAATGTTCATTCTGACAGATTTTCTCTAAGGGATTGACTGCATCCATACCACAAGTTCCTTTGGAAAAACGACAAGTAAAATCTACCATAAATTTTGTAGTAGAAGAGGTTTAGAACCTTGTAGCCAGTTAGGAGACTTTGAAGTATCTCAAGGCAACAGTGAAGATGAATCTCTTATTTCCTGTGATGCTTTTACCAGTTTGATTTAAAAGGAAACCAACCAACATAAAATTCTTTCCGCTTCTTCTTTTTCGGTCAACTCTTCTGTGCCTTTAATGCAGAAATGTCTGTATTTGTTCCTGTCACTGGGACAAGGAAACTGCACCCCCCCCCCCGCCCCCCCAGTAACTGCTTGTCAAGTGTTGACATTTGTTTTACATACTCTAAGATTCCAAAGCCCTTTTCCAAGCCTGTGATAAAGGCTTGTTGGTGCTCAGCCATTTTTGGAAAAGACAATGAAGTCGCAGCGCATCTGTATTTTTCTGTCAAATGGATGTCAAAGAAATTTAGAGGAAACTGTCAAAAACAGAAGTGGGAAAGAAAGAGAGAATGAGAAATAGAAACCTCCAAGAAAATGCTATTAACTATGGAAGGAAGTTTTTAGCCCGTGCAATTTGTTGCTGCTTCTTTATGGACACTCAGCCTTGGACAAAACAAAGGTGATTCAAAGGTTCCTTCTAGATAGTCTTCAGATGTCACAAAGAAAAGGGAATAGAGTGAGTGTCTGTCTGAACATTCACAATTGTGCTAAATGTGCCATCTTCAGGAAAAGTGTGTTATGTTCCCAGCTGTTATAGGAGATCCCAATTCCCTCAATTGGAGATAAATAACCAAGAGTATTTCTTGCTGAGAATTGCTAGGAAATTTCATAAACAGAAGCAAACACACAAACAAATAAATGCTATGTGTGTGTGTGTGTGGGGGGGGGGAAACAATTATTTGAGGGTTGACCCATCTGCATTTCTGCATTCAAGGTGCCTGTACTTTTCACCTGAACCTGCCTCCATCTCCCCATCTAACACCGATGTGTCTCATTTAAAATAGATGGGTAACAATGATCTAGGCATTCACAGCTGTTATTTCAGTGCCAGAAGACTATTAGCATATCAAGCTGCTAGATAAAAGGTAGCATGCTGGGAATAATTGTACAATGATGGAGAGAGGCGACTAATAACTAAGAAAAGCAATTCTGCAATTCTAGAGATTAAATCACTGGGGCTGGTGAATGTTCTAAAATTTCTAAGTCTTCTACTCTAATTCATCTTTACACTATTTCCAGATATAACTAGAATCCAGTATTTCTCAACTTTGGTGACTTTGTCATTCAGAATCGTCAGAAATGACCATGCCATCCAGAGGACTCCAGGGGAAATATGTATTGAATTCTTTTTAAAACCACGCTATAGTTAAGGAAGCTCATCTTTGTTTATAATGTTATGATCCATGTGGGTAACAGAGGCATTTAGTGGCAGTTGTAAGTTGTCTATTTGTTCCACTTGAATGCATCTATTGAACATTTGCCGCAAAATTCAACTTTATGAAATTTCATTTATTCTGATTATCTAGGTCAAAAGCAAAAAAAAACAAACAAGTTTTTAAAAAGGTTAATTCCCTGGTTAAAAACTTCTTCCTCTATTTCTCCCTCTTATGCTCATTTGTGCTCCTCAATATGCAGTGATTCAGCCACATTGTTCAAATGTGCAAAAATTAGGACATGTAAAAATGGAGGCTCAATAAAGATACAATGTCACCCAGATGTATAATAAAAGTTCTTACAAACACATCTGTGGGATTCTCCTTGTTTATATTTTGGAACAACCAGCATTATGAGTTTAGCATCCCTCCCCACTCCCCCAAACACAGATACACTGAACCACAATTTTGATCAGAAATATGGTTTGGGTATAACTTTGATTAATGAAAATGGTACTAAAAACATTAACATCAGAGATAAGGATTTTCATAGAGAAGATAACTATTTTAAGTCTGTAGGACACTCCTTTTCCTGGACCCAAAGTTTTGAACTGTTAAATTTGCAGTCAGATACGAAAACTATTATCTGTGAACTCAAAATAATACATTTGTTTTCAATTCAAGATACTGGTCTCTATTGCTTCTTATTTATTGTGAAAGATAAACAACACTTATCATTAGGTCATATACAAGTATACGTTCTTTAATATCTAGCTGATCTAACTTACCCTTTTAGATCATTAATGAGTCATTGGATAGAGCTACAACACAGATTCTAAAATATTGTTATTGGTTCCATCTAAGGAATAATATTGTTCTTCATGGGATAAAGGAAGCATCTAAGGCACTTTGAAAGTATACTTTAAAGCACTCTTGCCAAAGTACATTTTCAAGGTTCCTTGAGAGCCATTTATGCTAATATATAGTTTACGAAATAGTATACTTTATAAATCACTTTCACCATCTGGAAATTCAGCACTTGGTAACCTCAAGATGTGGCAAGAGGATCTCAGATGACTTTAAAAAGGGATTAGATAGTTTTGTGAAGGATACAGCTATCAATTAGACCCAGATAATAATGATGGCATGCTTTTGAATATTTTCTAGCAAAAGAGGAAAGTTGCTAACAGGGGTGTTATCAAGTTGGTTTGTCCTGGTGGCAAAAAAAAAATCATTTGGTTTTATTTTATCCCTTAGGATGGGGAAAACCTTGGATTCTGATGGTACACTGGAGGCAACACACGTAATAGAGGTAGTCTTCAACTTACAACAGATCGTTTAGTGACCGTTCAAAGTTACAATGACACTGAAAAAGGTGACATGACTATTTTTCATATTTATGACCATTGCAGCACCCCCATGCTCAAGTGATCAAAATTCAGGCACTTGGCAACTAGTTCATATCTATGATGGTTGTAGTGCCCTGGGTTCATGTGATCCCCTTTTATGACTTTCACATCCAATTCATTTAGCAACTATGTTACTAACTTAACAACTGCAGCAATTCAATTAACAACTATGGCAAGAAAGGTTATAAAATGGGACAAAACTCAGTTAACAACTGTTTCCCTTAGTAACAGAAATTCTGGGCTCAATTGCAGTTGTAAGTTGTATGTGAAGGGGATTTGCCACGACCCTTCAAAAAAAGCTTGCATACATTATCCTAGAACCTTGATGGTGAACCTATGCCACCCATGCCACAGATGGCATGCAGAGCTTTCTCTGCAGGCACGCCAGCCATCACCCCAGCCCGGCTCCACTGTGCATGCGCACACGCCTCCCACTGGCCAGTTGGTCTTCAGGTCTCTGCCACGCATGCACAGGGGGAGCATGTGAGGGACTGCATGCACATGCACAAGGTACGCGGTATGCATTTGCAAGGGGTGCTTGCATTGCATTTTGGGGTCTCGCACAGCGTCCCCATGCCGTTTTGGCTTCCAGGTTGGTGCAGGAGGCCTTCCAGGCCCCAAACAGAGGTGTCACACAGGGGCAGGGCACATTGGAGATAGGGCGCATGAATTGCATTATGGGTGCAAATGCGCGCTTTTGGCATGCGATGACAAAGAGGTTAGCCATCACTGTCCCAGAAAGACTACCAAGAGTAACCCATCTTCCCCTCATTAAATTGTTGAGTGGTTGGAGGGATGTCTCTGAGAATGTGGGTCCCAACAGACTCACTTCCTACTGTTCTGCTTGCCTTACCCTTTATCACTTGACTGATTTAAAGAACATCTCATCTATGAACGTGTCCTGCTCGGCCACAAATTAGCACAAGGGTCAATCTGATCCAAGAGATTTCCATTCTTCAGAGAAAGCGAGAAACATTAACAAAAATTGCAGTAGGTTTAGCTACATTCCTCGTGTGTTTGGGGCACACTTTTTTTCCTCAGAATTGCTTTTGTGTTAGTAACAGATCTGTCATGCTGTGATCTGCTCATAGCCTTATGTTTCCTCTCACATTTTTTCTGTTGGAGGGAGGCTCTTTTCATATATTGCACACATTTTGAACAGCTCTATATTTTTATCTCCTCTGCCACTGAATGTTTTGCACATAAGTATGTATCTTGAAAACAGCACGTTGTGGAATAATATCCAAGGTGTGATATTAACAAATCAAACTTCTATGCTACCACATGCAACGTGGAATGAGCATCAGCTGCAGAAAAAAAAAACCTACTTAAAGATACAAAAAACTTTATTTTAAGAAGGGGCAAAACAAAAGCTCTCAGCCAATTTATTATTTAAATATAAGGCCTTTTCCCCAGAAGTCCATAGAATTTGCTCTTCTCCCTGCAGATCCCTCAAATATTCCCTCCTTTCCCATCTAATGAGATCTCAATTGTTTAAAAAAAGGAAAAACATCTAGCCCAGCTTTTATCGCTGTAATCAAATTTCCTCAGATAAGTAATTTCCTCAAGATTCTGTCACTATCCCAATAACATCTTTATTCTCATTTCCATGTATATCCAGAATCAAGTGAATACAATCACATTGGTTCAAATGGACTTCTTTTCTTTTCCTTTTCCTCTTCTCCCTGTTGTCAATCCCCCATAGTCGATTAAAGATTGTAAGTGGCTTGTGAACAAGGCTGATATATTTACCAGACACCTGCTAAAGACACAACAACTTAAGGTCAATTGACTCTAATTTGAAGAGAAATCTATGCGATCTGTCTGGGGGCACATTCAGGTAAACTAAATGCAAATGAAGTCATACATCCTCTCTGCCCTCAGAAAGAGCATAAGAATCTGTACCTGCAAAAATCACAGTGGCGTGCAGGTAAAAACAGGAAATGTTTTATGGACCCAGAGTCATTGTCTTCCCTTCATTGGATCCCACGTTGCCTTTAGAGAATTCAAAAGATGAGTTCCAAGGCCACCGTGAGCAAATATTAACATGTCCCCTCAATCCTGTTAATAACATCAAGCTTAAGTGGCAGCTGAGTAAGTAAATGGGCCGTGATCTGGAGAAACTAAGGATGGTTGGAGAGCTCTTGGCAGCATCTTAATTGAATTAAAGAAATATTGCCACCCATCTGCTACTTTGCCACGCTAAGGCAGTAATCAGGTACCCAGGCAACTGGTTCTTTTGGATAAATAAAAGGATTTTACATTTTGGCAATGGTTTGCTCTCTGAGCTTGCCATTTAGTTCTCAAACATTTCGTTAACTGGACCAGCTAATATCATCAGTGGGAGTTTTGTAGAACTGCCTTGTTCTATTCCTCTTTAGTTTATATATGTGTAGTGTGCCAGTATGATCATTTGGTTGTGTGATTGGCTATTCGTATGGTGCTACATTTAAAGGGTTTTCAACTTTCATTATTAACTCAAGCAAACAGATTTAAAAGTGTAACATGAAAAGTGTGTATACCAAGCAAGATGATATCCAAATCTCTTAACAAGTTGCCAGGAGCGCCTTAATAATGACAGCAGAGATTCCCCCAGGGAGGCCAGTTTCCATAGTACCCAATTCTAGCTTCTGTGCAGAAGCTCCTCACAAACAACAACCACACCAAGGTTTTTTTTTTTAATCAAAGCCTTTCACTCTGACTTCCTGGCTCAGCTAGAGCTGACCTTGAGTGGGTGGCAATAAGTCTGGGATGGGAATCAAAAGTTTGAGACTTTTGTAGTAAGAAACACTTGGTAACTAGATGAAGATTCTCTTCTCCTCTATTCAATAGACAGGACTATAAAAACAAGCAGGTTATTAGCCCTGGTGGCACAGTGGCTAGAATGCAGTATTGCAGGCTAACTTAGCTCACACTGCCAGGAGTTCGATTCCTTCAATCCTGTCTGGCTCAAGGTTGACTCAGCCTTCCATCGTTTCAAGGTCAGTAAAATGAGGACCCAGATTGTTGGGGGTGACATGCTGACTCTGTAAACTGCTTAAGAGAGGGCTGTAAAACACTGAAGCAGCATTTATGTCTAGTGCCATAAACTCAGAACAAGCTCTAAAATTCTACAGCTTTCTTAATATGGAGAAATCACAGTATATCACTATAGTCCTCAAAATAATATGGTAGCAATGGTCTTCCATATTGCTACTATATCTGCATATCTTGTTTATGAATTTGAATAGATGTTTGGTAGCATCACCTTACAAGTAATACCAGAGTGGAAGGAAGAATAAGGGTCTTTCCATATAACAGACTTTCTGGATCTCTTAGAAGCAGGGTTGAAAATGTCAGACCCAAATTAATGTCTAGACTAAGGTCTAGTGCAATGATGGCTAACCTTTTTGTTGCTGGGTACCAAAAATGTGAGCATGCGGTGCATGCAATAGCATGCGTGCATGCATGCCGGCACCCATAATGCAAAGTGCCCCTCACATGTGCATGCATGCACAACCCCCCACACACACACTACCCCCTCCCCACCCGCACTGCATTTGGTGCAGATGAGCTTGGTATTTCCTCCGGGGGCGGATGGGGGGCTTTTCACCCTCCCCAGGCTCCAGGAAAGCCTCCGGAGCCTGGGAAGGGTGAAAAATGGGCTCAACGAGCCTACCGGAAGTTCAGAAACAGCCAAAAATCAGCTGGCCAGCATACAAATGCACGCTGGAGATGACAGCTCACATGCTGGCAGATATGGCTGTGCGTGCCACAGGTTCGTCATCACGGGTCTAGTGCATGCCTTTAAGTAAAAGGTCCCTATAAGAAGCCAGCAAATGAATATATAAATAACTGTGTAAAAGATAAACATGTGCCCAGTTGCTTCTTTGAGAAGATAAAAGTTTGAACATGTTGAACATATTGAAGTTGTAACTATTCTTCATTTAGTAAGACCAGAATAAGAAAACTAGCTATGGTGACAATTGGGACGTCTATCTATTTGATAGGACAGAGTGAGCAGATGCATACTGTTAAGGCTATATTCTTCCCAGCCATCATATACCTTTGGGTTCAATGGCCAACAAACCCCACCCCTCGGAGCCTATTTAATATTCCTTTAAGGGACAAAGTGGCCTGGTGATTAGCCTTATAGCAAGACAATTTGTTTCATGTGGATAAAACAGGGTGAGATGAAGCAAATCTCTACTGATATCAGATGGGGACCAGGGATCAGGGATGTCCAAAGAACATGGACACGAAAGTCGATGATGTTTGTGATGGTTCTTCACCTATTTTTATGTGTATTGCTTGGAAGAGACACATTTTAAAAAGGCAGAGCATTGACCCCACCATTGTGGCTATCATAATTTTATTTTTTTCAACTATATCCTGCAGAAATGCACACTGAAGGATCTTCAAAAAAATAGAGCTCATTTGAAAGAAAAGGGGAAATTTACTTCTCCACTGAGGATTTAGCAAAGCTGAACAATACTCCTATAAGTAAAATATTAAGATAACACAAATAATTGCTACAAGAAGATGTTGATATTACACAGCAATACATAAATCCTAAGCCTTTAAGTCTAATCTTTCACCAATATACTTATAAGCCTTACCCAGATAACTACAGCCACAGGATTTAAGAAAAGCTACGATTACATTTCACTTTTATTCTGTGTTCCCCATAGCATTTGTGTGTGGGTCTGCACAAGAATACTTTTTGTATTTTTTTGAGTTTGATTGACATGTGCCATTAATTTATAATTTACAGAGAGATGTCAAGGACACAAAGTTTTGGAAGTCTGTTTCCTTTTCAGAGGCTTTCATCTTATCTTAGGAGGCACATGTTGACTGGACTGTAGGAAAGTGATCTATTGGCCACGAGGGGTGTATTGTCTTTCAGGACACTGGCAATTTTTATGTTGGCTATATCCTTATTATTGTTGCATTACGGTTGGTAAACCACTCTGGTTTATGATATAAAAGATGAGCAGCTACACACAGTACATTTTTTCAAACCAAAAAGAAAAAGAAAGGCACTCTAGGTTGCAACCAGGTATGTGCAAAGATATCAGTGATGCAACAAAGATGGCTTATGAATTATTCTTTTAGTATGTGCCATGTTTGGCCTGACTACAAAGGCATTATGAATTGGAGTTTTTTTTTTTCCTGGCTGCACTACCTGTATGTTTTATAAAAGTTTGGAATAAAGACACAAGAATACAAGCTCAGAGAAGGAATGGCCACTATTTCTAAACTCTGTTTTACTTTACTTTCTTATTGTATCATCAGATGCATATCTATACCAAGGAGTCTGTCAAAACCTAGGGTAGGCAAAATGACTCAATTGGCTCCAATTCTCCATGCTTACTAAACAAAACAACACAAGTTGTTTTTGTTGAAGTTACCAACTACAGTTACAGATAAACATTTATAACAAGTTTTCTTAAGAATACAGTGGTGCCTCAATACTCATTGTTAAGAGGCGCAAAGTGTACTAAAAACAAACAAACTATATGACTTACCACCTACTCTTTGTTTCCGCTGGGAAGAACTTTCTGTCATCCCCTTTTCCTAGATCAGTGGCCTTCCCAGCATGGCCGACTTCCTGTCTGCCCTCTGCCACTTTCTCCTGTTTCCTTTTGCACCAACCTTCCCAGCATGGCCAACTTCCTATCCATTCTCTGCAGACATCCTCTTCTTCCTATCGCAGCATGTCATGTATCAAACAAACAACATGTTTTTCAACCTAAACCTCAGAACTTTAAATATATGGACTTCAATTCCCAGAATTCTGGGAGTTGAAATCCACACATCCAAGAGTTGTTAAGGTTGAGAAACACTGTTTTAGGGACATGACAGGAACTGTTACATTGTATATCTTGGATAACTGAATTATTGTCTTTTAGGTCAGGGTTTTTCAAACTTTATTAGGCTGTGGAACATTTTAAAAACTAATATTACAATTCATCAAGAGGCAAACCTTTGGTGACAAAGTGAAGGGGGTATTTTTGTCTTTAGTCTCTCACAGAATCCCATCAAGTTCTTACAAAATTATGGGATTTGACCAAAGATAGTTGGAAAAATCTTTCTCTACATTATTCTATATCTACTTGACCTTAGTTGGCAAACCATGTCAGATCCATGTTTGAGTCTTTCCTTGCATCTTTAAAGTTCTGAGGTAAGAAGTCATGAAATCTCTCAGGGCCCAAAATGTGTAACAACTTCACTTTTTCCTCTTCCAGATATTTATTTGATTTGATTTATTCCACATAAGTAAAAAAAAAAAAAGTTCTATATGTCTGGGAACAAAACTTCTCATTTATGGAACTGAAAAACAGTTCAGAATTAGAGTAGGAAATGTTTTTTCTAGAAAGAACAATGATCTCATTTAACATAAGATAGCTGTTATGTTCCTGTACAGATGCAAGAGGAGTCAGAGGTCAAAGTATGAATACCATCTTTAGCAATATGGAAAGTTTTATAGCATTCAAGACAAATGCAAGTTCAACAGGCAGAACCATTTCATTTCTTTAAAACCATGTTCATGAATCATAACCTTAACCTTACTGAAATATTTAATGCCAACATGAAGGAGAGTATGAATTTTTTACTGAATCTCTAGTTCAAAGCAAATTAGCATTTCATAAAATTGTAGTATCAGGAGATGCCAACACATACTACAACAAATCTTAATGAAATTGATTTTTTTTCTTGGATTCATTCTATAGACTAAGCTGGAAGACTGTTTTTTTTTTTTTTACTTTATAGAAGGAACTATAAAGAAAAACCACATGGAAAAACAATGATAGAGAAGTCCATTGTAATGGAGACCCCCAAAAAATCCCTTATCATTACTTTTTGACATAATTATTCCTGGGATATTATACATCTGAATTTTTAGACCACAGGTGTCCAGACATATTGCAAACATATGCCTTACTAGTTTGTTTAAAAATAAATTTGAGCATATTTTATGTAATCCTGGTCATATCGACCCTTCCAGTGTTACTGAATTCCAACTCTCATCATGGTTAATGGTGAAGACTGATGAAAATGTAAAATCTCATATATTGATCATATAATCTAAATCCTACAAGACAAGACCATCCATCCATCCATCCAGCCAGCCAGCCAGCTATCTAGCTATCTATGACATTTATAAGACCCTGCAAATGGAATACTGTGACACAGCATAGTCAGTTTTGTTAAAATGAAAACCAAAAGCTCATGACTGATTTCTTGTTCATTACAGGAACTTGTGTAGTGTATAAAAGAGTACTTATATGAGACTTGTGATAAAGTTGAATCTCCTGCTGCAAAGGTAACATACATAACTGTTACATAAGTGTTGCATATATGTGGCATACATGTTGCTTTGAGAGCTTCTACACCAGAAACAAATTCCTTGTGTGTCTAATCACACCTAGCCAAATAAAGTATTCTATTCCTATTCCACCCTATGCTACCTTACCCTACCCTATCCTACCCTGCTTTTCCATAGGCGCCTTGAGGAATAAAGATTAATGTTACATGTTGAGCTATAGCTATGTGATCCAATTATTTAAATGAGAGTGTCGATATAATGTTTGATGTATTGCTACTAATACAGGTCATTCTTGAACCATTTCTATATGATAACTATTAATTTTTACTTTATTTTTTTTTATTAGATTGTCAATTTTCTAGAGACTATTGTGGACATAAGTCTTAGTAAACCAAACTAAATTGAATGTATACTTAAAATGGTTTGTAAGAGAATTAAAAAAAAATCTTTGGGGAAAAATCTTAGTAAACTAAAGTAAAAAGAGAGAAACAATGTATAACCAAAAGGGAATAGCAATAGATTGCATAAAGTGGTACTTTGCTTTGAAAACAAACAAACAATGTAAAGCAGACCAATTGCTCCAGTCCTATCTTTAAGGTAAGCAGCCACTTCTCTTTATAAAGTTGTTTTGAACAGACACTTTGAGAAACAAAACACTTCATCAAAGATCACCACATCCCTTATATTTAGCTTCACGTATAATCTGATGCACAAGGTCACTATTTGCTTCTTCAATCTATTGAGGAGCCATAGTGGACACTATCAGAATAATAATACCTTCAGAGGAAGAGGAAGGCCTGACTTTTTTAAAATATTTTTTTTATTTTCAAACAAACACAAACACACAAAACATATAACATAAAAACCTCTTCAACTGCATACAGCGTGTTGATTGGTTACAAAGTCTTTCTGCGTCCTTTCCATAGTCATCACTTAAGCTTTATCAAAAATCCCATATTGTCAATCAAATATCTTTGCATACATTATTATACTTCATTTGTTTGATTATCACTATTGTTTCTCCATTTTAAAAAGGTATTCTAAATATATATCCATTTATATTATAATGATTCATTATATTATCTTCAATATATCCAATAATAAAGAATTTTTATATCCTATTCTGTCATTCTATTATTTTAGCATTGATAACATTCTCTAATAATTTTCAACTCCATGTTTTTTCCATTATTAGTATCATCAATCTAATATACATGTATACAAATTATTATAACTGTCAAACATCCATTAAGCATAGCTATTATTACATCCTTTTTATATGAAACATTAAATTTGAAGTAAATTTATATTATGGCATTTCATTACATCATCCTGAAATCATCCAATGATATTACATCTTTATATTCTATTCTATATAGAATTATTTATCTTTTAGAAAAAGGTTTTTCAACATCATCTCCATCATCCTCACTTACAGTTTGTATAAAATTTCATATTATCAATCTATATATATATGCTTTATTATAATTATTGATCATTTATTTGACTATATCTATTCTTACTTTGTCTTATACATAGTACTCAAAATTTAACTACATTTAACTATATTTTATTATGACATTTCATTTCATCATCCTGTATCCTTCCAGAAATAGTGCAGTCCAATATCTCTTGCCATTTGTAGAACCTGTATTCTAAGTGTTTTCTTGAAGTTTTATGTGGACTTCTCTTGACAACTTTTTATTCATTGCATATCATAAAGATTCGAAACCCTCTATCTATTCCTTTCATCAGCTTGACTTTTGTTATCGCTGGTGCTTCTGCTGAAATTACTCTCATTGTTTCTGCCAAATTTTCTCCCCTTTCTTCATCTATATTTTGACATCTGAGATTGAGTTCCAGTTCATCGATCTCTCCTTTCCATATTTCGCACTTATCATTGCCCTCCACTCTCAATTTGTTGTCAGTGTCAACAATTTTCTTTTCACTTTCATATGTCTCTGTGATTTTTTGAACTCTGTCCTCAAATTTCATCGTTGTTTTATAAGTATTCTAAACTCTTCCCTCCATACTTTCTGTATTTTGATCTATAATTTCAAGTCTCTTTTCAATTCTCTTTGTGATTATTAAGACTTTTTGAATTTCTAGCATAATTCTTTGCAATGTTAGTCCCTTTTCTTCTTCATATTGGGCCATTTTTCCAGGTTATAGACACTGCCACTAAAACATCCAAGGCTTTTGCTAGGTTTCAAACAAATTCAGTAAAGTTTTTCAGGTCAAAGCTTTCTCTTTCCTTCAAAGAAGCACCTGCATAGCCACTGACCCTTTCAGTAAACAAAGACAATAGCTTTGTATTATCAGATGTTGCCAAGCCTCTAGCCTCTAGATGGCAGTGTTACATTCTTTCCCTCTGCTTTTGCCTCTCTTTCTAAGCTCTGAATTCCAGAACAAAAGAAAAAAAATGTTTAAAGATTACGGTCCAGCTGAGCCTTGCGAGGAAAGAAGCTTTTAATCCACAAATACAAAAAATGGAAGAAGTATAGAGGAAGAAAGGGGAAAAAAGACCAGTCCAGTTTAAAAGAGGCATTTGTAAAAAGTCCATCCATAGAAAACAAACAACATTTAAATGAAAAAGATAACATGATGGTTTTAAACCAGGGTTAATTCGCCGCTTACTTCCTTCTGTCTTCAATTTTATTTTAACTAAGTCTTTTGGATTTTCTCATCTCTAATAATAAGGATTTTTCTCACCATTTCGACACACTGTCTCTCCTGTTCTGCTTCCATTTCAGGGGACTATTCCAACCTTCTGCAACCATTTTGACTGCTTCTCTTGTAGCCGGCAAAAAGGGCTTTCTCCTGGATCGATCAGGGGACTTTGCAATGTCCCTGAGATCAGCAGGACCTGCTCTTCTCTATCACCGTTCTTTCAGAACGGTTTAGGTCTATAAAGGACCGTTCAGCAACAGAGATATCAACAGCAATCCAGGAGCTCCAAGATTGCATATCGTGTCATCGTGTGGTTGCAACGTCAAGCCCCGTCTTACTTTTTTTAACCCTCCTCCTTCTTTGTAAACAATTAAAGATGCTGCTGCCTCAAAATCAGCAATCTTAGTGGTGAATTTCAGGAGAATTTCAGCACGGTGGCAGGGAAAATGTTTCAAATTGGGGGTTATGCACCCCTGACAGAATCTGTGTTAACTCTTCTTAAGTAACAAAATTATTCATTGACCATGTGGAATATCAGGAAAGAGAGATTCACCTTCCTATTTTTCCCTTCCAATGGTATAGGAATTTGGGGGGGAAATGCTTATTTATAGATCTTGAAGACATTTCAGCAATCACAGAATGCTAGGTCATGATTTTTTTAAAAAGGCTTTTATTATGTGTGAGAAACAGAAAATGTATTTGCTAAAATAATAGTGTCCAATAAATGGGAAAAAAAAGTTCTGATAAAAGAGTTTATCAGAGTTTACACCAGGGTGCTTTTTTAAAAACAAAATCTGCTGCTGATTCTGTGATAAATTTTGCTAAAAAGGGACTCCACACCTCCCACAGATTGCTTCCTATGTAAGTTAATGATTAACTAGCTAGCTTGGGACTCTGAAAATTTGATTGAAAATGTACATGAGGATGAAACTTCAGAAATATTTGTTTTCTGTATGAGTACATTTTTTTCAGTAGTACATATGTAGCAAAAGGATCCTCCTGAAGTGAACACTTTACTCTAAAATGATAATGATGATAGATAGATGATAGATAGAGAGATAGATAGATAGATAGATAGATAGATAGATAGATAGAGTCAGACAGACACATAGATGATAGATACATAGATAGTAGATAAATAGATGATAGATAGATAGATAGATAGATAGATAGATAGATAGATAGATAGATAGATAGATGATAGATAGAGACAGAGAGAGAGAATAGATAGATGATAGATAGACAGACAGATAGACATTTTGATTTCATTAACTTTAAAATGCAAAATATCGAGAGTTCTCAAAAGGTTTGGTGTGGCTACATATGAGAAAAGAGGGGAAAGAACAATTATGAAAATGTTAGTAGTTCATAGCAGTTTGATTTTTGTATACAAATCAAAAATGCAACATTATTGCATGCTCAGTGGTGGAAAAACAATGAGATTCTGGAGGAATGAGTTGTGAAAATGTCAAAATTTGTCAAGATGGCAAAGCTGGCCTGTTTGGTCAGAGAGAGAGAGAGAGAAAGAAAACTTTTCTGAAGGTCTGAAACCTTATATATCAAGGGTGTTCAACTTTGGCAACTTTAAGATTTGTGAACTTCAACTCTCAGAATTCCCCAGACAACCCTGCCAAGGATGGACACCCCTGACTTATATGAACTGAAAAAAAGGGGGAGAAACCCAGTATGATATTTATGAAGCTGAGGACTAAAAACGATCCAGATTGACTGAGGTGCTGAAGGGTTTGCATCATCTAAGAGGGAGAGGAGAATTAATATGATTGCAACTATCTGTTGACAAAGTTGGAAATCATATTTCATTATTTTTTTCTTTTCTTGCACTTTTTTTTTGTTTCTTCCTCTTTTAGATTTGTCCTTTCTGTAAAATTCTCAATAAATATATTTTAAAAGATGTTAGCTGCTAAATTTGCATATGTTTTCCATAAGTAATGTACTTTTTATTTTAACTTCTCATGAGCCCCATTAAGTGAAGCCAATCCCCTTTCTAAACCAATTGTTAATTTTTGGCAGTTTGGAAGACAGCAAGTAACCACAGTGGCCCAATTATTTAGGCTAATTAGCTAATGATTTTTCTGGAAAAATATTTTTAACCCTACCAGAATAGATGGTGAAAGTTTTTTTTTAGAGGCTAGTAGTTCATAAAAGAATAAGGAGAAAGATTTTCAGTTCACCGAGACTTCAAGCAGCACAAAACAAATAAATGTGTTTGTATTGTTGGCTACGTGAAAACTAATCCTAACAAAACTACTAATAATCTGCTGGTTGTGGCAGTAATTTATTTCTGAATAAGTTCTGTTAAAGGTTGTAGTATGTAATTATGATTAGACCTAAATACGAGGCCCAATCAGCTTTCCTCATAGTCTGCTCAGGATAAATTCCATCTTTTCTATAACCTGCTCATGAGGGCTAAAAATTGACTCCATTGGGTCTTCATATTTTAAGCAAGGGAACACCTGAAATTACAAATTCTACTCGAAAGTCTGTCCCAGCCTTATGTATACTGTGGACTCATTATCTGTATGCCTCCTCCCCACCCTAAACCCCTGGCTCTTTGCATAGGGCCTTGGCTAGTGAGGAGAATCAACAATGGACCATGTGCAGCAACTGAATACTCAGTTCTGAAATCTCTTGCAAAGGAGTTTTTAAGGAAGGGAGGGACAAGATTCAGATTCAGTAAAAGCTGCCCCAGCAGAACTTGTGGAATATCAGCTTCAGGAAGAACCAGACCAAGAATCACATGAAGCTGATCTAACACAGGCACCACCTGGATAGTTAGTGTTAGATCTGGGCAACGAGAGAACAGACTGCGGACACGAAGTGACTTAACAGCTCTTTATTAGTAGTAGTAGTGATCCAGCTTGCTCTGTGGCCGGAGGGTTCCCCTTTTATAGTACTCGGGTACGCCTCTCGACCAATCAGAGCGATACCTGTTTCCCGCTGTAGCAGCGGACCAGAGAGGAGACTTCCTCCGATATATGTTAATATCTAACACCCCTCCCCTCCTAGACGGAACGTTGCGGTTAGTAACATAGTCTTTTAGGTATGTTGGAGTTTGCCTTACTCGGGAGGAGCGTCGCAGTTCGGGTTGGTTAGAAGTGGTTGCAGGATCGGATGCTTTTTCTGCTTCGCGTTCGGGGGTTTTCGTGCCTTCGTTGCTAGGGCGTTCCGGAGTCTGCTCGGTTACGTTGCTTGGGGGTTGCTCTGCTTCGTGCTCGATCTCTTGTTCAGATCTGGGCTCGCAGGTGTCGTAGTTTTCTGCGTTGGGGCTCTCGAGTTGCTGACCTTGCGTTGGTAGGTAGCTCTCGTCCTCGGTTCGAAGGTCTGAGTGTGCTAGGCGACCCCGAAGTTGATCGATGTGCCTTTTCCAGTTCCGCCCATCTTCCAGTTCCAACAGATACGATCGTGGACCCTGTCACGATGTTAAAAAGTTTGCTAGGCCTGAACTGCCTGAATTGACACTCAAGAGTTAAACTAAGAAAGCTTTATTGCGCAGGTCATAAAACAAAATGTTATCTGAAAGTGATTTATTGCGCACGCGTTACACATTCCAAATTCCTTTTTCTTCGTTGTTCGGCAGCCAACTTTGGCAGACGGAGCTTTCATTATCAAAATGTAACCATTAGTTATTTTCTGTTTCATTTACTTTTATTATTTTCATATTAAAGTTTGTTTATTAATTAGAATACTTTTAAAGACTTTTACTTTTCTCAATATCTCAAAAGATATGCGGAAGGGAATCAGCCACGATCCATTGATCTCAGATATCAGGCGTTTTTCCCCTAACAACTTGGTATGCAGAGTTTGGTTTTGATGATACCAGCTGAGATGGCTAGAATTTATGGCTGTATTTTCTCTTTGTGCTATCTAAAGATAACCGACTAAGCCTAATTAGCAATGTCGAAGAGAAAGAAAAGAAAAAAACACGGACATGGAAAGGGCTCGAAAGAATCCATTTCCTCGGACACAGAGAAGCAAAAACCTTCAAACGTATTCCAGGAGCAACAAAGTGCCGAGCCAAATATGGGGGAAGGAGCTACAGGACGCGACATCCACGAAACGAGGTCAGTGGTTCCTCCTTCTAAAATATCTCCAGGAGATTATGAATTTTTGGGGGCCAAGCCAAAACTTCCCACTCTGCCAGAGCCACTCCATTCCCAGACCCTCGCAGATTATCAAACGATTGATGAATGGCAACTGCTGGCACAAAAAAAATCCTCCCACGCAGAAAGCAGATTTTATGAAATCCCCCCAGATGATGAGCAAGAAATGCAAAGCTATCTTGATCAAATAGAACGTTTCGAAAGATATGCTAGGGAGGCGAGAGTGTGTTTTGAAGAGATAAGGCGAAGTAGGAGAAGCTCCCCCACTCCCAAAATGTCTGAGGACGCCATCTTGTCTTCAAAACAACAGCCTAAGACACACCCCACAGAGTTCATTGGTCAATTAGAACAAAGAGACATGTACACGTCACCGAGGTCACGTGGTCCCTTTGAGTCAACTGAACTTCCGCATACGTATAGAAAGGTGAGGCAGCCAAAAAGTGAAGCTGCACTGCCATCTGCTGGCGGAGAAAAATTATTACAGCAAAAGATGAAGCAGTTGGACCAGATCTTTAGAGATCTGTCTATGAGTTTTACAGAAGCCCAAACTTTGCCCCCAAAGGTTAAGTCTTCAACACCCCCTGGCGGCGTTGAATCCTCCCTAGATGGAAAAAGGCAAAGCCAAAGGCGAATTCGAGGAAGCCAATTTGATGTTGCCACGCAAAGGCCAATGATGCAACCCCAGCATCCCCTGGTTCAACAACCAGATTTGCAACCAGAGCAACAAATTGTTCCTCAGCAGGTATTCACAGTCACCCCCTTGACTGGTGAGTCCAAATTAAAGGAGTCAGGAGAGAATTATAAAGCCTGGGTCAGTGAAATTGCGCTCTTGCTTCGAAGAGAAGGCACACATTCCATGATTTTTAATCCTCCTCCTCCACCGTGGACGCCTGCAATAAGAGACCTCGAAAACAGAACAATCACGACTTTGCTCATGTCAATGGAAATTGAGATCCAAGGTATCTTTCCACCTGATGCAACTGCCCAACAAATTTGGGCTATTTTGGAAGATTGCTACAGGCCCGTTTCAATTGAATCCTCATGTTTGCTCATGTCTGAGTTCCATGGTTCGAAGTTGAAACCTGGTGAACGAATTGGTGGACATTTGACCAAACTGAAAAGAATGAGAAGTGAATTGAGACAAAATGGCCATGTAATCGATGATATCCAAATGATTAGCATCATCATTAACTCATTGAATTATGAATGGAAAGATGCTGTTGCAAAGATTAACTACGTGCCTATTGCTCAACGCACAGTTAACCACGTTTGCAGACTTTTAGTGGAAGACGAAGCTATCAGGTTAGCTACCCCACATCTGCAACGACCTCCAGCGTCAAAGGCTCCAGCCAGACGTCCCTTCCGAGGAAGAGGCTACGCTCCAAGGATGCCAAAGTGCTACACCTGCAACCGTGTGGGACATGACACCCGGGATTGTCCCCAACGAGTTCCAGCTTCCGCCACGTACCAGCCCAGAGGAACAGATTCCAGAGGCAGAGGTAGAGGCGGAAGACAAGGTTGTCGTGGTCCAAGGCGTGATTCACAAGCTCCACTTGTGACACTGGCCATAACCAACGTTCCACAACCTGATCCAAACTTCGACAGACGTCTTTTGTGGACTTTAGATAGTGGAGCAGCTGTGCACGTTACCCACAGAAGGGAACTTTTCACAGAGATGGGCGAACCAGAGCCCGAGTATCGAGAACTGTATTCCTTCACCAACCACACTTGCAAGGTCATGGGAAAAGGAACTGTTTACATTGAAGAACTCGATACACACATCCCTGATGTTTATTACATACCTTCAGCAACCAGTAATTTGCTTAGTCAAAGTCACTTGTCTAGAGATCTAAAGTTCCAGGTTCACCACCTCGAAAAAGCAAGTTACTTAGTTAAAGATGGTGATATTATTGCTGAAACTATGCTGATTGGTGGTGTTTATTACTTAAAGCCAAAGCCTAAAGGGCAAGCACAGGCAAGTATGCAAACTCCAAAAAGGCACAACGTGAACCCAGAGAGAGTTGTCCCAGAGAGAGAAAGCGTTACTGTGCCAAAGGCTCCTAAAGCCAACAAACAAAGAAAACAGAAACAGATTGCTCAGAGCAAGCCTGAGGGTCCTCATGAAACTGTTAATGTTGAGAATTCACTAACTGGTAAACCTTTACATTCCAGGTGTATTCACAAGTGGCACAGAAGATTGGGGCATGCCAGTTTCCGTGTTCTTAGAAAGATGCCGGAGTTCGCAAAAGGTTTGGATCTAAAGGGGTGTAAGGTGTTTTTGGATTGTGCGGTTTGCAAAAAGGCTAAATCCAAGGCGGCTGCAATTCCCAAACACGCTACACGCCTGTCAACACGCATTTTTGATTTGGTACACACTGACATAGTGGGTCCTTTCCCACCAACACTTGGTGGCAGAAAGTATTTTTTAACAATTGTAGATAATCATTCTAGATATGGATTTGTATATCCTATGAGAGAGAAATCTGAGACCTTTCAGATCTTTAAAGACTTTGCAGCTTTTGTTTCTACACAATACCAAGTTCGCATCGCCAGAATCCAGAGTGACCGTGGTGCAGAATTCATGTCTCAGCGTTTCCAGGACTGGATGCGTAAGAATGGAATTCTTCATCAGACATCTGCTCCATATACACCGGCTCATAACGGAGTCGTAGAAAGAAGACAAGGGGTTCTACAAACCATGATGCGTTGTCTTCTAGAAGATGCCAATCTCAGTAACACATACTGGGGTGAAGCAATCAAATATGCAAATTACATTGTCAACCGTACTTGGAGCAGTGTAATCAATCAAACTCCTTTCTACATGCTGTATGGCTACAAGCCTGATCTCAAGAACCTCCATATTTTTGGTTCATATGCTATGGTGAACACTCCCTTAAGTCAAAGAAGAAAGGGAGGTACAGTAGCAAAGAGACTGAGATTTATGGGTATTGCTGATAATTCAAAATGGTACAAATTCATTGATACTAAACATGTGATTGTCATTTCACAATCTGCTAATTTTGAGGAAGATATTGACTGGTCCAGGATTCATTCCAATGATCCTGAAGTTTATTTTCCTAGAGATGGTGTTCCAGATGCCACGCAGCCTGATGACAATTCGCAGGCAGATGTTCCTTCTACCAGTTCTTCACAACCTGATGTTCCATCTTCGCAAGCCACGGATGCTGATGCTAGCGACGAACGTGAGGACGAGGATGATGATGATGAAGAAGAAGAAGACTGGTCTGTTGCTCCTAGACGCTCCAAGAGGGCCACAAAAGGAATCCCTCCACAACGTTATTCATGGCAACTGACAAAGTCACAATTACCTTTGATTTGCAACGTTACTCTTCCTCCGGAGACATTCACACAAATCAAACAGCTTCCTGATTCAGAACAAGACAAGTGGTATGATGCAATGCAGGATGAAATGGACAGTTTGAAGAAACTTAATGTATTCACACCTGCAAAACTTCCAGCAAACAAGAAAGTCATTGGCACCCGATGGGTCTACAGAATCAAGAAGAAACCAAATGGTGAGTCTTTATACAAAGCCAGACTTGTAGCTCAGGGTTTCGCTCAACGTTATCCTGAGGACTACACAAACACTTACTCACCAACAGTCAGAACTGAAAGTGTAAAAATTGCTTTAACCACTGCAACTATTCTTGGTTTAGAAGTTTTCCAATTTGATGTGGACACAGCTTATCTACATGCAGACCTAGATGAAGAGATCTACGTGAGAAGCCCTCCAGGATTCCGAAAGCAAGAAGGGGATACCTGGTTCCTGGACAAAAGTCTTTATGGTCTGAAACAGTCAGGTTTAATGTGGTATTTATGTCTTACTGACAAACTAAATTCAATGGGCTTTATTAAGTCCGAAACTGATGAATGCGTGTTCGCAAAAAGATCTAACAATGCATATGAGATAATTCTTGTTTATGTTGATGATATTGTTTATATTGGTCCAAATAAGAAAATGAGTGAGATTTTTGCCAAAAGTTTGCAGAGATACTTCACACTAAAATCTTTAGGACACATTAGCACTTATTTAGGTGTTCAAATTGAAAAGACACAGAAGGGGTTTAGTCTTTCACAAGAGGAGAAAATTGACCACATTCTACATCATTGCAACATGAAAGATGCTAGCACAACAAAGACACCCATGCAAACAGATTTTCACAACTTAACACATGAACCAAGTCCTGAGTTCGAGGATCAAACACTTTATCGTTCAGTCATTGGTTCACTATTATACATTAGTAGTTGGACCAGACCTGACATCGCACTTAGTGTTAATCTTTTATCACGACACGTGGGTAAGGCAACACAATTTCATTGGTCATGCATTAAGAAGTTGTTGAAATACCTAAAACACACTAAACACATGAAGTTATTGCTAGAACCAACACACACTGATCAACCAAAGCTGATTTGTTTTGCTGATTCCGACTGGGCGAGCGACAAGAAGTCACGCAAAAGCACTTCTGGTTACATGATGTTCCTAAATGGTTGTCCTGTTTACTGGCAAGTGAGAAAACAGAGTTTTGTTTCATGTTCATCTACTGAAGCTGAATATGCTTGTGTTTCAGATGCTTGTAATTCTCTAACGTGGTTTGATGCTTTGATCACAGATATCTGGACACGTCCGATTCGACCAATCACCGTGATGGAAGATAATGTATCTGTTGTTTATATTTCTGAGTCACTTTTTACAGGTTCTAGGTCCAGACACATTGACATTCGTTATCAAAACACAAAGCAATTAGTTAAGCAAGGTTTTGTTAAATTGCAATATGTTTCTACACATGATCAGATCGCAGACATGCTTAACAAACCACTTGCCGCAAATCAACACGAGTATCTGCGAAAGAAGATGTGCCTTAATTGATGATTTGATGACGTCAGCCCAGACTAGCAAAAGAAGGGGTGTCACGATGTTAAAAAGTTTGCTAGGCCTGAACTGCCTGAATTGACACTCAAGAGTTAAACTAAGAAAGCTTTATTGCGCAGGTCATAAAACAAAATGTTATCTGAAAGTGATTTATTGCGCACGCGTTACACATTCCAAATTCCTTTTTCTTCGTTGTTCGGCAGCCAACTTTGGCAGACGGAGCTTTCATTATCAAAATGTAACCATTAGTTATTTTCTGTTTCATTTACTTTTATTATTTTCGTATTAAAGTTTGTTTATTAATTAGAATACTTTTAAAGACTTTTACTTTTCTCAATATCTCAAAAGATATGCGGAAGGGAATCAGCCACGATCCATTGATCTCAGATATCAGGCGTTTTTCCCCTAACAACTTGGTATGCAGAGTTTGGTTTTGATGATACCAGCTGAGATGGCTAGAATTTATGGCTGTATTTTCTCTTTGTGCTATCTAAAGATAACCGACTAAGCCTAATTAGCAATGTCGAAGAGAAAGAAAAGAAAAAAACACGGACATGGAAAGCGCTCGAAAGAATCCATTTCCTCGGACACAGAGAAGCAAAAACCTTCAAACGTATTCCAGGAGCAACAAAGTGCCGAGCCAAATATGGGGGAAGGAGCTACAGGACGCGACATCCACGAAACGAGGTCAGTGGTTCCTCCTTCTAAAATATCTCCAGGAGATTATGAATTTTTGGGGGCCAAGCCAAAACTTCCCACTCTGCCAGAGCCACTCCATTCCCAGACCCTTGCAGATTATCAAACGATTGATGAATGGCAACTGCCGGCACAAAAAAAATCCTCCCACGCAGAAAGCAGATTTTATGAAATCCCCCCAGATGATGAGCAAGAAATGCAAAGCTATCTTGATCAAATAGAACGTTTCGAAAGATATGCTAGGGAGGCGAGAGTGTGTTTTGAAGAGATAAGGCGAAGTAGGAGAACCTCCCCCACTCCCAAAATGTCTGAGGACGCCATCTTGTCTTCAAAACAACAGCCTTTACTTTTCTCAATATCTCAAAAGATATGCGGAAGGGAATCAGCCACGATCCATTGATCTCAGATATCAGGCGTTTTTTTCCCTGACAGACCCGTGATGCCAATGACCTTTGCCGGCATCCACAATGTCCCCCCTGCATAGTTGTGGGCGTATACTGAATCCCCTATGCTAAAACTCCGAATTTTGCTTGTAGAGTCTGGGGGAGCTGTGGCAGAGTAATTTGGGTGAAGACGGTCCAGGTGAGACCGTAGACGGCGGCCCATGAGTAGTTCAGCGGGGCTCCTACCCGTCGTTGCGCTGGGGGTAATGTGTTGGATCAATAGGTAATGGTCAATGCGTGTTTGCCAATCACCTGGACCCATCCTAGCGAGGGCCTCTTTTGCGAATCGCACCATTCTCTCCGCCTGTCCATTTGATGCCGGATGGAATGGCGCGACGAGGGCATGCCGAATTCCCTGACCTGCTAGATATGTCTCAAATTGCATGGCCGTGAACTGGGGCCCGTTATCGGAGACCAGGAGGTCGGGCAGGCCATGAGTGGCGAAAAGTCGCCGTAGAACCTTAATGACTGCCTCTGCCATGGTTGAAGTCATTAGGACTACTTCTAGCCATTTCGAGTATGCATCCACAACTATAAGGAAGGTCTGACCTTGGAATGGCCCTGCGAAGTCGATGTGTATTCGCGACCAGGGTGCTTTAGGCTTCTCCCATTCTGTGGCGGGCGCTTCCGGGGGTGCTGGTCTCGATTCCTGGCATGGGTCGCAAGTGGCCATCCATTCCTCTATTTCTTTGTCCATGTTTGGCCACCAAACGTAACTTCTTGCTAACGCCTTCATCCTAACAATCCCCGGATGACCAACATGTAAAGCATCTAATACATTCCTACGCAAAACATACGGAATAACAACTCGATCCCCCCATAATAAACAACCTTGTAACACTGAGAGTTCATCCCGTTTTGACCAAAACACTTTGAATTCCGGGCCCACGTTTCCCTTCGGCCACCCCCTCCAAACCCAAGTTTGAACTTGCTTTATTAAACTGTCTTTAGTAGAGAACCTTGCAACATCGTAGGAAGAAACCGGTCCTGAGTCCAAACAATCAATGAGCAGCACCGGTACTTCGGGAGTGGGATCTGGTAAAAGGTCCGGTAGTGGGCAACGGCTGAGTGCGTCTGCGTGTCCTAGAGTGGAGCCCGGTCGATGAATTAATTTGTATGAGTACGCAGCCAGGAAAACAGTCCACCTGGTCATGCGAGGAGAAAGGGAGACTGGAGTGGGGCGGTTTCCCGCCAAAAGTCCCAACAGCGGTTTGTGATCTGTAATCAGTTCAAAATCGCGGCCATAGAGGTATTTGTGGAAATGTTTTACTCCAGCTAGAGCAGCTAGCGCTTCCCTGTCCATCTGGCTGTAATTCCTCTCGGCCGATGAAAGAGTCCTGGAGTAGAAGGCGATGGGTGCTTCTTTTCCGTCGGGCATCCGGTGGCTGAGGACTGCGCCGACTCCAAAAGGTGATGCGTCGCAGGTCAATACCAGCGGTAGTGTCTGGCTGTATTGGACTAACAGTGAGTCAGTGGTGAGCAGGCGCTTTACTCCGGCAAAAGCTGCAGCTTCGGATCGTCCCCATTTCCATGGTGTGTTCCTCTGGAGTAGACGGTGTAGTGGCTCAGCAACGGTCGCCTTCTGTCTCAGAAAAACGCTGTAGAAGTTAAGTAGTCCGAGGAAGGCCTGCAACTCGGTCTGATTTCGTGGTGTGGGGGCGTCCTGGATCGCCTTAATTTTCTTTGAAGTGGGGTGTATTCCCTGACCATCGATTCTATAACCCAGGAATTCTACGCTAGGCACGTTAATTTGGCATTTTTCCTTTTTGAGGCGGAGACCCTTTTCTCTGATTCTGGCCAAAACAGTTCTGACTCTTTTATTTAATTGCTCCTCGTTTGCAGCGGACACCAAGATGTCGTCAAAATAGGGGACGACCCCCGGTATCCCTTGCAAAAGTCGTTCCATGACGCTCTGGAACAATCCTGGAGCAATACTCACACCGAATTGTAGCCGGTTGCATTTGAATGCTCCTCTATGCGTCACTATAGTTTGGGCCTCCGCTGTGGCGCTATCTACGGGCAGCTGCTGGTAAGCTTGTGCCATGTCTAATTTAGCAAACACCTTTCCTGGCCCCAACGAGTGCAATAAGTGCTGTACTATAGGCACAGGATATGCGCTTTGTTGTAGCGCGACATTAATTGTGCATTTATAGTCCGCGCAGATGCGGACTGATCCGTCTGGTTTGACTGGGGTCACGATGGGCGTTTCCCAGCACGCGTGATCCACCGGCTCAAGGATTCCTTGCTCCACTAACTTATCTATTTCCTTATCTATTTTTGGTCGGAGTGCAAAGGGCACCCGTCTCGGTTTAAGTCGGATTGGCGCCACTTTGGGGTCTAAATTAAATGAAATCGGTTTACCCACATACTTACCAAGACCGGGGCTGAACACATCCTCGAACTCCTTAAAAATCTGCTCAGCGCTGCTGTTTTCCACGGCGTTGATTCCGGTGACTTCTAGCCCCAAGGATTCAAACCAATCCAGTCCTAGGAGGTTTTGTAATGGTGCGCTGGCGATGGTCACGGGCAGCTGGGCTACGATGTCCTTGAAACGGATCTGGAACGTGCCTTGGCCTACGATGGGGACTCGGTTCCCCTGGTAGTCTCGTAGCAGGATGTCTGGAACGCGTAGTTGGCTCTTTTTGAGGCTAGGGATAGCCTGTTTCATGGATGCCCATGAAATGATAGTCAGGGACGATCCTGTGTCAACTTCCAGCTCGCAAGGTGAGCCCTCCAAGAGGACTGTGACTTTCAGCTTTTTTGGCCGCTTGGTGCGGACCTGACTTATTGTGGTGAGATAAGTTCGCAACTCCTCTCTCTGGGTCAACTCTATCTCAGCATCTGAATCCTGAAAATACTCTTGTTGAGCGTCTTGATAGAACGCTCTTTCAGCTCTTTGTGTATGATCTCTCTGGGGATACGCTCGCTCAGCTCTTTGGGAATTGTTTCTCTGGGTAAACACTTGTGGATTTCTCTCTGGGCGCCCTTTATGATTTCGCCAAGCCCCTGGGTTGGGCTTCTGTTGGTGGTACATGGGTGGTTGCCTTGAGGCAGGGGCTTCGCTCCGGCACACTCGTGCGATGTGCCCCAGTTTGTCGCAGTGCGAACAAACAACGTTCCTGAACCGACAGGTAGACTGGGGGTGATTCCCTCCGCAGCTTGCGCAGGGCGGCAAACGGAATCCGGGTCTCCCCCCAGGTCTCACGTGACTGCTCCGCATCAGGTGACTTTCCTCGAGCTCGGGATCCCCGAAATCTGGAATGGTGTCCTCGTAGTGGATTCTGGTGTGTCTTGGCGCTGGCTGGCCTGTGTTGAATCCACGTTGAATGGTCTCCGCTGATCTGTCTGCTGCTTCTGAAGCTCCTGCCTCGTCGAGTACAATCTGTAGGCTTAAATTGGTTTTGGCTAACAGCCGTTTTTGTAGGGAAATGTCTCTCAGCCCGCTAACGAGTCGATCCATAATCTGCTCATCCAGGTCTCTGAATCCACAATGTGTGGCTGCTTTTCGTAGGGCTGCAACGTACTGGTTGATAGATTCTCCCGCCTTCTGGTTCCTCGTGTTGAATGCTTGGCGGCAAACATGGCGGGAAGGTTTTGGCGCATAATGAGTCTGTAGAGCCTGTTGCAACGCCGCCCATGATACTGCCTGTATTGGAGTAGGCGCGGTGAGGTCTCTGGCCGTGTTGAAGACTTCTTTTCCGCAGTAGCCGAGGAAGATGTTTTTCTTCCGGGCGTCGGTGATCCCCGTGTATTCGTTCGCTTCGAGAAAACACTCGAAACGAATCATGAAGGCTTCCCATTCGTCGTTCTCTGGGTCGAATGGAGCGGGGGGAGTGTGCATCGCCATCTTCTCTCGTTTGAATTTGCCGTGCTGTGGTGACCTGAGATGGCTGCCGGAATTTCTGCCGAATTCCTAGGCTGGATCAAATCCGGAGATTCTGGAGGTAGTTCTTCGTCCTATCTGTCTCTCGATGCCACCTTCGTCGCCAATGTTAGATCTGGGCAACGAGAGAACAGACTGCGGACACGAAGTGACTTAACAGCTCTTTATTAGTAGTAGTAGTGATCCAGCTTGCTCTGTGGCCGGAGGGTTCCCCTTTTATAGTACTCGGGTACGCCTCTCGACCAATCAGAGCGATACCTGTTTCCCGCTGTAGCAGCGGACCAGAGAGGAGACTTCCTCCGATATATGTTAATATCTAACAGTTAGAACAGTTAGATGATGGTTGATGACCTCAGATGTCTCAGCCCCTTCCCAGCCCAGGAAATAAATTGAAGAGCAGAACAACATTGATCTATGTGGCTTCTTTCCAAACAAGGGAGTAACCCTCTTAATTACTGACAACTGACTGCAACTTTTAAGAAGCAACTCTGATCGTCTTCTCTTTGCTGGATCAACGTGTCTCGTGTGACACTCTTATAAATCCTGGTTATATTTGAAATCTTGAACATCTAACCTCTTGACAAGGTTGACAACCCTGATGTGGCTTTTGGAACCCAGAATTGGATTTGGACTATTCTTCAGATGCAGTCCCGTTAATAGCAAATCATTTAAGCAAGGACCTGTCAAAGACTCTGTCCTGGTTTGCATTCTTTTCACTCGTAGGATTCAAAAATGTTTGCTATCGGTTCAGTGAGCGTGGCTTGGTGGGTGTGGTGTGGCTTGGTGGGTGTGGCTTGGTGGGTGTGGCCGGGGAAAGATACTGTAAAATCTCCATTCCCACCTATTCCAGGGGAAGGTTACTGCAAAATCCCCATTCCCTCCCAATCAGCTGGGACTCGGGGAGGCAGAAAATAGATGGCCTGGGGCCAGTCAGAGGTGGTATTTACCAGTTTTCCCAACTACTCAAACTTTCCGCTATTGGTTCTCCAGAACTGGTCAGAACCTGCTGAATACCACCTCTGATTTGTTTGTTATCTCTGTAACCTTGAAGTAAAATGACTAATCTCCCTAGCAACCATGTTGGAGTTTGTGTGATTGGAATCTGAAGTGGGACAAAGTGTCAATATATTTCAATCTTCTGACAGTGTTTCCTCCTTCCTCCCTAGTGTTATTATAGCAAAGTGACCCCAACAGGCTATTTGTTGTTTCTTGACATTAATGTTTTCTCACCTTAGTTAGACAAGTCTATCCTCAACTAGTGATCATACTCAGTGGCTTTGGTTCAGCCCAACCTACCTCACAGAGTTGTCCATATCTGGAAAATAGAATGAGGGAATGCTGCATACATCATGTTGGATCCTGAAGAAAAGGCAGGATAGAAATCTTATCATAAATATTATAGGGATTCTGGCATTAAGTCTACTGTAATGCATGAAAGTCAGTTCATATAGTTGTCTATGAAGACTCTCAGTCATCCAGGTCATAGTTGTTCCAAAGGTGATTTTTCAAGAGGCAACTGGCCATCTTTGTTTTTCCTTGAAGATGTTTCGCTTCTGATCCAAGAAGCTTCTTCAGTCCTGACTGAATAATGGTGAATGCAAGGATTTATATTGCTTGCTATCGTTGAGGCCATTTTGGAGGTTTATCTGTACCTCGGGGTCACCTGAATAGTGCAAATGGGTGTGGAACTTTCTTGGAATTGCTGAAACAACACAATCCTTTCAGCAGTTCCAAGAAAGTCCCACACCCATTGGCACTATTCAGGTGACCCTGAGGTACAGATGAACCTTCAAGTGGCCTCAATGACTCTCAGAGTGCTAATAATCAGATGATTGCAAGGAATATCAATCTTTTCATTCTCCACCAACTGGAACTGAAGAAGTGTCTTGGATGAGAAGCGAAATGTCTTCAAGGAAAAACAAAGGAAGTCCAGTCGCCTCTTGAAAAAGCACCTTTAGATCAATTGCTGGAACATGTACAGAACATAGAGCTATGGTTCAGCAATAGAACATAGAGCTATGGTTCAGCAGTAGGGACAGTTCTTCCTTTCACAAAATTGTACATTTCATTCTAGAACTCAAAAGGTTTCTTAAGAGAACTCAAATAAGGCTAATGACAGTTGCCAATGTGGCTCGACGTTCTCAACAAAATCATGAAAAATGGTACACCCATCAGCATTTCCTAATTAAAGACTTATATGAAGTTATTTCTATAAGAGTTGCACTGTTTATTTCAAGTTGTGTCAGAAATGTATCATTCTCAGATGAAAGGGACAAATTAGCTGGAAAGGGTGTATGTCTCAATACAATACAATACAATACAATACAATACAATAGTAGAGTTGGAAGGGACCTTGGAGGTCTTCTAGTCCAACCCCCTGCCTATGCAGGAAACCCTATACCGTTTCAGACAAATGGCTATCCAACATCTTCTTAAAGACTTCCAGTGTTGGGGCATTCACAACTTCTGGAGGCAAGCTGTTCCACTGATTAATTGTTCTAACTGTCAGGAAATTTCTCCTCAGTTCTAAGTTGCTTCTCTCCTTGATTAGTTTCCACCCATTGCTTCTTGTTCTACCCTCAGGTGCCTTGGAGAATAGTTTGACTCCCTCTTGTCAAGTAAGAGAACAATTTTTGGTAGTTCTAAACCAGGTTTGGAATAATGAGTAAAAAAAAAGTTTAATGCAAACTTGCTCAAAGTCCAGGTCATTCAAGCTAAAACTGTTTACAAGTGAAATGGAGTGCTACAAATAAGTTTTTAATTTTAAGATCGAATAGTAGCTATTAAATTAATTACAGTTGATGAAAAAATATTTTAGTCAGCAAAAGATCTGCAATAAATCTGATTTCCTTATTGTTATCTCAGAATTACACAGGCAATAAAGTTGAATGGGCTGTAATTAAACATTGATTGGTTTGATGATAATACTCTGAAATAAATAGCCAATCACTAATGTACATTATATGCACCATATGAACTACTTATCAATAGACACTGAGGTCTGTTTTCTTACTCCTCCTTACTGAACATTAGCTGAATGGAACTTAGAATATAAAAAATACTATCCAGGAAAAGTCCAAGAAAAATGAATAACAATATATCTGATGATTGTCCATGACTTCATAGACAAATTCTGTTTATATTGTATATAATATGCAACTGTTAAGACATAACATCTGCATTTTTGTCTAAATATTTAAACTCCCTTGCAAATTTGGTATCTCCAAACAGATAAATAGAAATGTCTCATACAACATTTTGTTTCAGGAAAAAATATATTTCTTTTTGGTAATCTAAAAAAATAAATTGCTTTTTTTCTCTATTATTATTTTGTGTTGACAAACATTTTTCTCAGTAAGCAGAAATTTTCCCCAGTACGTAGACATTGGGAAGGATGGACAATGTTGGCTAGAATATCAGTGCATGGTTGTTTTGTCATTGACAACAGAAAATATAGGGTAGTATAGAAAAATAATAACAGAAACGTTAAAGAAATTTTAAAAAGGCTACCAATGTTAATGGTAGGTCTTGTGAGAACAACTTCTCAGAAATAAACCTCCCCCCCCCTTTTCCAGGGAAAATTCAATCAATGATATATTTCTATCACTTACAGGTAGTCCTTGACTTACAACCATTACTGAGTTCAAAATTACAATTGTAAGTTATGTTGGTCATTAAGTGGGTCAGCATGTGCCTGTGCCTGATTTTATTACCTTTTTGGAGTAAATTATATCATTACGTGACCCCCCATTATAATAAATGTCCCAAGGGTGCTTTTTAGGAGGCAACTGGACTTTCCTGTTTGAAGATGTTTCACTTCTCATCCAAGAAGCTTCTTCAGCTCTGAGAGGATAGTGGGCAATGGAAGGATTTATACTCCTTGCAGACAGCTGGTCATTTGCATCCTTTTAGAGGGTGGTTGAAGCACTTGGAGGTTTATCTGTGTCCTCAGGGTCACCCGAGTAGTACTCCTGGTTCCTGTAGTCTGCTTTTTTTTTTTACATACTAAATGGGCATTTTTGGCCAGAAAACAGAAGTAAATGTTGGTTTCAAGTCAAAAATGTCATAAATTCTGGTCACGTAACAATACCCAAAATGCAACCTTATAACTGTGGGGAGAGGGGTGGCCATCAGAACTAATGCAGATTGTAAGCAGCTCTGGGAAGATCCAGCATAACTTCAAACAGTTGCTAAGCAACCCCTCATAAGTGAGGCCTAGCTGTATAAGACTGGACTAGGTCTGTAACATTTTGCTGTTCCTTTTCTGAGCATTGTAGTTGTCGTAAAATTTAAACATTTGGCTCCATGAAATGTGGTGAACTGCAGTCACCCAGCCAAAAAAGATGAGGTTTTCTCTCTCAGATGAATTGAATTGAGAGGTGGGGGAAGCTAATTATACCATCATAAATAGAATTTTCCAAGGGCAAAGGAGTTAACAAAATGGCTGCACCAGATCTAAACATAAACATGAAAATTATTTTTTACAAGGGTAGGGGGTCTTTGCCTGGAGTATTTAACATAGGATTTCTTCCTCTCTCCTTTCATTTCCTATCTTCTTACTCTCATCATCTTGGTCCAGTTTTGTCCCACATATTTCTCTTCCCTTCCCTTCTCAGTTGATATTTCTCTTTCTCACTTCTTATGCAACTTTCATCCTGGGGAGATGAGGGGAAGGGGTTATGGTAGCAAGCAACCACCTCTTTCTCCTCCTCAGGAAAAAAATTAGGTCTGTGCGTGTGTAATGGATTTATTTATTTGTATACATATGCTTGAGTAGCGTGGTGGCCTAGTGGTGAAGATGCTTACCTTCCACTCAGAAGGTTGAGAGTTCAATCCTACATAGAACCATAGCAGATGGTTCTCTCCTATGGCACGAAGAAAAAAAATCTGCTGGGAACTCTGCATAGGCATCAGAAAGGGCATCCGACCATCAGCTGCACCCAGCTGGCCAGATCCTACTCTGAATAGGGGCTATAGGATTGTAAAAAAGAGTTTTTTATTTGTGTATATATGCTTGCTTACTCAAATTCTTCTTAGAGTAACTTGTGACTGAGTGTGAATAGTTGCTAGAGGCAGATGAGTAGCAGTTAGTAAATGTAAAGCTTATTTTACAGATAGTTTGCTGTAATAATTATTACATTATAATTATATGATTGCAATTTGGATGCTTGTTAATTTGCAAGCACAATTTGGGCCCTTGCAAGATTCTGTTAATGCAGCCTTAAAATAAAGTAGAAATACCATACCTGGCCTGTTGTTTTTGGTCTGGTATACTTGAAATCTGGTCTGGTATCTTTCAAATCTGAAAGTATTAATCTGCCACTGTTTCTTCCACAGTTTGACAAGATATGGAGGATGCTTTCTAATCCTTTTTATCCAGTTGTTATGCATCCACAAGCTGTATCCACTCTCATCCGATTGTTTCCTAAGTAGCATTTCTTTGTCCGTTTTCTCAAGGTCTTTCTTACATACCATTATGCAGCTATGTGATGTTGCTCTTAATAACCATGCACAATTCATTTAACAACCACAACTACAGGAGCTATTGTTGTAAGCTAGCAAGTCACATTTTTTCACTAAGTGTCACTTAGCAATAGAATTGTCAGTCCTGATTATGGTAATTAACTGAGACCTACCTGCAGAGGTGGTATTCAGCAGGTTCTGACCAGTTCTGGAGAACCGGTAGCAGAACTTTTCATTAGTTCAGAGAACCGGTAAGTACCACCTCTGACTGGCCCCACCCCCATCTATTCTCTGCCTCCTGATTCCCAGCTGATCGGGAGGGAATGGGGATTTTGCAGTAACCTTCCCCTGGAATGGGGAGGGAATGGGGATTTTACAGTATCCTTCCCCTTCCACGCCCACCAAGCCACACTTACAGAACCAGTAGTAAAAAAAATTGAATCCCACCACTGCCTACCTGTATAAATATTAATATGGTCTCTCTCTCTCTCTCTCTCTCTCTCTCTCTCTCTCTCTCCCTCCCTCCCTCTCTCTCTCTCTCTCTTTCTCTCTCTGAGAGTTTGTGTGTGTGTGTGAGAGAGAAATTTTATATAATTCAACATAAATAGGATATCCCTATTTCATACGCTGAGTTATGTAAAAACTTTCTCTCTCTCTAAGGAACTTAATATGATACAGGTGGCTTTTGATGTGGTAAGCGATGGAAGTTTAAAAGCCTACTAAGCTGTTATCATTTTATGTCAAAATTATCTTTTATATGATCACAAGCTGTGACCCTGTGATGTCTTAACTCAACTCCCAAATCACAAGCATGTTTATTTTATTTCTCTCTTAGATTTCTATCCCATTTTCCCTTCAGGTACTTGAGATGACATGCATAGGACTCCATCCACCAGTTTATTCCTAAAACAAAAAAATAATAAAATAGTTGGGCTTTGAAAGAATGACCAGCCCAAAGTTATTCAGTTTGTACATTTCCACAGATGGGACTTGAACTTCCATCTTCTAGGTCTTGGTCCTTGATCCAGAATGAGCTTCTATCTTCTGATACTTCTATGTTCAGAGAAAATGATCTGAGATTCATGCAGGATGTTAGAGGTGGGTATAGTCACCTTCTCCACAATTGTATGAACACTCAGAATGTGTGAAAAAAGTAAATAACTGCACCTACATTTACAAGTAGCTTTACAAGAAGTCCTTTAGAGCATTTCCATAAATGGATAGAATTCAATTGATAGTTATCAGTTAGTTTGGGATAACTTTAATGGAATTGAATCCTCATTGTGGTTCGTGTGGGTGTGGGTGTGGGTGTTGGCAATTTTCTACCTGCCCCTAATTTATAAATAGTTTTTGAAAGAAACCATGAGGCAAAAAATGAATCACAAGCTTAATATACAAATATCTTTATTTTTAAGATCTAAAAGGCAATATCCTGCTTAGAAGAAGACAAATACTTCTTTTCCTTGTCTTATTCTGAGTTCACTGATGGTCTCTTGCTTTGACAAGCTGGTGCCTCTCATTATTTACATATATGCTCATTAAGGTTTGGCTATTTCATTTGTAGCTTTGCCTTAATATTAGTCTTTGAATTAGGTTGAGATTGATATTAAAAATCTTAGCTGTTTGCATCACTGTGGATAAATCTTCACCACTCTTTGGGAGATCACCCTCCAATTGCATTAACTTACATATTGTCTTGCTATCTAGTTTATCAAACTAAACTGTCTATCATCCTACAACTATCCTACCTTTAGGTTTTTCCAAATGTCTGCATATCAGCCTGATGAGAATTACCAGTATTTGGTTAGATGTCTTTGATTGACTAAGGTTTTATTTTCTGGAGAAAAAATATGGCTTCTGCCCAGAGCTGGTGGATGGATTTGGATCACATAATATGTCTGACTTACCCTTTCTGGACGGTGGTTCTTCATGCCTAACTTTGGTGTAAAGACCATTCTGGTTGGGTTCACTGGAACTTCCACTTCCTAGATGTTCAGAATCTTTGTTCTTCATTTTTCTTTTGCGATGAATGTTCTGTGATTTTGGCTTGCGAGTGTCTCGAGCCTCAGTGCTTTTTTTTCTTACAGGCAGAGGGCTCTTGTGAAGCAAACTTGCTTCTTTAGTCTTTGATTTTCTTTGATCTCGTCTATGTCTCCTATCTCTGGAATAGTTTCTACATTTCTTCTCATCCTGCAGATACTTTGTTTTGTTTCTTCCCCCATGTCTTTCTTTTGAAGCAGAACATGCTTTGTCAAATTTGCGTTCTATGCTACCCTTTGATCCACTATTTTTATGTACACTCCTTCTTTTGGGAGACGGTGTTTTCCATGCCGGAGAATATTCTTTTAATTTATTTATGGAAATCTCAGAGGGTTGACTTTTTGTTACATCTTTTTTGCCCAATGTCTTCACTGTAATGATGTTAGCAGAACTTTTGTGATAAACCTTAAAGGCACCATCGTCTAATAATTCGTTTTTACCTGTTTCCACATCCGTTGGCCTAAGAATCTGAACAGGATCTATTTCTACTATGTCCCTTTTTTCTTTCTGTCCTTGAAGTAGGTGGGAATGAGAAAGAGATTCAGGGACCTGTACTTTTTCCTCTGAAGGTGTCTTAAACAGTATATTTTTAATAATACGATAGGCTGTAACTATCCCCTTTTCAGTATCTTTGTTGGACAAATCTATATAATTTTCTTCAATCCTTGAATTATTTTTATTATCCGCTGCAGCACATATGGAAGGAGGGGCTTTCTCTGAACCAGGAAGCAAGAATGTTAGGTTTCCATAATCTAAACTACCATTGAGTTTGGGCACCTGACTTTTTTCAGGGCGTTGCAAATGTTCATTTTCTGAAGATGGAGAAGAAGTTAAAAGATCAGTCTCTTTCCATATTGCAGGGCATTCGTACAAGGCACACCAGTCATACTTCTTCAGATTTAATGAGGATTGAACAAAACTCATGAACTCATGCAGGAAATGACCAGTGAAATGGTTCAAGTGGGGCTGTAAAATAGCTTCAAATTCTTTGCTGTCCAGATCATGATGAATCAGGTTACTTAGGATGAGATTCTGCAAAGTATGAATCGTTGATCTCTTGTTACCAAACAGCACTTTTAATTCTCGCTTTAGCCAAGGGATCACTCTGTCCAAACATTGAGGATTTCTGCCAAAAAATTCTGCTGAAGATATTTGATTGAAATCTGGATTTGGAGCATTTTGAACTAGAATCCCTGCATGGTAAAGAGTTCTCCTAAACTGAATTACTGCTTGTGCTTTAAATTTCCCAAGGCTGATTAAATCAATATCATTGGGTCGCTCTGTAACTGCAAACTGTCTCATGAGCTTATAAATATCCTTCTCTCTTTGAGTTAATGTTCCCTTAATTTCATTATGTACGATTCCATTGTCAGGAGCTGATGTAAGTCTTTGAGAGGAGGCTGATGCACAGTCTTCCTTGCTTTCAGAAGGAGAAAAAGAGCCAGCATTCAAAGGTAGGACATATTCGCAAAAGGCATCTTTTCTGCGTATAGTGTGACAGAATGAATAGAAACGCTGCTTACACAATGGACATATAACTTGCTTTCTGGACCACTTCTGAATACATTTGAAGCAGAACTGGTGGTTGCAAGGGTTCAAGTAAGTTGGGTCTTGGATCATTGTTGAACAGATGTCGCATTTTGAATTCTTGCCTCCATTTTGTTGCATTGTTTTCACTAAAGAACTCTTTCTTGAGGATCTGAAACCAATCCTTGGCTTATGTTTCTTCTGTAAGGGTCTCATGATCTGAAAGATGGCACAAAGAAAGAAAACTCAGAAAGCCTGCAATTTTTTTAAAAAAAAATTGAGATAGTTTGAATGCTGATGGCATCATAAGTAAGATATCTGCAAATTTCAGAAGGGCAAAAACTAAGAGTAAAGGATTTTTCATGTTTTGTTTTCTGCTCAATTAGCTTCAAGGCAATAGTCCCAGAATTGAAAATATTTTAACACATAGCATTTTAAAGTAAGTACCTAATTCTAAATCCTCACAAATCCCATCAAATCAAAACTCTCACTGTTCCTCTTCCTAAAGTGGGGACTGGTGGAAAACTGGATTTTAAAATAATCCTGCAAAATATATTTTGTCAACATCATTCTCTGCCACCCACCTCCCCTCATGTGCTTTGTGTGGAGAATCAATTAAAATTTTCAGTGCCTGTAAAGGTCAAACAACTTTATTTCTTTCTTCCCAGTTTGTGATTTTGTATTGTATTTGTCCAAAACTGAAGTCCTCATCTTATCTTAGCCATCATTCTAGATATAATTCTTTATATTTAGAACTTACTTACTTCACTATAATTCCTTTTCACTTCTACCCTTACTCCAAACTTTCACTGAAAGCGCTGTTCTGCTTAACCCTTTTTTCTAGAATCATTGGTTTTAGCCGGTAGTTCTCTCTCCCATAGAGACAAAATTCAACTGGGTAAATAGAACCCAAACTAAGTTCTAGCAGTGACCTCACTATGGTGAGCAAGAAAGCAAGTTCTTATCCGATTCCTACATTCTTATGGGGTGTTTTGTGCATTTTCAAGACAGAAAATATTTTTAAGGGGGGAGAAAAACGAGAAAGGGGAGAGATTAGAATGAAATTGACATTCTTCTTCATTATCTGTGTTGCTATTTATGAACTTGGCCTTATATCAATTAATATTTTTCTCAGTGATTATGAATGAATTAGGGAATCAGATTTGAAAGGGTGGATCTGCAAAGAGTGTGGTGTACAAAGTATCTATTTGAAGGCTTAAAGAGCTATCCCCTCTGGACAACTTGGTCCAGCTGCTCCAAAGATTTTGCCTAGTTGTGTGTGTCACTATTCTTCTGCTAGGATTTGACAATGAAATGCAGCAGTTGGGCATGCATAAACTCTCATGGAGTCAACGGGCAAAAAACTTGGCAGCAGCTGAGTCAAAATATCTGGCTGCTCTAATGTTTAAAAAGGAGACTTTCTTCCTATCAACTTTTGTGAAACCTCTTTCCAATGCTTCACCCAGCCCCAGAATTTTATTAAGACCTTATTAAGAACTCCATGCCATGATAACTGACAATATAATCTAAACCAAGAGTATTGTTATGTGTGTTCAGTTTGTGCTCTAAGCCCATATTTGAGAGAGAGAAAGAGAGAGAGAAATTGGCATTAAAACAAAACAAAAAAATCTTTACTCAACTGATCACTTAAATGCAGAAAGAATAACGTAACCTCTCACAAAAATTATATAAAATGCTGGTCACTAATTATAGTAAAGCACTTGGACACATAAGGGAAAACAATTCACTTTTCTTTGTACATTTTTTTAAATTAAAGTTTTACAAAAGACATAAGAACAAACAGAAAGTAATTAAGAGGAGAAGCAGTTACTTAAAAACTAAAAAAAATGCAGAAAAAAAGAATTGAAAACAAAAAAAAGCAGAAAGAAGCTTCTGATTTCCTTTGCAGCAAATATATAAGTACAATTACAAAATTATCTCTTACACTATGATTACAAAAAAAAAAAAAAAAACCACCCCTCCATTTTTTTTCTATTATCCAATTCTTTTTCCTAATTATCAAAACCACAAATGACATTTTTTCCTGTTTCATTCAAAAAAAATCTATAAGGGTCTTCTAGTTGACCCTAAATGTGAGAAAACTTATTTTTCACTTTGTCCATCATAATCCCACATCCAGATGTTAAAACTTAGAAGGATCTCTGGTTTTTGCCCATGGAGAGAATAAATCTCATCATGGGGGGGGGGGGAGTGGAGGCAATGTAGCTTTACAATAATTAATCTATTTAGAAGCAACTCTAGGTCATTGAAGCATCTGGCTGGGAAAGATGTGGTAATACTAAGTAATCAAAAAATGAGAATGGCTGTCATCCTATGTTTAGGATCCATGTTATTATTATTATGATCTCTTTTATTCATTAAACGTGAAACTCAGCCAACTGAACATTTAAAAATACATCACAAATGCCATTGACTGGCGCTGATGGTTGATACGGGTTGCTGCCAGCATCCTAGGTATCAACCAAGTATCTTCTTAAAATGTACAATGTTCCGAGTAGCACAGTTTTTTGCAGTCCCACTGGTGTTATTGCAGCAAGCTGCAATTTCTTGATGTATTTTGTAAAATTCTTGGATATGGCACCCAGTGCCCCGATGACAATGGGTATCACTCTTACATGTTTCATCCATAATTGCATAATTTCAATTGCCAGGTCATGATATTTTGTGATTTTTTCTAGTTCTTCTTCTTCTTCAACTCTGAGGTTTCCTGGTACAGCGATATCAATAAATTGTACGCTTCGGTTTTCAACATGTTGTTGTTGTTTTGTGTTCCTTGTGTTTGGATGGGATGGAGCTTATCCATCCCATCCCATGCCATAAAACAATCCCTAAAATGTGGGTGGATGCAAAGGTGGGTTCTTATCTATTCGGTCCGGTCTGGGCGAATAGGTAGTAACTCCAGTAGACATGTGATGTACCGGTACAGCGCCATCTTGGTTTTCTGTTCTGCACAAGCGCAAAACAATCTTCATGGGAAAATGTAATTTTTCCCTTTTTTACTGTTGTGTGCATGTGCGGACCACTTTAAGTGCAAATGCCCCACCCACCCGCACCACCTAGTCACTCCTCACCTCCCAGGTGGCTTCCCTGCCTTAGCTGCCAAATGGTACCTGCCCTGCACCTCAACTGAGCTGCCGCCTCCTCCTGCCTACAGGAGGCACCACCCCACAGAGCTTGCTGAACCCCACCACCACCATCCTCATCGGGCTTGCTCCCTTCCGCCCCTTCCAGGATCCCCACCAGCCCCATTTTGGCTCCCAGCAGGCTTCAGGGATGCCTGCAAGGCCCAAAATAGAGCGTGGGGGGGAAGGCCCATTTTGGCTCCCAATAGGCTTCAGGGAGTTTAGTTTAGTTTAGTTTAGTTTAGTTTAGTTTATTAAATTTATAAACTGCCCCCTCTCCCCGAAGGGACTCGGGGCGGTGTACAGACAATAAATATACAATAGAACAACAAGGCAAAACACAAAAACCAGACAAACCAACTTAAACACACAGTCCGTCCAATAACCAAACTAACGATAGTTTAAAATAGTTCCAATTAAAACCAATTAAAAACCCCAAAATTTAAAATGCCATCCAGGAAGGTCAGGATTAGATTATACTATATTTCTGATTACAATTACAATTGGGCCAGACTAGCTAATTTGAACAAGTGGGTCTTGAGTTTCTTACGGAAGGAGCGGAGATCAACAGTAATTCTAATATCGGGGGGGAGGTCGTTCCAGAGGGTTGGGCCCATCACAGAGAAGGCCCTACTCCTGGGCACCGCCCGCCCGCATTGCTTAGCGGATGGTACCCGGAGGAGTCCCTCTCTGTGAGACCGGATTGGCCGCAGGGATGTGTGGGGTAGGATGCGATCCCGCAGATAACTAGGTCCTGAGCCATGGAGCGCTTTAAAGATGACAATCAACACCTTGAAACGCACCCGAAAAGCCACAGGCAGCCAGTGCAGCTCGCGCAGGAGCGGTGTTACATGGGAGTACCTAGTACTCCCCATTATTGTCCGCGCGGCTGCATTCTGGACCAGCTGTAGCCTTCGGGTGCATCTCAAGGGGAGCCACATGTAGAGAGCATTGCAGTAATCAAGGCGGGAAGTCACCAGGGCATGAGTGACTGTGCGAAGGGTGTCCCGCTCTAGTAGGGGGCGCAATTGGCACACCAGGCGAACCTGGTGGAACGCCCCCCTAGCCACGGCTGTCACATGATCATCCAGCGACAGCCGGGAATCTAGGAGGACGCCCAAATTGCGCGCCCTGTCCACCGGGGGCAATTGTTCACCCCCAATGGCCAGAGATGGAACATACTGGCTAAAGCGGGGCGCCGGTAGCCACAGCCACTCCGTCTTGGAGGGGTTGAGCCTGAGTCTGTTGTCTCCCATCCAGACCTGGACGGCTTCCAGACACCGGGACATCACTTCGACGGCTTCGTTGGGGTGGCTCGGGGTAGAGATGTATAGCTGAGTATCATCGGCATACAGATGATACTCAACCCCGAACCCTCGAATGATCTCGCCCAGCGGTTTCATGTATGTGTTGAACAGAAGAGGCGAGAGGACCGATCCCTGAGGCACCCCACACATGAGTGGCCTCAGGGTCAACCTCTGCTCCCCCGTCAACACACATTGCGTCCGACTGGAGAGGAAGGAGGAGAACCACCGCAGTACGGTGCCCCTCACCCCCATCCCCTCCAGCCGACGCAATAAGATACCATGGTCGATCGTATCGAAAGCCGCTGAGAGATCTAAAAGGACTAGGATGGAGGAACAACCCCCATCTTTCGCCCTCCAGAGATCATCCACCAACGCGACCAAAGCCGCATCAGTGCTGTGACCAGGCCGGAAACCGGACTGGCGTGGGTCTAGACAATCAATTTCCTCCAGGTGTCGAGGGAACTGTTGCGCCACCACACTCTCAACAACCTTCGCTAAGAAAGGAAGATTGGAGACAGGACGATAATTAGCTAACTCTACTGGGTCCAGAGAAGGCTTCTTAAGTAGGGGCCTCACCACCGCCTCTTTCAAGATGGCTGGCAAGGACCCCTCGCTCAGCGAAGCGTTCACTAGTCCCTGGAGCCAGCCTTGTGTAACCTCCCAGGTTGCCAGTACAAGCCAGGAGGGACACGGGTCCAATAAACATGTGGTGGCCCGCAGTCGCCCACGTAACCTGTCCATATCCTCAGAGGCAACAGAGTCAAACTCCTCCCAGAATGGTCCCTCAAGACTCGCCTCTGATGTCTCCCCTAGATCATTAAAGGAGACCCATTCACTCCGGATCTGAGCGATTTTGTCCTGCAGATATTCCCCAAATTCCTCTGCTCTACCCTGCAAAGGGGCTTCCCGCGGCCTCTGTGAAAGGAGGGAGCGGGTCACCCGAAACAGGGCGGCAGGGCGGTTTTCTGCGGACGCAATAAGAGTGGCATAGTATCGACGCTTAGCCACCCTTAGTGCCACAAGGTAGGTCCGTAAATGGGTTCTTACCTGTGTTCGGTCAGATTCGGAGCGAGAGGATCTCCATCTGCTCTCTAGGCGTCTCTTGTGGCGCTTCATCACCCTCAGCTCCTCGGTAAACCAAGGGGCCAGGGTGGTTCCCTGCCACCGGAGAGGCCGCAAAGGCGCAACCCGGTCCAAGGCCCCGGCCGCCGCACTATTCCCTGCGGCCACCAGGTCCTCCATCCGGGAGCGGGTCAGGGCTACAGGAAGTGGCCCAAGCTCCGTCTGGAACCTATCAGGTTCCATCAGTCGCCTGGGGCGGAACCATCTAGGACCTTCTGGTTCCGTCTCCCCGCGATGGGGGGTAATGGCAGGGAAGTCGAGTCGGAGAAGCGAGTGTTCTGACCATGACAGGGGAGCAATGACTAAATCCCCTATTCCCAGATCACTCTTCCACCGACCAGAGATAAAAACAAGGTCCAGCATGTGGCCTCCCTCGTGTGTGGGGCCCTGTATTATTTGGGTCAGGTCCATGGCTGTCATGGAAGCCATGAACTCCCGAGCTACCTCAGATGATCCACCCGTCGATGGCAGGTTGAAGTCCCCCATAACTAATAGTTTGGAGGTCTCAACCGCCATCTCCGCAATCACCTCGAGGAGCTCTGGCAGGGCCGCTGATGCATAACGAGGAGCCAAGTATACAATCAGCAAGCCCAACTGACTCCCTGGGCCCCATCTCACACCTAGAGACTCACACCCAGGTATCTGTGGTACGGCGAATTCTCTTGGTGCCAGGGCTTCCCGTATAATTACCGCCACCCCACCACCCCTACCCCGGGCATGAGGCTGATGGAATGCATGGTATCCTGGTGGGCACATTTCCATGAGGGGTAAGCCCCCCTCGTGGCCCAACCAGGTTTCCGTGATCCCTGCAAGGTCCAGCTCCCCCTCAGAAACCAAGTCGTGGATGAGGGGGGCCTTATTAACAATGGACCTTGCGTTACACAACATCAGCCTCATGCCCTGGCTCTGTAAACCCTGGCCACCTAGGATGCGGGGGTTGGTACAAATGACCGGGCATGTCCATCGACCACGGTCTCCCAACCGACTGCAGAATCTCCTTCTGTCCTCGCATCCACCCCTACCTACGACCGTTGGGAGAAAGGAACCCTCTGAAGGAGCAGCGTTCTCATTCCCCTCCCCCACTCCGCTCACTTCCCCTCCAGACCCACCTGTTCACCTGGTCCTGCCCCCTGTCCTGGTTTGGCTAACCCTTCCCCCCACCCTGGATCCCCCTAAAACAATTAAAAGACATTTACACAAAAAACCCTAGCAGGGAGGCCTGCTAGGCCCAAAATAGAGTGTGGGGGGGAGTTCCACATCCATTTTGGCTCCCATCAGGCTTCAGGGAGGCCTGCTAGGCCCAAAATAGAATGTGTGGGGGCATGTGTATTGCTTAATGGACTGCTAAATTGGCCATGCTCATCCAGTCACATGACCGCCAAATGACCCCCCCACCCAGTCACATGACTGCCAAGCCATGCCCACAAAATAAGCCACGCCTACAGAACTGGTAGTAAAAAAAATTAAAATCCACCACTGGGTGGATGTCTTAATACAAACTTCCCCACATAACCAAAGAGAAAATCAGACTGGTCTAGTGGTGAAGGCACCAAGTTAGAAAGCAGGAGGCCATGAGTTCAAGTCCTGCCTTAGGTATGTAAGTCAGTTGGGTAACTTTCAGCCAGTCACTCTCTCTCTCTCTCTCTCTCAGCCCAACCCACCTCACAGGGTTGTTGTGGGAGAAAATAAGGGGAGGAAGATGTGTTGGAAGTGTTCACCACCTTGAGTTATTCATAAAATAATGAAGGCGGGATATAAATAAAACCAATAACAACTTGAAAGAAGAGCCAGTACACTGATTTCATACATTTCTGCTTCACTCTTTCTCTGTTCTTTTTCTGCTCTTTTCCCCCGCTTGGCTGTGTACAGAGAACTCTGGACATGTAATTCTAAAAAAGAGCATTTTGCATGCAGATAACACTACACTTTGTTGCTTCTGTGATATCCTCTTTTGCATGTTGCATTCTCTGGGGTTTCAGATTTTGCATTACATTCGATCACCCAACTGCTGTCACAGATAAAACAGGATGTGGGATTGCAAGGAAGGTTTTACTCGTATCTAAATGATTGTAAGCAGAACTGCCTTCAGAGTTTGCTGTCCAAGGTGCCCAAGTCTGCAAGAGATTGAATGGGGCGCTTGGACAAGTGAAGTGTAAAAAGTGGGTTCAGCATCTACAGTCACCCTTACTGAAAAACACTCATAGGTCAGATTAAAACTTGGATAAGGTGTCTGAATTTTAAACCAAAGGGACTAATTTGATTTTTAAAAAAGGCATACAGATTATTTCCAGAGATGGTCTCATTGATTCTAATCAAGCTCATAGAAATTTAGCAAGAGGTGTATGTTAATACATGGAAACAATCTATAAATGTTTTTATACTTGACTTACAATTTAACTTCTATTTTCTCAGGGTAATGAATGCGTATTCTGAACCTCCTCTTCTTTGATATCCATGACCTAATGTATTAATTTGTTTTCTCATGTGCACACACGTGTCTTTACTCCGTTAAGCAGATGTTCTATCCGTAATTAACTTTCAGTTCGACTTCAAACAACCTTACTAGAAAGAGGTTGAAGTTAATTAAAGTTAGGATTACAATATTTTATTTTCTGAAAAAGAGTTCCTTAGAAGGGAGAGTAGGTTTAACTCAAAATTCTTTAAGGATTTTTTGCAGAAAATGGATAAAAACTAGCTGATGATTTATGGATTTATTGATTAATTGGGGTCCAATATAGGGGGAAGGGAAATATGCTATTCGATTTAGAAGGGGGAAAATAGTCTTAAATATATCTGTGTTATAAAGAAGAAGTCACTTCTTTTACTATTTCTTCTTCTTCCTCCTCTTCACTTTTTATTGTTTTCAGTACTGTATAGCTTTCTGACTTTTTCTATATTGTTTCATATTTGTATTTTTAAAATAAAATAGAATTATAGGAAAAAATATATAAGGGGGGGGGGGAAAGGAAGAGGGTGGCTTACAGAATGATGCCTACAATTAGTTTTGTTCCTCTTTGACAGTAAAAATGTAAAACTCTCATTAAACCAGTTGCCCAGAGATTATTGGGTTTGAACCAGAGTTTCAAAGTCAAATATTTTTCCTACTGAAATCTCTGTTTGCTACATAAAAGTACAAGTTTCGTCACCTAATGTTTGTTGTGTGAAATCACAAAACTACTGAAATCATACATTGCTGCATGAAATTATAGGTCTTTGCTATTATACTATGTATGTTTGCAGCTTGAATCAAAACACCGTGCCATATAGCAATTAAATGATTTTTCCCCTGAAGAAAAATTATCTCTCAAAAGAAAGCCAACAAAAACAAAGCAACCAAAGCAATGGGTAGCATTTGTTGATGCCTCATGAGTAGCAATACTGTACCTCTGTTTATATAATTGCTAGCCACTCCCTCCTCCCTTTATGCACCAATCAGAAAGCAATAGGGATGATACACTTTCCCTGAAGCTATAGCTAGAAACTATAGCTAGGCATCACTGTGTTCTCTTGCAGGCATATTGTATGCTCGAGCCTTAGACATTTCAATATGCTTTTAATTCCCTCATGGATGAATCTTGGTTAGGAGAAATAAAGTATCTGCCAACTCTGGACATATGGTAGCCTTAGTCATGTTTACTAAAAATCTCCTTATTACTATTTTAACCATTGTTGTAGCAATTTGATCCTTCCTTTTGCCATTCGTATTGTTGGGAGGACAAGATCATCTAAAAAATGGATACTTCCTTCAACTGATTAGGACCATCCAATGCTGTCAGCCATTAGAGAAAAAAAATCTCATCAATTGTGGTACACACACACACACACACACGCACACAGTTTGTAACATTCAAAATGTGTCCTTTAGTTTAATTTGAACCTCTGCCTCCAGTTGCACCATGTGTTAATTGTTTCTATACAGACTCACATTTGAAAACTTAATTTATTTCCAAATGTCCCCATAATGGATTATTTACAGCTTCAACTGTGAAGACAATGCTTATTTGACTTGGATTCTATAGGATTCAAATAGCAAATTTCCACAGGGATCTAGGGATAGAGCATGTAATTTTAATGAATTGTGATGTTTGTTGGCATGCATTGTATGACAAATTTACTGTGTTTGCATATAGGACAAAATGGTATGCCCTTAATTGCTCACCCTATAACTGAAAAAAATACCCACCCTCCAATATTCACTTTTTTTCAAGTTGCAGTGGAAGATATTGGTAGACCAAAAATCCATTTGCATATGTCTAGTAAATGGCATGGATTAAACTAGGCTGGTGAAGGGAACCATGCAACCTGATTCTAACCAAACATCCTTAAGCCTTAGTCTTAATATATATTAAGACGTGTGCAAAGTATTTGAACAAATCAGTGTGAATCAAAGGTGTATGATTCTATGTCATGAGTGTATCATACTTTTGGGGGGTAGCACACTCATAAAATAGTTCTCCATAAAATAGTGATTTAATTTAAAAATAACATTGCATTGGTTAAATAGTTATATTACTGCTCCCTAAGTACTAATTAATTTCCCTTTGGGTCCCTTTTAGCACATGAGAAAAGAATAATGAATCTAGAAAGGAATCCAAATTTAGTAGGGAGTGTATTAATTCTAGTTCAATCTACAATGGAATAGATTAATTTGTACCATTTGAATTGCTCTTTCTGTGCAGTCCAGTTTCCAATGAACCCACACAAAACATAGGGAAAGTGATAGTCTATCTTTAATGAATATATAAATATATACAGATATTTCATAAAAATTATACAGGGATCATAAAGCATCTCCAGGAATGTTCTCTGCTGTCAAAGAATGATCTAGTACTGTACCATGTATGTAAGTAGCACCACTTTCCATTTAAAAAATTAAAAACACTGTCACATCACTATGGTTTCAAAAATCCTTCAAAAAAAACTTTTTTAGAACATGTTAAATTTCATCCCCTATATATTTTTCTTTATAACATTTGAGGTAACTAATACAATGGGCTTTGGATAACTATCAGTGTTTTTTTCTTAAGATTCTACCAGTTTTGGGCCATTATACATTAAGCACATGTTTTTTTTTCATTTATATGAATTTATTGGATTGAGCATAACATGTAAAACTTGAGTAAGAGAACTAGTTCAAAAGTTCTCTTGTGGGCTATTGGATTGAAATTTTTGATCATGGTACAAATCATGGTCTTTTAATACATGAAAAACATCCAGGTTCCCACTTGGTAGCAGAACCACTTGGAGGGATTTCAGGAGAAGACTGGAATTCTGCAGATTTAGCAATTTCTTCACCTTGCCAAAGCAATTGACCAGAATCATCCTTTCCTCTTGTTTTTAGTTCAATGTGTTCAATAACCAAAATGTCTTCTTTCTGGGGCTGAAGCATCTCAATGACAATAATCTCCTCTCCTCTGTGATGAATCACTTTCGTACTAACTAAATTATGTTGTTGAAATGAGGTCTTGTCCGTGCTGTTTTCTGCTTTTTCTTGGGATGGAAGTTGCAGAGTGTTTGACATATGGTTACTACTAACAAGCTGGCCAACATTAGGTATACCTGGCCCTGGACCATTAGAAAGGCCATCAACAAAATCAACACTTCTTAAGGCCTCTTGCTTATGGGCTAGTTCTTCTTTCTCTTCTCCTTCTCCTTCTTCTTCCTCTTCCTCTTCCTCTTCTTCTTCTTCCTCTTCTTCTTCATCATCATCCTCCCCCTGCACTTCAGCTATATTGATCTCTGTTCTCTCCTTACAGCCTGGGATGGATTTGCCTAGTATTGGAACCCTTTCTTCTAATTGGTTCAGAACATATTTGTTTGATGGACAATGTCCATTGTGGGTACCCAACTGTCCATCAGCTTGGACAAATGCATCCATATTGTCTTCATTTCTTACAAGTTCCCCATCAGAAGATCCAAAAGGAAGAAAAAAATCATCCAGAATATGCTCTAAACTGGAACTAGTTGATTCCTGGACTTCATCATCCCAAGTTTCTTCTTCATCGCTTGACATTGTTTCTCCAATTTCCCCATCATTCTCATTTGAGTCTTCTGTTTCTCCTTCCTCCTCCTCCTCTTCTGAAGAAGAGGTAGTAAAAGATGAATAGGACTGAAACCTATCATCATGCATAGGGAAGGGAACATCATAACTGGCTCGCCAGTCATAAGCCCTAATGTTGAAAGGAGAGCGAGCAAAATTAATGAATTCATGTAAGAAGTGATTGGTGTAATGGAGTAAATGAGGCTGAATCACATCAGCAAATGCTTGGCTGTCCAGATCATAAATAGTTATGTTATACAGAATGATGTTCTGTATGTCATTGACTAATGATGAATGTGTTCCACACAGTACTCGCAGCTCACGCTTCAACCAAGGCACTAACCGGTTGAGGCGGACAAGATTCCTGTGAAAAAAATCTGCTGATATATCTCTATAAAATCCTCCACTTTGGACATTCCTGACACGAACTCCTAATTGATATAGAGCTCTTCTGAACTGCAGTGAAGCCTGTTCTCGAATTTGTCCGATGGATATTCCTCCAGGATGAGTTGACCTCCTTATTCCAAGTTGTCTCATCAGCTCATCAAGTGTTCTTATCCTATCTTGTGATTGGGGACCTGAATATTCTCCATATAAGATTCCATTATCGGGTAGTGTTTCAGATCTTTGATTAATTGCTGACCTCTCCCCACACATGCTATAGGATGCATTTTCAAAAGGAACAATGTATTCCTCAAAGTCTGTGTCAGATCTTATGGTATGAAAGAAAGAATGGAAACGTTGCTTGCAGAGTGGGCACTCTGCCTTCCTGTCTGACCACTCTAGGATACAGGCAAAACAAAATCTATGGAAACAAGGATTTAAGAAGGCCACATTCCGTATTCTTTCTAAGCAGATGGGACATCTTGAGTCTGAAGGTCCATCAGTTGGCACGGTGGTGTTTTCATTTCCTGCCCCAGTCAGGGATAAAAAGCTACCGTCAGAATGAAGTTCTTCATTTGATGATGCCATAATCTGATGAAGGAGAAGACACAATCAATATAAAGACTGGACCATAAAACAGTGTAATATGATAAAAGTGACATGTATGCATGGATACACATATATGAATTGGGCTATCAGAATATATTTTTCCCCAATAGCATTGCTAAGAGTTTTCTCACTTCTTCAGAAAAAGGCAGCCGCTCTACAAAAAATATATATATATTGAGCTTTGTTTGTTTACTTACAATAGCTTATTTATTTTGTGGTAGCTATTTTTTCTTCTTTACAATGCCATGAAGTGATATTGTTAGCCTGGAATTAACTCTTTGTGGCCAATACAAAATGGTGGACAAATTGCCAGGCAGAGGCTGCTGTTGTCATTTATAAAACAAAATAAATAAATAAATCTTGAAAAATGTGAAAAAAGGGATGCTACCTTTATAGACCAAAAAAAAAAAAAACCCAAAGAGCTTTTTCTCCTAAAAATGCTTTTTCTCTTTATAAAAAAGTCTCTTCATACTGACCTATGTTTCTCTGCCACAAATAGAAAGAATTTTGAGAAGCTATTTATTATACATGGCGAGGTAAAACACATTCCCGTACTGCCTGTCTAAGCGTGCTCACGAGAGAAAATGTTTGTAGCATCACACAATATCTTTGGAAATTTGACTCTGTATACCATAAAGATGGATCCTAGTTTCATTATGTAAATGAAAAGACCAGTAGAAAATGACTGCAGGGTAAATTCTTTGGGACCTAATTGTGCCAAGTTTCAGTGGCTGAGTTGATAGTATGATTTTCAGCTCAAAAATGCTAAACTAAAGGATGGACTGGAAAGGCAAAGCTTCACTGCCCTCAAATAATCTCATTCCCATGTTTAACTCCTCCCTGTAAATTCCTCAAACCTGCTTCAAAAAAGTAGGCCAACAATGTTATCATATTTCTAGCAGACTGCCCAGGGTCTCACTATATCTGCAGAGAGACAACTTTAGCCTCCAGGCTGAAAACATCCAAGTGACCCTGACTAGAACAACATGTAAATTGAAGAGAGGACAGCAAAATAAAAATAGATATTACAACGCAAAACTATTTCAGCTTCCACAATCTTCCAGCTGCTTGGAAACTGGATCCAGCAGCCAAGGTGGCAGTTATAGAATCATCTAGAATAGAAAATTCCAAAGTATGCTATTTGTTGTAGGAGAAAGTGATGTCGGATATGTTCTTCCAGGTGGAGAGCTTGTGATGCTAAGTCTCTCGCTGCATCCATAGCTATCCATAGTAACTAGCATTGCTAAATTGATAATAAGCTCCTGGCTGGAACCTTAAAATGTTGGCATGGTAGAACTCATTTACATCCCGAATCCCAGAACTGTGCACAGCAATATGTTGCTGTAAAACTGGGATCTGTGATGTGTGGTCCCAAGGCTACCTGTGTCCCTCCCCCACCCCATATTTTGCTTATTGAGCTAAGAGCCCATTAAAGTATTGCTGCAAAATTGTAGACCTCAGAGACCATTGAAATAGTGATTTGAAAGTGTAATTTTTCACATGACAGGAAGGCGAAGTTATTAAATACAGAGGGAGTAATTACATAAACTGTATTTAACTAATTTAATTTTAATGACATTGAAATTCAATTAAGTTTCATTTTCCTCCTGGCTCTCTGATTTCTTTATTCTGTCCTTATGCAGTATTAGGAGTGCACTACCAAGATGCTTTTTGAACGTAACTTCAACTCAGGAAAGGTTGCATGTTCCTCACATAAAGGAAAGTGATATTCACTTAACAAGTGCAATAGTTATTTTGGTGTTTATTTGAAGTAAATCTTTTAATTAAGAAATCATTAGTGTCTTTAATATATAGTAGATTATTTTTTCAACGAACATTTAAGTCCAATAGAAAAAAAAATTCTGATCTCTGGAATTAGATTTGGCCTAGATATAATTTTAAAAGGCATCTGAATGCTTAAATAGAATAGAAATCTCATTTTCTGCCTGTTTGTTAGTTATTATGTGTTTGTCAAGCCTGTTTTATTTAACATAAATTAAATTAAATTAAATTAAATTTAAAATTAAATTAAATTTAACATTTAACACTGTTCATGCTTTCGGTGTGCTACCCTATTGGAACCTTCTATGTCTAGAACCATGATGGCGAACCTATGGCACATGAATCGTCACCCCAGCTCAACTCTGCCATGCATGCATGTGTGCCTCCCGCCAGCCAGCTGGTCTTCAGGTCTCTGATGCACATGCACAGCAGCAGGGGGCAGGCGAGGGTGCGTGGATGAACGGGGACTGGGCACACTTGGGGGTGCATGTGCATGCACGAGACACACACTCATATGCAGGGGTTGGGGCGCATGCATGGGGGCTGCACACACATTGCATTTTGGGGGTTCAGGCGTGCTCACACACTTTTGGCACTTGGTCCGGAAAAGGTTAGCCATCACTGGTCTAGAAAGAGAAGAAAAAACTGCTGGACATAACTAATCATCCCCGGGGGGGGGGGGGAGAGACATTGTATGCATTTTGCAACACAAGCTACAACCAAGTTCACAAAACAAGCAGGCAGTCCTGTAAATAATCCAGTGCTCTCCAATCTCTCCATTGGATAATATTCTTTAGAGTAGGACTTCCAAACAGAGTTCAAAAGCCAACAGTTCCTAGATCTCTTCACTCCCATGGAAGTGGATGATGCTTCCCCCTAATCTGAACACACTGCTGCAATCTGCTCAGCAGCTGCACAGTTCACACAGGTATAGTGTGAATACAAACCTGATAAAGCAAGAAAACATAAGTGACATTTTAACCAGACAGAGCCTGCTGACAGCGCAAAAGTATCCTTTCTATTCTTGAGCTGTTGTCCAGAGTTAACACCAAGTGGACTCTTTTAAAAGACGTTTTTGTAAACCTTTTTCAAAACCAATCAAATGGCAACATGGCTAAAGCACCAATCTCCTGTACAAAGCACGCCCTAGCAGGGAAGTTATGGGCAACTTTATCCCTACATCAAGAAAGAGAGTGGCACCCAAAGAGAAACTCACTTGTGTGGGCAAATGTAAGAAACAGGTGCCCAGTGGTCATTTAACTAAGAAGGCATTTAAATCACACATTTTACTTACAGCCAGTGGTGGGATTCAGCCAGTTCGCACCACTTTGGGAGAACCGGTTGTTAACTTTTGGAGCAGTCGGTGAACTGGTTGTTTGGAAAAATAACTAGGGCAGGGAACCGGTTGTTAAATTATTTGAATCCCACCACTGCTTACAACCTAAACAAACCACCCTGCAAATTTTAAATAGCAGAGCAAAGAGGACAATAGGGATCAAAAAGCAATCATTTTTAGGCCAATTATCGTACTACCCTATGAGAAGCAGCTGATTGTTTTACAAAAGGCCGAACAGCTTCCAGCGGAGAAACTGAACAAACTTTATTTATCCATTCAGGCAATTCACAGTCGCCAGTACACGGTTTAAAATGAGCCTTCTTGGTATATTTTTTCCCGTTTTTTTAAAAGTACATCTTTTTGTTCAGAGGAACTTAGTCCACTCTTAAGCCAACCTGGCCCAGAAAATATGCCACTTTAAAACAAGGGGTTCCCCAACCCCTGGGCCATGAACCACCTCTGGGCCATGAGCCATTTAGAACTGGGCCATGGAAGGGACAGAGCTGTGTGCATCCCCACTTGTGCAAACAGCAAGCAAGTGCATGCACGTTCCATTTGTGTGGAACCATCCCCTATCCCCTATCCCCCCACCCCACACCTCTCCAGAAGGCCAAAAAGGTTGAGGAACTCTGTTTTAAAGAACAAATGTGACCACACAATTTAAGATAGCAATAGCAATAGCACTTAGGCTTTAAAGCACTTTGCAGCCCTCTCTAAGCGATTTTAAGAGTCAGCATCTTTCCCCAAAAAATTTGGGTCCTCATTTTACCAACCTCGGAAAGATGTAAGTCTGAGTCAACCTTGAGCCTGGTGAATGTGAACTGCCAAATTGCAGGCAGCTGGCAGTCAGCAGAAGTAGCCTGCAGTACTGCATTCTAACCACTGGGACACCGAGGTTCAAGATAAGAACATTCTATCATAAGAGAAGACTTCTCAAGGCAAACAATCTGAGCTATCTACAGTTAGATAATCCACAAAACCTGATTAACTCTTTCAGAGCCCTGTCAGACTTGGAACAAGCTAATATTATTCAAAGACTGGATGATTTGAGAGAAACTTTAGTTGCAACACGTAAAGTAGCCAAACCACTAATCAATTTGGTTTTATCAACTACCCAAGTCAATTGCAATAACTTTGAGAGAGGACCTTTGGGTTTTCCCACAGGAATTTTTTTAAAAAAAGAAATGAAGCCGGACTGGTGGACTATGGTAAAATAATATCTTTTAACTTTGGCGATCCTATCCTCAAACTTTAAGGAGGAGCTAGAATCAGAAGGACATGTCTGCCATTGCTTTGCATATCTACAAATGAAAGAAAGATTTAAATTAGACAAACAGAGTTATGGGTTTGACTTTGTTAAAAATGAATTGGAAATCTTACTGTGTGGTAGTGCTGAACATATTATTGCTAAGGTCTGAAAAAAGTTATTGAATTTAAATTTGGAAAGTGATCATGTAAAGCATTGTATGATTCGGTGGGCAAGGAATTTTGGATATAATGTAATGCTTGAACAATGGGAGAACATGTGGAAGAAAGGTTTAAAATTTACATTAAATCACAATTTAAAAGAAAATTTCTATAAGATGATGTTGCTATTTAACTCCAGACAAGTTACCAAGGATGTATAAAGGCATTTGAAATGGATGTTGGAAATGTAAATGTAAAGGGGATCTTTTATTATTTATGGTGGACATGTGACAAAGCCAAGTAATATTGGAGTAGGATTCATATTCTAATCAGTAAATTCTTAAAGTGAATATAAAGATAAAACCAAAAACTTTTCTTTTGGGCTTAATGGAAAAGAGTTGGGAATTATTATTATTTTTTTTGAAATTTGATGCTATATATGTTGATGGCAGCAAGACTACTTTATGCACAAAAACAGGCGGACATTTTGACCCCAACAATAGACGTATAGCTGAAAAAGTTGGTGGCTAAATTGACTGTTTTGATCAAGGGAAAAAACACAAATACTTTCGTTTCTACCAGGAAACCGCTTCTGGATTTTGTGCTTGAGGTAGAAAAAAATGAAACTTTGATTTTGGGTTTTACCGATTAGATAGATATGTTGTTATAGAAATGGCTAGTTTAAACTGTTATGTAAAGTTGTGGTTTGATGTTAATACCCTATTCCATTGCACCGAAGGGAATCGGAAGTCAATGGATTTTTTTTTCTTTTTTATCCCTTGTCCACACTTTTCTTTTCCCTTCCCTATTTTTCCTACTATTTGCTTTCGAATTTTTTTGTGTATGTTACATTATAAACCAATAAAATTAGTTAAAAAGAAAGACAGAGAGGACTTGTTGGCCACCTGGCTCCCTCCTCTGACTTGTGGAACCTAGATAAGTTGAGCATCAAGACAGATCCTAGAACACATCCAGATTCTCTCACCTTTGTGTTAAAATAGCACAACATTTCTAAATACAGAGGATTAAAAAACTGGATGTTGTTTACAATTAAGGGGAAGGTTGTGACTGCCTAAAATCATGGGAAGCACAACTAGAATTAAGTGGTGGACCACACCAGGAACATCAATGGATATTTGCAACCCAACACACCCAATAACTGAATATTCTCCAGCTTTCCAGGCAAACCTCTGCTTTAGGAATCACAGAAAATATGACAAAGGTAGCCACTAAAGCAGAAAGACCATCATCGCCCAAGGCTGAGCCCAGCTCCTCTGGCCAATGATATAAACTTGAAACAACAATTTTCCAATGTTCACTATTCCATGTGCAAACAATTAGAAAACTACCTGACTCCATAGAGTAGCCAAAGAGCAGCAACGGTATGCCAAATTACAACCAGCACCTTTCTAGGCACTGACAGAATTTTGGACTGCATCTCACCTGTAGAAGACTGCATGAGTCATACTATCAAACCACAGACCTCAATACATTGTGAGATACCTCTTCTGGTAATAAACAAGGAAGTTCTATTCAGCTACTGATAAGGAAATGTAACTGGATGGAAGAATATAGTGTCAAATGGAGATCTGATGGAATTTCTTCCAAATTCAACATCATAGTATTCCAAGAGACAAGGTTAACTACCAGTGATGAAAATGTTCACCTACCAGGCTAAAAATCATGGTGTCATGCAGAAATTCAAGGCAAAAGGGTAGCCTCTGAGGAAATATATGCACTTGAGAAGGCAGAATTAGGCTGCCCACAGTAGGAACTGACCCTCAGAGAAGACCCCATCTATCTTTTAGATATTCAATTTAAGTATAAATCATCTGAAGTTGTGTTGCTAACTGTACACCTACTTTCCTATTCTTTTTCCCGCTTCTCCCAACATCTGAGTACAATTAGAAAAGAAAAAGTAGTCTTAGAGATAAATATAAAACTTCCCAAAGCTATGTGATCCAATTGGAGGACTTTTATGCTAGTGCGGAAACTTCTTTGCATGATTATGTCCATACCTGAGGATTATTTATTAAATGGCCCACTCTGGCAAACAAGAGACTCTAAAATGAACATGGTGGTCTCTTAAATTGATATCCTTTACTTATACCTGCAATCTTCATATCCTAGGAGGCAAAGGTAGTTCAGTGATGGGTTCCTAACCGGTTTACTACCGGTTCACTAAGTGTGCGCAATTGAATGAAAATTAGTCAGAAAAAAAGGAGAACAGCTGAGAAGTGGTAATTCAAGCTGCTGCCCCAGATCAGCTGGGCTTTGGAAGCTGGAAGAAAGATAAGTATAACCCACTTAAAACAACAACAACAACAGAGAACCGGTTCACACTCTGTTTGAAGGCAGCACTACCGGTTTGGAAGAACTGGTCCAAATTGGTAGGAACCCACCTCTGAGGAAGTTGCTTCATATATCACTTTATGTGAAGTGATATATGGGAATGCTAGTTTAATGCTAATGCTAGTTTTAATGCTAAATGCTAATTTTTAGAATAAATTCTCCTGATTTACATATGTGTCTCAACAGACACAATCATCTTATTTTCAGACATCCAAGTTTACATGATGGAGGATGATGGCAACCATTAACTTTTATGGCAATTCTGATTTAAGACCACCCTGTACCATACAATAAGAGACTACTTGCTCATTTTGAAGTGAGGCAATATAGGAGGATCAAGTGACTTAAATGGCAATGGTTGAGCAATTGCCAGCTTTATGAACTCTGAAATTGCCCAGTCTTTGGTGAAAATACTCCAGACCCAAATGGAAATTTTACCAAGTATACCATCTGTGTTACATGTTTTTTAAAAAAATAGAAAAATTGCCAATTAAAAACGGACAGCCCATAAAATCTAATTGGTTTAACCTAGATTGCTCCCAAGAAAGATCCTAAAAGCAGCTATCATTTGGTTAAAAGAAACTTCCACACCAAACAACCACATCAAGACATTAAACTTAAATGCAATTACAATCGCCACCGAGAAGGCTCAATGCACAGCTGTAGTTTGGTCTGAGCAAGAAAATCAGGAAAACGATCCAGTTTAGTCATATTTTGGAATATAGTATCTAGCATGCTGAAGGAGTATAAGCTTCTATTTGATATCCCCATCTTAGCTATGTTTTAATACTAACTTATTTACCAACTCCAAAGAGGATCATCCAGAAATGATGACTACTGAGTTTTTGACCCTTGATAATCCCCCTCCTTGGCCACCAGTGTCAGTGACATAAATTAAACACATTATTCAGTCACTATAACCCAACAAGGCTCCTAGTGAAGTCTTCCTAGTCTCAGAACTTTTCAGGATATATATAATATGGCCAGGTATGTGTATATGTGTGTATGTTTATGTATGTATATGTATGTATGTATGTACATATGTATGTATATGTGTGTGTGTGTATGTATGTCTATGTCTATATTATACATATACATATATACATACATATATATGTTTTCTGAGGTTTTCGCGGGTGTTTGTATGTACGTCTTTGGTTGTTCGGGTTTTCTCCCGCGTAGAATTGGAAGTATCTTCACGACGTTTCGATGAACTTCATGAAGCGTCGTGAAGATACTTCCAATTCTACGCGGGAGAAAACCCGAACAACCAAAGACGTACATACATATATATATGCACACACACACACACACACATGATAAAGTGGAGCCCACCATTCTATACCCATACACGTGTGTGTTTGTGTGTATATCTATGTATATGCATTATGTATATACACACGTGTGTGTGTATGTGTGTACTACAAAGATATGTCCCATAAATATGTGTAGTTCATGCACAATGAAAGAAGACAAGGAAGATTCCCAAAATTATAGAACCGATAAGACTTATTTATGAGTGTAAGCCACTCAGAGTTACTTTGAGGTTAGATGGATGGTCAATAAATTTTACAAATAAATAAAAAAGCAGATAGTGTTTAATCTTTAAGCTAATTTTAGAACTTCTACATTATTGTTCCCATGCCAAAAATCCTTAACAGACACATCAACATCCTTTTGTATTTAGATTATATGGTCCTTGTAATCTCAAATAGGCCTGAGAAGACAGAGGAAGAAATATGGTACCTAATGCACTACTAACGTTTTGAATATTAATAAGACCACATCCAAAGTGGTAGTTGTTGGAAAACAACAGGCCAAATACAATTTGCTTTTCGGATGGGGAGCCTGTAAAACAACTAGATTCTTTCTCATATTTAGGGGTAGTTTTTAGAGATGCAGGGTCTTGAGCCAACCACTTTAAATGAAGTTCTACAAAGGCAACAGCCATCTCTAAAATGCTAACTAAATTACTCAGTTATAACCACTCAAGCACTCTTTCCACATTTTAAAAGTCCACAAGGTAAAAATTGTACCAATGCTAAAATGTGACACAGATAGTCTTATCAAACACCCCCTTACTTGAACAATATAGTAGCATTTAAACTATTTTAGGAACCAACAGGAATGCACCTGCAGCAGCAGTAAGCATTGAAACGTAATGGCACCCATTACGTTAATATTCCAACAGTAATCATATTTTTAATTACTAGTAGAGGATCCTCTTAATGGAACATGATAGACTATCAAAAATGTGTCTCTACAAGATAGTCCAGTAATGTATAGATGCCTTTTAAGATTATGCCAACTTCAAGTGAAGCTGATCCCACCCGGAAGAACCGAAAAAGTTGCCTTCTTTAATACTTTGTAATATTCTGTTTGTTAATATCCCCTATCCCCCCCCCCACACACACCCTCAAATGTGTATATATAATCTTAACTGTTCTAGAAGGGTTGGTACCATAAGATTGCTATTAATTAGCTTTGAGATTTTATATGTAGCAAAAAAGGTGTTAGATATAAAGATTGTAGGCACTTTTTTCCCCTCAATGTTTTATTGGGGAATTCAATAGTGTGATATTTGGATTAATATTGTCAAAAAGAAAAAAAAAAGAAAAAAAAGTCTGTCCTGGAGAGTTTATGCAGGCTGGGGTTTTTTTTTGTTGTTGTTGATTTTTTTTTTTTTTTTGTAAATCTCTTTTATTTTTTTTCCCTTAAGGAAGCAAAGCTTTTTTTAAAAAAAAAATGTCTCTGGAAGAATAGATGGACATACTTCAATCTACCATCTGGATTACTCAACTTCTCCAAATCATCTCACATCATACCTTCTCAACACAAAATCTTTCCTAAATTAGATATCAGGCCAAAGAAACTGAATATGAACAATATGAACGAAGAATTTTAGATGTTAACACTCAAAATCTATACATCCTTACCTAAAGATAGTTGCTAATATATTGTTTCCTTTTTGTTTTGTATCTTTCTTGATCTACTCTGAGGTTGTCTTTAGCTTTCTATTCTCCTCATGTCCCATGTCTTTCCTTAAGGATCCATCTCTCTTGAACAACTAGGGATAAGCAACATTCTGAATGATTATTTTGATGACCTCATAATCACAGACATAAAAACATCCAGCTCATAATATTGCCATTACAGGTAGGCCCTATCTATGAAAGGAAACACACTGCCATTGCAATTATAATATCAGAGAATTTAAAGTTGCATTGGAAAAATTAATCCAGTTTATAAATAAATTAACTGGATATAATGCTTTTGTTCAAGCAGTATCTCACTCATTCATGTATACATTTACAGTACATAGGAGTTATTTTCCCTTCATGTTCCCACTTCAAACATCTATTTTTCCAAAGTACAGTTAACTAAAAGAATGGCACATGGACTTAAATTGAACTATAACAGCTTAAAGAAAAGGTATTTTTTTATTTTACAAGAAAAGTACATTGCAATTAATTTGTTGCTCCATCTAATTTATAATTGGCTAAATAATGGCTAAATTGCCATTATTATCATTTAGTCAAAGTTTAAAATGTTAACCTTCATTTTAATTGGAAAGTTAAAGGCCTTTAATTGATTTGTATTAAATTGCTAAATCTTAAAGATTTCAACCATTGCTTGATCATAATCATTTTTTCTTCTACCCTTCATCCCCCAGCTTGAATACTTTTTTACAAACATTTCATCACTTGATAAGCTAACATCATCAGTACTAGTGTGTGTGTGGTTTGCTCCCTGTTTATATATGGTAGCTTGCCCTGCCAGTATTGGTGGGGTGTGATCCTCCAAATAACAGATTGCACCCGGTGATGGGATTCAAAAATTTTTACTACTGGTTCTGTGGGCATGGCTTGGTGTTGTGGCCCAGCAGGTTACGGTTCAGCTGCTGATGGACTCGGATAGCGAGGGATCATTTTAATCTGCCCTGGATGATGTGGAAGACCCTGTGCAGGTTGCAGATTCAGAGCAGGGACCAGAGGGACTGCTTGGCTACCAAGAAGCACCTGAGGCATGGAGCAGTGGGGAAGATCAAAGGCAGTCAGTCCCTGATGCTAGAGTGAGAAGGGCTGAGAAACGAAAGCAGCAGCTTCGTAGGCAGGCTCACAGATGATAATTAGCATGGGTGGTTGTAGATTGGCCCCTCACAAGAGAGCTTATAGGTGAGGCGTTTGGGGGGGGGGGACATTTGCAGGAAACAACTGTTCGAATTGGTGATTGAGAAGCTCTGTGTATTTCCAGTTGTGTCTGTTCCTGGGGACGATCTGTGTTGTTCTGTTGGTAAGTGGTGGTCTGGGCTCTCAGCCAAAGGACTTGCTATCTCCTTCATTAAATAGTGGCAAACAGCCAAGCCTGTGTTCTGGCTTATTCACAGGCATGGAGAGGGGGGTCAGAACAGCTTGGTGGGCATGGTGTCACTTGGTGGAATGACCTCCCCCCCGATATCAGAACTACTACCGACCTCCGCTCCTTCCGACAAAAACTTAAGACTCACCTGTTCCAATTAGCTGGCCTGGCCCATTTATAGTCCCATTCATACCTCCTGGCAAATATTTTTACCCTGGGATAGTTTTTAGGGGTGTTTCTAATGTATTTTTAAATTTTTAAATTTTAATCTAACTTTAACTATTGTACAGTAAACTATTGCTACCTCCTCCAGCCCTATATTTATTTTATATTTATACTATGTATATTTACTGTTTTTAATATGACTGTACACCGCCCCGAGTCCCTTCTGGGAGAGGGGCGGTCTAGAAATTAAATAAATGTTAAAGTTAAAGTTGGTGGGCATGGCAAGGGAAGGATACTGCAAAATCCCCATTCCCCACCCCCACCCCACTAACCTGCTTTCAAGCTTTGTTCTCATGTGCAAGGGCAACAAAAGAAGACTCAACAGATCAGCTGGAACCTGGGAGGCAGTGAATAGATGGAGGCGGGGCCAGCCAGAGGTGGTATTTGCTCAAAATTTCCACTACCGGTTCTCCAGAACTGGTTAGAACTGGCTGAATACCACCGGTGATTGCACCATTGTATAATATAGGAATTCCTAAATAATTTTTTTCACATCCCTTACATTGTAGGTGTTGTAGATCTAATTTAGATGCAGGGTAAGTCCAAAACTTAGTATCCATCTAAGATAGACAAGGCCCTTAAATATCGGTTGGCACAATTAATCAAATATCTTCGTGAGAAGCATTCATTCCTCTATTTATGGAGATTTATTATTCTAGAAATATTCAGCCTCACTGATCACTCTGCAAACAATCTGACATATATAAATCAAGGATTTTCAAAGTAAACAATATCCGAAATAGGCAGTTTGATGTAACGGGATTGCTTCCTCTGGAAATCAAGCTAAGTCACACTTAAAATGGCAAGGGAAAATGCATGCAGCTAAATCAAGATAATTTAGAGTAGACCCTCCAACAAAATTGGTTCCTAATCCTGACAGTGATGTATGGTCCTTGTGGCCTCACTGCTCTTAAACTAATCCTTCTTGTTCTCAACCTCTTTTAATTTCTATGGATTCCAGTCAGTAGCTTACAAGCTGCATCTTCAAAATGAGCAGAAAAGGTGATCTCACATATTTCCTTCTGGTTAATAACTTGCCTCTTGTTTTGTTTGGGTTAAATAAATTATTTACAAAATATTAACGCACTCTCTCTGTTTCATTTCATGTATCTTTATCAAATTGTCCTTGAACTAAGAATTAAAATAGTAGATTGATGTTTGTGTTCTTTAAAACTGAATTCCCAAGCCTTGGGGTATAATCATTCAATTCCTTTCAATGTTGCTTTGCACTGCACTGCACTGCACTGCACTGTTTGATTTGGTGCTTGGTTTCTGATATGAATGGAGTACAAGAGAAGAAAATAATAGTTATTTTTGCATTGAATATATTGAAGAGATATTAGAGCTCTGTCTATTTTGTCTGAGGCAGAGGGAAGATTGCACCTTTACTGGATAGGTGGTTTGAGGTGCTGTTCGCAATTCTCTTTGCTGTTTGTTTGCTTTTTATTTGTAAGACATCCAGAGTTGTTGGGAGTTGAAGGGATGTCTTTACTGTTTACTTTATATACTTTAAATTTGTTGGAAACATTTTAGGAACTCTATGCTGCTTGTGCCTCTTTTCAAAACGTATGAAAACATTTTTGTAGCAATTTAAAATCAACACTCTGAGCAACACGATTTTTTCCCCACTGGGAGATAAGTTGAATACCTTCTAAATTATAAAGTATACAGCTAGATTATATATATTCTTCCTAATTTATGTGTGTATTTGCCAAGTGTCAGGGCAATAATCAGGTGCCCAGGCAATTTTTTTTTCTTTTTTGTATTCAGAGACAATAAGCACACCAGTAAATAGAGGGATTTTAAGCTTTATTATTTGCTCGAGTAAACATTTAAATGTACAACATAAAAAGCATGCATACTAAGCAAGGTGATGTCCTAAACTGCCAGGAGTTCCTCAATAATGACAGCAGGGATACGCAATGTGCAGCCAATTTCCAGCTAATAGTAGTTTTTGTTGCAGAAGCTCCTCCCTAATAACAACCCTGCCGTTTTTATCAAAACCTGGCACCATGATTTCATGGCCCTGCTATGATCAGGAGACTGCATGACCTGATCTTAACTGACTGGCATATGACTCTGGGATGTGAATCCAAAGTCCGAGACGTTTGCCAAATATGGCTTCCTAGGCTCGTGCCTTGGCATGCATGTTTCCAATGAAACAGACCGAGATAGGAAGATCATTTTATTATGATTTATTCAGAATATTCTGACTAAAAAATAATAGAATAGAATAGAATAGAATAGAATAGAATAGAATTCTTTATTGGCCAAGTGTGATTGGGATTTCTCTTTGGTACATATGCTTTCAGTGTACATGAAAGAAAACATACATTAGTCACAAATCATAAGATACAACACTTAATGATAGTGGATTGCCGCACCTCAACTGTTTTACTCACTGGGGCTGCAGTAGAAGGTACATTTTAGAGCTGTCTTGAAACAAACTGTGTGTGAGCTCAGCAAACCAGTTATTACACTGGTTGAACCCACCACTGTATATATTCATTAGGTAAGTGTATCCTATTTGATCAGATCAATAATAAAGAGTAGCACTTATGCAGTGTGATGGGATGTATAGTAAGGAGGTAGATTTGCAGGGGAGAGGGGAGGCATCCCAAAATAGCAAGAGGCAATTCAGTGCAGATGTTATGTGTGAAAGAAAGAGGGTGCCCCTCCCTAACAATTCACAGAGTGTATTGTGGGTGCAGATAATATAGTCTTCAATCTTATAAGTTTTTATCTATAGGTGTGAAACAATAAAGAAACTCAGCTGGGAAGAATCAGATGCTATTCTTGGGTTTGGGTCTGGCATGAAGCAATTTATCCCGACTGCAATGCTGTTCTTGTTCATAACTGCTAGTTAACTTGAAATTAGAATTTAGACACTCACATTAATTTATAAATAATAAAGTTGGACGCCAGGGCTTAATTTCTTTTGTTACTGCAGCCAATTATTCTAATTATTTTCTAAAGATGATATTTGATTATCTTTATTATTCATATTCACAAGGTTCTGCCAGAATGAAATCTGTACACTGCTTACCTGCCAGTAAACCTTGCTGGATTTCATTGTATTCATATTAGAATATAAAAAGTAGTTATTTTGGCCTTACCAGAAGAGGAAAGAAATCAGCATTAAGTCATATACATTCACCAATATTTTGAAGATATCTACAGTATATCTATATATAAATGGCTCTGTGTGTGTGTGTGTGTGTGTGTGTGTGTTCCAGCATAACACTGGAACGCCTTGAGCAATTTCAACCAAACTTAGTACACAAATGACTTACTCTCTGGAAACAAATACTATGTGGGTAACACACCCCTAACACCCCTCAGGGTGTGTGTTCTGTTATGATACAGTCTGTTGTGCCTTAAAATGGCTTCTACTGTACAGTGCAGTGGAGTTGCCATGGTAATGGCTTCACAGTACTCCACAAGGGGGCTCCCTCTGATAAGGGGGAAAATCCAACATTAGAAATTATGTTTGGTCCGGACATTTCCCCTCTATAAATAAATACCTGGGCAATGCCGGGTTATCAGCTAGAATTGGTATAAAAGAAAAGGCTCTACAATTGTCGACATCTGCTGCTTTTAAACTCCACATATACTTTTAATGAAAGGTATGGATTTGCTGAGTGGGAATGGAGCAATCTTTCCTAGGACACATAACCAAGGAATTAATTATTTTCAGATACAGTGATGGCCAACAACTCTCAACCTTCCTATTTGTTCCAGCTTCATTTCTCAGTCCCTGCCTTCTGTTCACTAAAATGGAGGCTGAAGAGATCTTATCATAGTATGGGGTACTTAACAAATTGAGATGGGCAGTTAGCCTCAGATTGTCTACGCACCTAGTCGTTTCCTTTTCAGCTACATCTTGACAGTTTTCATGAAGAACAACATATCATACGATAAGTTCTCCAATCACAAAAGGGTATGTCCTGTCATCTGTAACTCAGGAGCTGCTCCTGAAATTTCCCTCCTGAAATTATCCAGGCAGAATGTCTTCCATTTCTTGTAGAATTTATCTTATGAAACCTTCCGTGAAATCTTCTACCAACGGGTAGGGCTTTAATGAAGGATTGATTTAAATGATTCATAACACACACACACACACACACACACACACACACACACACTTCGATTCCTTTTGCCCAAGTAGCAGTTCCTATCTCAGCCAAGGTTACCTTCCTTTTACTCTCTATGGGTCCACAATTTGCTTTCTTCTCCCCCTTTCATCCTAGCAGCTTCCTCTTCTGAGGAGTTTGTCATTCCAAACTCCTGCTCAGCCTGTCAAGATAGGAGGTGAAACATTTCGGTCCACTGTTGCACTGGTATCTGTTCGCACAAGCCTCCTTCATCAATGTTTGTCAGGGGGAGAGGAGGGAAGAGGGAGAGAGGGTTAAAAGTCAAGACAGGGGTCATGGGAATGCAATTGAACTTTGTCTCTTTGTATGTGCATGCAATGGCAATGCACTTTCAAAAAGAGATGGGACTTTGATCATGCTGCTGCCAACGGCCTTGGAATGCTTTTGATCCGACACCAAGGTCTGGCTTTTTCATGGCTTTTCTCTTTTACTTTTTACTCAAAAGTAGTGTTTCAGCCCATAAGGAGTACCTTGCCCTGCCAGTTTCGAACGTTCTATCTTCTTTCCTTCTTCTCTACTTCTCCTTTGCTCTATAACAGATCTTCTATAACAGTGATGGCTAATCTTTTTGTCATTGCGTGCCCATAATAGAATACACATGTGAATCCCCCCGTGTGCCTCCCCCATGAATGCAAGTGTAACTCCCCCTGTGCACCCCACTCCCCCGTGCATGCCCTGCATCAGGGTTCCGGATCCGGTTCCAACTGATACGGTTGGAACGGGCCCGGCGGCATCCACATGGATGCGCACAGTGCACGCATGCATCTTAGCGACTCCGCAAGCCTCTGTGACGCTCCAGCTGCTCAGCAGAGCGTTGTGCAGGTGCTGTAATCGCCATGCATATGCGCGGAGGTGTCAAAGACTTAAAAGATCGGTAAGGAGCTTGGGCAGGTGGGCCCTCTGGAGCACTGTACCAGAATGGTATACAGTGCTCCGGGCAGGCTCCAGTACGCCCGTACTGGAGCGTACCGCCCTCAACCCACCACTGCCCTCTATGCACCCCCCCCAACCAGCTGGCTGGCGGGAGACTCACGTGCATGCACGATGGAGCTGAGCTCGGGTGATGGCTCACCGGCATGCAAAGAGGGCTGTGCATGCCACAGGTTTGCCATCACGAATCTATAAGTTTCTGAGCTACCTTTCTTTGGGACCCCTCACAAATTGGTGTTCTTCTCCCCATCCTATTCCCCCTCCCATTGCCTGACCCTTAGCTGGATGAACTTATCTCTTCCCAAACCCTCTCGTCAAATTTGCCTATCATCTCCATATCTTTGAGAATCCCATTTGCCTCATCCTGCAATTAAAAACTTTTAACTTTTTCTGCGTTGCATGAGTTTTATTGACAACCATTGGGTTGTACCGATGGCACATTCAATGGGTTGGCCTTTAAAATGCTGTAAGATTTTCCATTGTTTTCTTAACAGCCCATCATTTTGCCTTGATTTCTACAACACAGTTTAACTTTTCAATTTTAATAGATGCCCTTCAGGCTCATGAATGAAGCCCTGGTATGTAATTAAGTTTTTTTTTCCTTTCCAACTAAATTTTTCTTTCCAACTGTGAGGCTCTCCTACTAGAGTCTAAAATATGCCTGCTTTTGTAGAAAAAGCTTGACAACTCAATAGACAGGAATGAAAACTTGTCTATTGAGTTTTTAAATCCACTTATATATCAGTACAACATCTATACCATTTTAGAAGGCTTTTGTTGCTATGTTGAAAAATAAACAATCTATTTATTTCACTTTGTGATTTCTCTTCTTGAGTTGAATTAGACTGGAGAAATGAAGGAAGCAAGGAAATGATTTTTTTCCCCTTTCCTGTTTAAACATTTTGCCTCAAAATTGCCTATGTTTGCATGTAGAGAAAAATCAATGTCAAAGCTATTCCACGGAGGGAGGAATGATAGCCCAAGCTTTAAAAACATGATGGATATTTTAAAGCTATTGGTTAATATACTTGGATTACATGAATGGCACCGAAATATTTCACCACCAAGAATGACAGGAAACTGCTAGCTTTTAACAAAGTGTTGGATGAAGAGGTTTGCCAAGGGAATCGATAATCGAGTTTGAATTGATGGTATGAAGGAAATCTGATTGCAACATTATCCGTAGCTTAAAGCAGCACAAATGAAACGAGAGTAAAAAAAACAAAAAGCTTTGGCAAGGCTAATATCCTAGGGTTTGGTTGCTTTAAAATTATGCCCCGGGAAAGCTCTCATTCAGGCCTAGAATAGTATAGCAATAGTATAGCAAAGCTTCTTCATGGTTAAATACAGAGCACAAATGAGATATTATGATAGGAGATAAAACTTCTACCATAGATTTTGCATAGCAGCCCAAAGCTCTTTTCCCCACTCTCATTTTACAATGATTTTCACTAACATAACATTTGTGGCCTGTTAAAAAGGCAGCTGAAAATTGAGTCCCCTGGTTTATTTTTACAATACAGGCCAATACATTTATACTCAAATATGAATCGAACTGGGATTAATTGGGTTTATTCCCAGGAAATTAGCCACTTATTTTTCTGTCCAAACTTCACTATTTTGCAAGTAGTTTTTTGAAAACTAATACACCAATCTTTGGCAAGATTAAAACCAGCTATGGCTAGCCATTGTCCCTGTCATATGTGTCTCTTTTTAACACCATACTTCCTGTTTTTAATTTTTGGAAAGCTATTTTTTTCTCCACCTCAATTCCAGGAAAAGGCAATTCAGTTGCGAGATAATGGGCAGATCTTGTTATTCATGGGGACTGTGTTTAAAATTGCAGAATTTCAGATATCCCCTTGGTTGTAAAAGATTTGGGGAGTGTGTCTTCTTTCCCTTCTTTGTTATTAAGGTGACCAACTTTTTTACAATGAAAAGGAGGACAAATAAATTGGAAAAAATATATCGTAAATAAAAGAAACATTTTATTCATTGCAACAATAATACACTAAAATATGATATATGCATAATAAAAACATTTGCAACATTTTATATTGTAATTATGCTTACATGCCTGTTAATTATTATTTAAATGAGTACTTTTCCATTGAATTAATATTTTTTGTCATTGTATCATCTTCTAACAATATATTGGAAATATCTGAACAAGAAATATCCTTCATATTGAATTTTACGGCAAGTGCTGCAGCTAGAGTATCAACATTCAATCTCGATTTTTCACTTGTCAAAAAATCATTGGCAATTGAAAAAAACTCTTTCAACTGCTGCATTAGTTCCAGGGCAGCACAACGTAAATTGAACAAGTATAAATAAATGTTCACATGGAATATGTTCATTTTTGAAATGGCTGAAAATATCCACCCATCTTTTATCAATTTCAACATGTTGATTTTCCCATTGTATTAATTTTTCAGAATTTAAATATACATTCAGTCTTCTAATTTCTTCAAAGAGACAATTGTCGTCTATTTTAATGTCTAGCATTTCTTTAGATAAAAATTCAACACAAGATTCAATATCTGTTCAATATACTTGTGATGAAGTAAAAAAAACACCATTAAAAACTGTTTAATAAAATACGTCACATAACGCGCAACAGATTAGCCTTCAAATATCAAAAAGGAGGACATGTAGGAGGACACTTTTCGAGGGAGGACAGAACTTACAAAAGAAGGACTGTCCTCCCTAAAGGAGGACGGTTGGCCACCTTATTGTTATTCACAAGAAAATGTTCATTTTTAATACTATCAGCTCATCCAGATGGAATTGAAGGAAGTTCTTCACCTCCATATATTCAAGGCCTTCTCATCAATTGTTTGCGAAAGATTGGTGTCAGATTTGGATTACTCCTACCACGATTACTTATTCCTTTCCCTGTGTGTTTACTCTGGCTTTCATGAATAGGACCAACTCAGTCTGTCCAAACACAGTTGTAAGAAGCTCTTTCCCCATAGATCAGGGGTGTCAAACTGGCAGCCCATGGAATGGATGCATCACGCGCAGGCCACACCCACCTCAGCTCTGCGAAAGGGAAAAACATTGCAAAACGTCATTGCAACATGATGCGGCGAGTTTGACACTGGGGCCATAGAGGCTTCCTTTACCAAATGAAGATGTACCAACTCCCAGTATCTACCAAACCTGTAACAGTGACCCCTTTAATTTTTGCTGGGATCATAATTCCCCCCCCCCCCGAGATGCTTCCATTACTGCACTCCCCACCCCCATCTTAAGTTTTACCATCTTTTAACAAATGGCTACTTTCCTCATAGTTGTAACAACTCTGGGTCTGGCTTCCTAATGTCTTCCTTTGGTCTGGTGAGGAGCTAAAGGCTTCTTTACTTCACCTTTAATCTTTCCAGCTCCTTATAATTCTGACATTGGAAGAGGTTTTTTTTTCATTCTTTCTCCTATATTTTTCTTCCAAACAACCTGTGATCTTTCAGTTGCCATGCAGCCTCAGCCAGTTCTATGCCCTTTGAACGGCTTCTGGGTGGTGTTCTTTGAACCCAAACCTCACTTTAGTAGGTAGTACCTGGAGACACTGTTCTAAAATTACTTCTTCTACCACTTTTTCTTTGCTCCTTTCATCTGACCTGGACCATTTCCTGCCTACATTTTCCAACCCTGCCCACAATTCATGAATCCCTTTCATGCTTGTTGTAGCTCCTAAATCTCTGTCTATAAGTGTAAGGAGTGACATATCTGTACAGGGTTATCTCTTTAACATGGGATTAACTCGTTGCTTCTCTTGCTAGAAGACTACAAGCTCTCAAAGCTTTTCCCATTAAACATGGGGTTACTCTGGCCACCCATTAATTCAACACTTTCAAACTTGGTAAGATAACCTTATAGATCTTTTTTCCTGTGACAATTTAGGAATTTTATGTCTTTAGGATCACCTTCTCTCTATATATCTGCCCTATCTGATAGTAAGTGAAGTTGCCCAGCTCAATAAATGATCAGTTTTAGCTGCAAAGTGTTTTCTATTTGCGCATATACACACACTGAGTCCCCTTAGTGCAAAAAGTCCATTCTCACCGATCTGCAAATAGGATTTTGAATAGCTAACCATAAGCAGACCTTCATCAGAAGGCAGTGATTGACACAAGTAAAAATGCCAGTATGTGTTCTTCAGTGAGTGCGGGCAGATTGTGGTTGCTATTGCTAATGTTAAGCTATTTATTTTAAACATTCAGAGATATTTCAAATGGGCCTGCTGATTTTCAGGCTGACCTCTACCATATGGGAGGCTAATAACTGGCCTCCATAAAGCTGCTTTTGGTTTGGCTTTAGTTATGGATTTCAGAGAATATTATTATACTTCACAAGAGACATTTTCTAACTAGATAATCTAAGAAATAGAAGCAGTATAGGTTCTGATCAATGCACTCTTTCGACAATTGACATGAACAATATTTTCCAACAACGAGAGCTGCACTGAGCTGCCTCTTTTTCTTTCTAACAATTAATCCAGGCAGGAGGTGAATCTATCATTTTATGCCTCTCCAGGTTAAATACTCTGTTGACTTCTCACTGCTGGATATCAATCTTGGCCCTCTGTCTCAGTCTCTCTCTCTCTCTCTTCATAAAAGCCACAAAAGATGAAATATACTCCCTGGACATATTTCAGCAGTGCATGGAAGTTCTCAGGAGCAGTTGAAATAATCTAAAAGGAAAAATTAACTTTGGATATGCATGGATTGAGCACACAATGTAGATGTGTATCTCCAATTTCCCCCCTGGAATTTTCTAGAGCAAAATCCTTGCCACTTTAGCCTCAAAGTTCTTCTATAGCACAAGTAAAAGGAATGACAGAATCCTGAGCTACACAATCCCAAGGTTTCTAATGGGCCAACATATTTCTGCAGGCTTTCCCTTATAAAGATATAAAAGCCAGAACAAGAGAAGTTTGGTTTAGTGGTGAAGGCACCATGCTAGAACCTGGGAGACTCTGAATTCTAATTCTGCCTTAGGCATAAAGCCAATTGGGTCACCCTGGGGCAGACCCTCTCTCTCAGCCCTAGAAAGCAGGCAAGGGCAAATCAGTACAGGTAGTCCTTGATTTACAACCACAATTGAGCCTGACATATCTGTTGCTAAGTGAGATTAGCTAACTGAATTTTGCCCCATTTTACAATCTTTCTTGCCCCAGTTGTTAAGTAAACCACCCCAGTTATTAAATTAGGAACACAGTTGTTAAGTGAATCCGGCTTCCCCGTTGATTTTGCTTGACCGAAGGTCACAAAAGGTGAGCACATGACCCTGGGACACTGCAAATATGACAAAGATGGTCAGATGCCAAGCATCTGAATTTGGATCATGTGAACCATGGGGATCCTGCTACGTTCGTAAGTGTGAAAAATGGCCATGAGTCACTTTTTCAGGGCCGTTGTAACTTTAAATGGTCATTAAATGAACTGTTGTAAGTCGAGGACTACCTGTCCCAAAAATCTTTCCAAGACAACTGCAGGAACTAGTCCAAGCAGTCATCAGGAATCAACACTGACTTGAAAGCACACACATACAGACACACACACACACACACACACACACACACACACACAGAAAGAGAAATCAGAATATTGATGGAATGCCCTTATAAACTTTTTCTTCAAGTATGTCAATTCTTATTAGCAGAGAGATTTTCTGGTATGTTGAAGATTCACAATTATAGATGATGCTATCTTAGGTGAGGTAGGAACTTACAATATCTATAACTAGCTGTGGTCTCATGCACATAGAACTTGCAAGGTAAGCAATAAAGCTAAATATTTCCTCTAATTAAATATTGGATATTCTTTTTCTAATTCATTTCTCAGAATAAAATGATTTATCTTCACTTGGATCCCAACATTGTCAACAGGTTTAGCTTATTATAAATGACTTGGCATGAACATCAATGGGATTTCAAAAGAAATCGCATTACTCTGCATTGAGCTGTTTTTGAAAGTGGGACTTGAGTATGAAGACTGGTTCACATGGACATTTTAACTATAAAATATCATGAATTTGGTATCCAATTAGTTAATTCATGTGACCATTTTCATAGAAAGAAATCCTTTCCTTTCCCCTTTATTTTCCTTTCCTTTCCCGTCAACAGCCAGGCTGTACCAATTTTGCAGGTGATATTTTTAAAACACATACACACACACAAAGAAAATTCAATTTATGTTGGTGTTTAACTCTGGGACATAGATATTTGTATGCATTTTTACTAAGAGATATATTTGGTATGTAATTTTTGAGCTGCAAACTACATCACAACATTTCATGTAGCACATCAAAGGATAGCTATATCCCAGCACATACATTTGCCGGAAAAGTGTTGATTAGCTCCGAATGCTTTAAAAACGTACACCGAGCAGTATCTGCCAGCAACTCATCTACATATAATACCAATATTCTGCACAGTCTGCCATTTGGACCAATCTGCTGTTCCTTAAGCTCGTTTTGAAATCGATCTTTGCATTTCACTCCTAACTTACCTACACATTATTTAGGTGAAACTCTGTCTTTTGAATGAGATGTCCTAGCAATGTGCTTCCTGATCAAAAGAATGATTTATATATATATTCCGTAAAAACGTTGTACTTTCTGAATGCATTCAGAAAATGCTGTGTATGTAAAGATGTTTTTTCCCCCCATCTCAAGTAATTTATTCTGAAGTTAGGGGAAAGAACAAAATGCAGGATTGTGCAATAGGAACATAAAACATCAGCAAAGCTATTGTCACCTAAAGCAGGGACGTGCGGTCAGGGGAGGCAGGGGAGGCAGAGCCTCATCTCTCATCATGAAATAATAATATATAATAATAATATCCACAAGGGAGTTTCATATATATAAGAGGAAGAGGAGGGAGGAGGAGGAGTGCGCGCGGCCGCACCCAGCAGCAACGTCGGTGACGTCATCAAGACGAAGTGGCTTGGAGGTGAAGTGCTTTTCAGTGCTTTTCTGTGCATCTGGCGTTTAGGTAGATAGCTGGATGTCCTAAACGCCAGACGCACAGAAAAGCACTGAAAAGCAGCTGCTGTTGGGGATCATGAAGGTGGGGAATGGGATCATGTGTGCTGGAGGATGAGGCAGCCTCAGCCTCCAGCACACGTGGTCCCATTCTCCGCCTTCCTGATGATGTCACCAGCCTCATCAGCCATAAACCTCACCACACGTCACTGACCTAAAGTCATCTCTGGCCTCAGCAAGATGTTTAAGGCTGCTTGCATCTGGAAAACTCATATGACATTTGTGCCACTGCTCAGAATGCATGTGGGATATAAAATTGTCCTCTTTTTAGAATGAAAGCAGTTTCTCCCACCCAAAAGAAAGTACACATTAGCCGCACGTAGCTAAGACTCATTATTTTTATAGATTGAAGGTTTCAGTGCAGATATGTAGAAACTGGAAAATTTTGATGAGCCATGGTGGCACAGTGGTTGGAATGCAGTATTGCATGCTAACTCTGCCGACTGCCAGCAGTTCGATCCTCATTGTCTCAAGGTTGAATCAGTCATCCATCCTTCCAAAGTCGGCAAAATGAGGACCCAGGTTCTTTGGGGCAATGGGCTGACTCTGTAAACTGCTTACAGAGGGCTGTAAAGGACTGTGAAGCAATATATAAGTCTAAGTGCTATTGCTATATAATTTCGTGACATCAATGGTATTCACATAACAATATTTTAAGGTTTAGATTATTATATACAGCCTCGTCATTGGTGGGTTAAAAATTCAAGATCTTGGTCATGACACTGGTTTTGAAGCCCCACATATTTATACTGCATTTGACACTAACACATGTGCAAACGGGGTGGAGCTCCAGTTAAATTGCTGTGATTGCAACTTGACTACCTTGTTTCTCCAAAAATAAGACCGCCCTGGATAATAAGCCCAATCAGGTTTTTGAGCGCATTCACTAAAAGCCCTCCCCGAAAATAAGCCCTCTCCTAAAATATTGAAATGGCAGCAGCCATGAGGTGACCACGCTCATCACCTCCTGCACCTAAAAATAATAAGACCTCCCCGAAAATAAGCCAAGCACTTATTTCAGGGGTCAAAAGAAAATAAGACCCTGTCTTATTTTGGGGGAGGCATGGTATATTTTTCAATCCCTCCCATAGACTGCTGATAATCAATTTAAGTTTTTTTTTCTTTTTTTCAAAGAAAACTGCACAAGATCGGGAACAGATGATATATTTTTTTTAAAAAAAAATTTAATTGATTTTTAGGGAATAAAAAGGAAAGGGGTAATGGAAAAGGTTACAAATTTTGGCAGTTGCAGTGTGCGGCAGGTGTTCCCTCCCCCCATACTCATAGTATACACTTAAACAAAATTCAATACAAAATAGCAATATTTAGTCAGCATATAAATTCAGGTAATAATTTCAATCACTTTATATCAAGCAGATTTTCTTGCTCATTTCTGTGATCTGAGTTTTCTTGGTATTGCCCCTTCTCCCCCCGCTGGCAGAGCTCCAGCCCCTCCCGTGTCCTGTATGTCTGGTGCAAGATCATCTGGTTTATCTAGGAGTGCTTTATTTTTTTCCATAAAGGCTTGTGCCTCTATGGTTGTGTTAATTCTAATTCTTGTATCCTCCCAGAATATTAGCATACCTTCAGGCATCAGCCATCTGAACCACACCCCCTTCTGATAAAGTTTCTTCGCTAGTTGCGAATAGTTTTTCCTTTTCTCCCTCACTTTCTTGGGGATCTGTTTCAGAATGGTTATTTCCCTATCTTGGTATTTCAGAACTTGCCCCCTTTGTGCACTCAGGATTTCATCTCTTGTGGTCTTTCTAAGAAATTTAATGTGTACCTCCCTGGGTACATTGTGTGTTCTAGCATATGCAGAATTTACTCTATAAACCAGATCTAGTTCCCACCCCATCTGTTGCTTCTCTTTGTGAATGTATTCAGCTGAAATGCTTGTCATAATGTCCCTTATATCTTCATCATCTGTCTCAACCACATTTTGAAATCTAAGGTAAAAGGACATTCTTTCAAATTCTATTTTCATCTGTTGGATCTCAAGCTCTTTGTTCCCCTTCTGCACCCCTTCCATCCCCCCCCTCATCTCAGCCATCCCCCCCTCCAAAAGATCCAGTCTCTGTGAGTTTTTGCTGGTCTGGTCCTGGTTCTCTTTAAGTTCTTCTTTCATCTCTTTTAATTGCCTTTTTATCTCCTCTTGTCCCTCTAGGATTTGTTGAAACATTTGTTGAAAATCAGTCTCAGTAGTTTTAGGCTGCATCAAAGATGTTATCATTGGTTGTGTACTGGGACTAGATGTTGTGGATGTCGGGGCAGAGGCAGCAAAGCCGGGCTTCCCAGGTGGTGGTTTTTTACGTGACATTTTATGAACAATAAAGAGTTCAGAGTCAATGCAGAGAAAGATCAGTCAGAAAGGTAGAACCGCCAAGAGAGTTCAGGAGACTAAAGGTCCAGGCAGAAGGAGATTTTTCTGGTCACACTTTCTGGCAATGGAGTAATAAGTCCTTCACTCCAGGGAATCCCAAAAAATCCAAATCAACAAGAGATTTGTCTGAGTAGCACGGAGACAAAGACCGGAAGCCTGAAGTTCTATAGGTGGAGTCAATTTTCACTGTTTATAAAGACAATGGATGTGTGCCATCTTGCCCTGCCAGCTTCGAGGTTAGGAGGCATAATAAAAAGTTTTCAAAGTTTCCAAAGTTTTCAGATCATCATTTCATTTATAGGGTTACAGTCCAAAATTCGCCTTTGCTATGAGCGTGGCATCATTAGTTGGCTCTCTCCCTCCCTCCTCCCCTTGGGCTGAGAGCGAAAACAGTTTACAGCCGCCTGTCCGAGGGGGGGGAAATCGAGTTGAAAGAGAGTTTTAATTAGCTGGCAATTTCTTTACAAGCAGACAAAGGGAATGGAGAGAAGTTTCCACCTCACTGCACCGCAGCCGTGTCCTTCTGATCGCTCATTCTTCCAGCTACCTCCTCACGAAGATGCCGGAGCGCCTCCCCATCATGCTTCCCGATGCCTAGGGCGATGCGCCCCCCCGGCCGCCGCCGACTCAGGGGATCCCCCGCGGTGCCGCCCCTTCGGCAGGAGCCTCTACGGGGCGTCCTGTGCCCCCCAAGGGGTTAGGGGCCCACCAGGAGAGCGCAGGGCGAGCAGAGCCTGCCCGTCGCGATCAGCAGTGGAAGCGGAAGTCGGGAACAGATGATATTTTGTTGTCCTATTGTTTCAGGTAGCTAGGCCTATAAAGAGATGTAAATCCAACCATTGGTTTTCATTGTAAGGTACTTTTTTTACGCTTGTTGCACATTGTAGTTGGAATAGTAACAGTAATAGCACTTAGATTTATACATTGCCCCAGTGTTTTACAGCACCCTTTGAGCAGTTTACAAATGTCAGCATATTGTCCTCAATAACCTGGGTCCTCATTTTACCAATTTTGGAAGGTCAGAAGAATGAGTCAACCTTGAGCCAGACAGGATCGAATTCCAGGCTGTGGGCAGAGTTTGCCTGCAATACTGTATTTAACCACTGTCCTGCAGGGGCTCCTATCAAGTTTGCTGGCTTGCTTTATTTAATTATCGTGCCCTTGAGTCAATGCTGACTTTTGGCAGCTGCCTGGACAGGTTCCTGCAGTTTTCTTGGCAAGATTTAAGAAGTAGTTTGCCATTACCAGTTCCCTAGAGCTGAGAGAGGGTGACTGGCTGAAGATCACTCAGCTGACTTTGTGCCTGAGGTTGGACAAGAACTCAAAGTCTCATAGTTTCTAGTCTGGAGCCTTCACCGCTACATCAAACTGGCAGCCTATTATTGAGGTTAGGGTTGTTTAATTGCCCATAAAATTGGGTTGAATCATTTGGGATAGGAAGATAGAAGAGAGAAATCGCTCCTGGAGATTTATTCCAGTCTCAGCAGAGTTGAAATTCTGAAGACCTTTTCATAAGGGTAAGATAAAGCCTCTTCCTAGCTGAGGTTGGGAAATGTTTATATTCTGCTCCTGGCAACCACAATCGTGAGTTGCCATTGCTAACTTATTTTAATATAAGAGGGGGGGGAAACATCCTAAAGGCAATCTATTCTATGAACATCATCACCATTATGGCTCTATTTTAGATGCGAAATAGCTGCCCCATTGGCCTCGCACAAGCCAGCATTGCGTATTTTCCACTACAAAATGCAGAAAAGCAATGTATATCAGAAAACATTTTGGTAAGGAAATAAAACCTGCTAGGTTACTGCAAAGCAATAGCTCGGCTACTTTGCAGTGAAAAATAATGAAATAAGAACACCCACCATAACCTACATTGTATTCAAGGTCAGGGTAACGCATGTGAGCAAAAATATACAAAACAGGGACTGCCATAGACTGATGCCTTCTACTCACATTTGCATAAAACAAACAGTCCTGAAAAATCAGGGTGAGGATTTTTGGCCCCACTTTAATTGCTGATGGGTTAGACGAAGTGAGGCAAGCAGAAGCTAAGAATAGTCAAAACAAGTTAAAAAAAAATAAGAACACAGTTTCATAGTACTTCTTTTAGTTCAATTAATTTGTTTTTGTTTTTCTGTAAGAAATGGCTTCATCTATAAAATGCAATTATGTGTTTTATATTTGTTGTTTCTTTGTAATTTTCCACTTTTTAAAATTTTGGATGAGGACGTAATAGTTTCACATTTTCTTTCTTTCCCCCCCCCCCTTTTAACATTGTTAAGCTTGAGGATAAGATGTTATGCTGAATATTTAGGAACAGATATAATGCCTCTCTAGGCAAACTGGCTTCTCTTCAATACAATTCTTAGTTTTAATGGCCAATTCGCCCCCACCAAAAGGAAGAAATGCTTTTAAAAACTAATATGTAAAAAAGTGAAGAAAAAGAGACATATTTTCGGAGTATAAGATGCACCTTCCCCTCCCTAAAAGAGGGTGAAAATTTGGGTGCCTGTTATACATTAAATGTAGCCCCACCCACCCACCGGCCCCCACCCTTTGGCCTCTGCCTCCCAGCAATTTACCTCCTTGCAGCAAATGGGGAAAATGGGGCCTGCGGAAGCAGCAATAGGTTATGGCAATTTCTGCAGCGTGAAACAGCTGATAATCGGGAGGCCCAGGTGGGAATTGAAAGTGAAACTTGATGTTTGCTGCATGAAGCAAATTGCTGGGAGGCAGAGGCAGATTTTTTTTTCTTGTGCTAATCAGGCTGCTGGCTGCAAGGAGGTAAGTCAAAAACTATAAATGCCTATAGAATGTTCAAATTATCGGACTTATTTTTTAAAACACTGGTTTATTATTGTTCTAGACAACTTAACAAAATGAAGAAGATTTTTAAAATTTTAGCTTGATCTGAAGAGGCCCAGTGCTACTGTATCTTCTTTTAAATAGCAGAGAATAATGTATACTTCCAGAAAGTCACATCAATTTTAACAGCTTCTGTACAAGTATAGTCTGAAATGTAACAGTGTCCTGATGTCTAATTAGACCCTGACTTAGTCATGTTTGGAGTAGACCTATTTAAATTATTGGGAGGAGTTAGTGTGACTACATTTAAGAAAACTTTCTGGCATTAATATACTGCCATAATGTACATTTCTCCAATTCTTTGCTATTTCTATGGGTCAGGCACACATGCATAGAAATACACAACAAACAGTGTATATTGTCTGTACTGCTCGCTGTTTGTTGCAAGGAAGCAAATTGCTGGGAGGCAGAGGCAGATTTTGTCCCCTTGTTTTCCTCCCCAAAAGCTAGGTGTGACTTATACTTTGGAGTGTCTTATACTCTTAAAAATACGATAGCTGAGTACGCCATCCAGTTATTTCCACCATCTTATTGAGTTATATCTTGACTGTGCTCCTTCAACATGGCTGTTGAAGAATTACTGGCAGGCAGGCAGGGAGAAATGTCAGTTATTCCACATTCCCTGAAACCCTTCATGTATATTTTTTTCAACTTTGGTGGTTTTAATCATCAGCAAATGGAAAATAATAAAAAAGGACTGACTTCTTTTTTTTTCAAAAGTTCATTGGCTGTCCTGTCAATACACCTTGAGTAAGAAAGATAAGAGATTTAAATTAGTTTGTCTTCTTTAAACACAGCAAGGCACAAATCTGTAAACCAGCAGGCTCCTGTCAGCAGCTACTGTTTTGAAGAAATACATCTTATTAACTTCTGATTGAGCAAAAGTAACCACAAGCAATTTACCAACAAGTATTTGCTCAGGTCAACAGAGGCATCAAAAGCCACTTCCCCCACGGCCCTCCGCTTATTTCCTTTGCAGCCAACTACAGCAAGACCCCCAAATCTCTATAAATTGAGCTCCACATCTCTTTGACTTGAAAATCCTCTCTGCTATTTAAAATTTTTAATCTGTTTTGCCCACCTGCCACTGCATGAATAAGGATTCCTTCCTTCCCTCCCTGTTTCCATTCCCACAACCGCGTTGATAAAAGAATATCATTATTACTGGAGCTAACATCCAGAATAAAACAGTATTTAAAAGAAATTGCCATGGGTTGATAAACAACAGAAGACAGAAGGGGGCAGGGAGATTGGATTTGGTACTTAATTTAAATTTCAAATCAGCTTTGCAAAGGAAGCTCGCTGAGAGGCAGTATCTCATTAGCCCAACTGTCAAGTGGGTTTGGAGTTTATCTCGATAAAGCACAGATTGATTTAGCAACATATATGAAGTGCAAGACTGCTTCTTCCTCAGCTGTTGAGATTCAATTCATTTTTCAGGTTCTGAAGCAAGCTGTCTTCTGAAGCCACAACGTCACTCTGTGGAAAACTGGTAGGATTTATTACTCAAGGGATGCCTGTGCCGTGAATAGGATATCTCACACGTTGCTTGATTGAAGGGGTGCCATTTTTTTAAAAATGTGGGGCATTTAGCCTGCAAGTTCCTGGCCTTCACTTTATCTAACTGAGGCCGAGAAAATGAAACAAGAAGGTAATCCCCCATTTCATTAATCCATGAACACTCTTCTGACCTGGCAGTCAGAAGACATGATGAAAAGTCTGGAATTTTACAACATCTAGACTGATTTAACCATGGTTTCAATTGGGAAAATGTGACAATCCTAGACTAGGCCAAGTCCAAAAATGCAGGGAATTTCTAGAAGCCTGGCACTCTGACAAATCAGCCATCTAGAGACATATAGACATTAACAACATCTATACAATATCCAAAAGACACACTCAACCAGCCCAAAACAGGAAAAAAAACACCTCTAGCACCTGTCCACCAGCAATCAGTAACCTGATCAGCATCCAAGGTTAACTTCTGACCAACAATCAACTAAACAATCAAGAAACTGCCAAACAGTGATCAGTAAACAGCCCAACCAAAGAATCTCTAAGACCACCCACACCCACAGAGATAGGCAAGACCCCAGAATATAAACTGACAGCAAACAGCACTCCTTACTAGCACTGAGGATGTTATCTAGTTTGGGAAAGGAAATGTCTGCAAGAAAACAAGCAAGCTCTGAGAGCACCAAGGGAACCCCCCCACCCCCCATTATATGAATGTTTATCTGGATCGGTACAGTAACATCAAGAACAGTTTGGGTTAAAGCAGGTTGAGAGTTCTGATCGAGGACACTATGCAGATGGCTTAGGTTGCCCAGTTGCTATGACCATTTTGAACTTCCTGGTGCCCTTGGTTTTAATGCTTTATTCTGGTTGCTGGATGGGCTCATGTTTATACATTTCATCCTCCTTTAAATCTTGCCTGATTGCAAATTCTTGGCCAGTTACTACTTCATCTCTATTTTATTTCCCTTATTAGGAAAGTTATTGATGAATGCTTTCTTCATGGATTCCTAAAATTTTTTAAATAAAAGTTTCTATCTAGGATGGCAGTAGCTCACAATCTCCAAAATGGCATCCTATTATTCAACACAATAAGATAATGTATTAAAGGAGTCCCTGCAGATTTTACTCCACTAGTGGTTGCTGATTATAGGATTGGTGCTATCTTCATTTCAAGGGCCAATGAGCTAGCCTTGTGAAAAGACATTTCCATGGTCATATGGCCAGCGTGATGTTAGAGAGCATTGTTGCCTTCCCACCAAAGTGGTACCTATTTATCTACTTGCATTTGCCTGTTTTCAAACTGCTAGGTTAGCAGGAGCTAGGGCTAGGATGGGAACTTACCCTGTGGCATGATGCTCAGGTCTCGAACCTGGGCTGTTGGCTTTTCAGCTGACAAGTCCAATGTCTTAATTGCTGAGCCATCACTGCCATCCAAGATAATGTATTGACTGTTTAAAAAAATCTCCTTTCTGGTATAGTTATAAAACCTACTTTAGTACACATCCTCAGGTAAGATTCACACATTGAGGAATGCTTATGGAAAGCTTCAACCTCCACCTCACACATTAGGTAGCTTGACAAATGCGGAGCAGCCAAGTGAACAAGCGGAGCTACAATAGTTGGCATTATAATATCTGAAGGCCCTTATTAACATCCTTCTTTGTGGCAGGATCACACGATGGGCTGAAAACAAAGGCCCCTTCCAGCTTTAAAGGCATTCATTTTGATACGTATGTGGAGACAGTTTCAGCTGCGTGCATGAAGTCAGCTTTCATTCAGCCTTTGGAAGTTGCCTGCCCATTTGCACATCAGACGTACTGTGTGTTTGCCTTGTCATTTTGGGCAAGGCTTCAAATAGGTGTTTTGTTTCAATGATGCTTTGAAATTCCTCTTTGAAGTATGTAAGACAGCCCTCTCCTCCTAAACAGTTGCATTGCTTAGCTCTGCATCTCTTCTTGTCATCCCTGTGAAGAAGTCCAGATAGGAAACACAGCCAGAAGAGTTAATTCGACTTTATTCTAAGGTTATATTAATAAAGTATTGTGCCATCTGAAAGTGCATTTGTTCTGCAGTCTCTTTGCAGACCATGAAACAAGGGAGGGGCCCTTCTTAGATTCTTGTGTTGCCCAAATTCCTTCTGCTAGCTAGGTTGCCATTTATCTGACCATTTCCCTGGCTGTGGAGATCATTTCCACATACCATTACAGATAGTCCTCAACTTACAACCACGATTGAGCCCAAGATTTCTATCGCTATGTGAGACAGTTGTTAAGTTTTGCCCCATTTGATGACCTTTTCTATCAAAGTTGTTATAGGGACGTGGTGGCTCTGAGACTAAGATGCTGAGCTTGTCGATCAGAAGGTCGGTGGTTCAGCGGTTCAAATCCCTAGCACCGCATAACTGAATGAGCTCCCGTTACTTATCCCAGCTTCTGCCAACCTAGCAGTTCGAAAGCATATAAAAATGCAAGTAGAAAAATGGCATCTTTGGTGGGAAAGTAATAGTGTTCCATGCATCTTTGGCGTTTAGTCATGCCGTCCACATGACCACAGAGACATCTTCGGACAGCGCTGGCTCTTCGGCTTTGAAATGGAGATGAGCACCACTCCCTAGAGTTGGGAACAACTAGCACATATGTGTGAGGGGGGGCTTTACCTTTTACCTTATCACAGTTAAGTGAATCACTGCATTTGTAGTAGCAATAGCACTTAGGTTTATGGCAATAGCAGACTTATACAGTGCTTTACAGCCCTCCCTAAGCAGTCTACAGACTCAGCATATTGCCCCCAACAATCTGGGTCCTCAGAAGGATGAAAGGATCAACCTTGAGCTGCTCAGAATTGAACTCCTGGAGTGAACAGTGAGTTAGCCCTGCAGTACTGCATTCTAACCATCACGCCACCACGGTTGATAAGTGAATCAGCTTCCCCATTGAGTTTCCTTGTCAGAAGGTTAGAAACGGGTATCACCTGACTGTGGGACCCTGCGACCGTCATAAATATAAGTCTGTTGCCAAGCATCTGAATTTTGGTCACAAGACCACGAGGATGCTGCAGCGATGTTAAGAGTGAAAAGTGGCCATAAATCATTTTTTCTCCCAGTGCCATTGTAACTTCAAACAGTCACTAAACAAACTGTCGTATATCAAGGACTACCTCTACACTTCTTCACGTAGTCCTGAAATCTATGGTGGCTATGGGAAGGGCCAGAAGAGACTCTATAAATGATGTCCAAGAGCTCGGTGGATTGACACTCATTATTGTGCATGGCCTCCCTCGTATGAAGTGCTTTTGGGAGCTGAAATATGGCTGTTTGTCCTATGCCTTGTCTGTGCTTCACAGAGTAATCTGGATGTTTTGCATTGAGCACAGGAGTGTCTGCAAGATGGCAGTAGGGGGGGGGTGTCAAAATAAGGCAAGATGACAGCTAGGAGAGTGCAACTAAAGCCTTGCTCTTTTTTTTAATTCACCCCCCCCCCCTTCAACTGATCCCACAGAGAGGCAGAAAAGTCACCAGTGTGACAGCGCTTCCCCTGTATATCCATCCCAAATGTACAAAAGCCTTTATCAACCTAAAACATACATTTTATGTTGTGTCCCCAGAATCCTGCAAAACAAATAAACAGAGGAAGATTTGACTGGCGCTACATTTAGAAGGGATTTGCCCTCTAGGCTGAACGGTGCCTTATAAGCTATAATTAAATTTAAATCAGAAGCCTAACATTGAGGGGCTTCTTCAGCATCGGATCGAGGCTGCTTTTCAATAAAGTTGCCCTTAACCAAATGCATAATAATCTGCATTCAGTTGCTGGGTTTTTCAACAGCATACTGCTAAATCTTTTTATCAGGCATCGGCTCACTTGAGCTTTCCGTATACAGCTGCAACATTCCCATGGAGAGAGCTCTGCTGTCGCCTCCACTTTCCAACCTAAGAAGTTGTGCTCTGGACTGCTTGCCACTGTAAGATTAAGCTCCACAGAAGTCTCTTTGGCACAACTGTTGTTGCGGCATTTGATTCTCAACATTCAAAAACCAGAGTGGTCAGTGGCAAAACTCTTTCTCCTGAAATTTTTAGAGAAGAAGCAAGTTCTGTCACCTTTGGGGCCGAGAACTCTAAATATGTATCCAAGAGAAGAATGATGAAAGTCAGAGGTTGGTGTCTGGCTGGCCAGAAGGCCCGTACAGCTCATTGAAGCGTATGAGGCCTAATCAAGCGTGCTTTACTTTATTTGAGGGTTAAAAGTTAACAGTTGAACCACATGGAGAAAAGTCAAAGGGTTTCTTTTGTTGGACAAATCTTATTATTGGAGGCAGAGTTGGACTTCTCCTGTGGGAATGCGGACTTAGGCAGATATTCATTTATGTGGGAAGAATGTATAAATTTACAATATATAACTATTAGAAATATTGTATAGAAATGATATGTTAACTACTCAGGTCTCCAATAAAGTTACTGATTTAACAGCCTCCAAAATTCTTTAGAGTTACAACAAACATATGAATTAATTAAACACTTATTTCAAATTGTAAACAGACACAAGCAAACACACAAAACTCAACTGACACAATGTAAACATAATTATAATGCTGACAGTTCAAACCAGGAGATTCAATCCACATCACTTGATTTAATGAACTCTTTCCCCAGGTCAACAAATACACATATCCATGCCCCTCACATGTTTCCTGGGTGACATCGGGCCAATCATTTTCTCTCTGCCCAACCTGCTTAATGGGTTGTTGTGGGGAAAAAGTAGGAATAGGTAGAATGATATGTACAATGCATCACCGTGATCTTCTAAGTAAGGGTGAGGCTCTGAAATAAGGAATAAATAAAGCATCATATTTTTTATTGATGCTTATAGTTGATTCTTCAGTGTTATTTTGGGGGGGGGGGCATCATCTTTGTATTGATGTCTGCAAAGGAGGGGGCAGGGAGGGAGGGAGGAAGAGAGAGAGGGGGGGAGCGGGGAGGGAGAAGTCATATGCATGTACGCACTCACAAAAGCTTCTGTGACATTTAATTCCCAGTGGCTCTGATTACTATGAAATTAAATTCATAACTCAAAGCGCTTCTTTTACTTTGGGGTGTTTGTTTTTTATTCAGAAGCACAAAACAAACCGTAAGAGCCTCTATTGTTTCTCATTCATTCTAGCCCTGCCAATTAGTATTTTCCCTCATCTATGAAAATTGCAAATTAATTAGCCCTTGGCCACATTGTTCTAAATATGTTTACTCAATAGCGAGTCTGATTCTTTTGTTCAGGCTTGATTTCTAGATGATCGGCAGAGGATTACAATCAGAGTTTACTATTCTATGCATGAAATCCGTTTGAATATTCAGCTGATTGTAACAACATTTAGATTTAGATTGTGTTCGTGTCTGTTGGTTCGCCTGGGGGGCTGGTGGGGGTGCTCTATATTAAAGGTTGCTAATAGAGAAGGTGTTACCACTGTAGTGATCTTGCTTTTTGCTTCTTGCCTTTGAATCTGATGTTTTGAATATTGCCCCCGACAATCTGGGTCCTCGTTTTATCAACATCAGAAGGATGGAAGTCTGAGTAAACATTGAGCCAGTCAGGATCGAACTGCTGGCAGTGAGCAGTGAGTTAGCGTGCAGTACTGCATTCTAACCACTGCTCCACCACGGCTCTTCTGTGCCATCAAGTCATTTTTTTACTCCTAGTAACCACATAGAGAGATTTTCTGTATGATGATCTGTCCTTAACTTGGTCTGTCAAGACTTCCAACAGTGGACCCATCACCACTATAGGTGAGTCCCACCACTTACGGCTGGCCATTGCTTCTCTTTCTTTCCACATTTCCCAGCACTAAAGTCTTTTCCATAGAACTAGGCCTTCATGCAATGACTCTGAAGTAAGATAAATAAATCAAGAGAGAGCTTAGAAGAATGTCTTCCTGCCTTCCTGCCTTCCTTCCTCTCTCTCTCCTTCCTTCCTTATTTATTTATTTATTTATTTATTTATTTATTTATTTATTTATTTATTTATTTATTTATTTATTTATTTATTTATTTATTTATTTATTTATTTATTTATTTCTCTATCTTTTCTTTCTTTCATTTTCTCCTTCCTACTTTCTTTCTCTTTCTCTCCTTCCTACTTTCTTTTTTCTCTCCCTCTCTCTCTCTCATCTTTCTTTCTCTCTCTCTTCTCTCTCTCCTTTCTCTCTCTCTCTCTCTCTCTCTCTTTCTTTCTTTCTTTCTTTCTTTCTTTCTTTCTTTCTTTCTTTCTTTCTTTCTTGATTTCAGGATATTTTACACAGGAAATAAAGTTGGAGAAAAGCAGGCTAGTAATGAGCTTGCACCTCATCACAGATTCTAAATTCAAATGTGGCTATCCGAGCTACAAAACTCCATTTTCTCACTCTCCTGTTCAAAGCAGTTGTTCGCATTAGTCATGTAGTCAATCTTCTCCAAAGTCGTGTCATGTCCCTGTGATATTTCCTGCATTTATAATGGCACATTTCTAGGCAGGCTGAACATGGATAAGAATTGCAGGGAGTCAAATGTTTCTATTGTGCTGAAGAAAAATAAAAAAATATAAAGGATGGTTGATACTTAAAAGAGGCAAAGGTTTTTGTTAGCAAACCAAGAAAATAATTTGAAGCAAGATTGGTTGCTTAGGTTACTAAAATGTAAAAAGACAAAACCTCCACCGTAAATGTTTCACAGATGATATTACAATAGTAATGTTCCTGAAAATTTGATTCAGTTCTGGTAAGAATTGAAGGAAGGTGAGGAATGATTTAAAGAGTAAAAATAAATGCAAAATGCCTCCTGTTCTCCAAAACAAAAATTTCTGACATTTTGCAAAACAAAACTACTGAGAGCAGGAATTTGAAAGTAATGCTTAAAAAAAATTACCTCCTCCATCTGGGGAAAAAAGTACTCTGTGGATGAGAAGTCCACCTTCTGTAAAAAGACAGACATAAAACCCCTCTAATCCCAAAAGTGAAAATTCTGGCAAAAAAGATTAAATTATGTATCTTGCAGAAAGGGTCAATGTGCACCCAACAAAGAACAGAACAGAACAGTGCCAATGTTTGCCCCATGATTAAGGAGCAAAAGAGGAGGCTGCATAGGAAGACATCATAAAATGGTAGCCACAGCTGCATGAGGGATGCCTTTTAAAAGCGCTGAACTAGTTATGTCATTGCAGCTTCCAACTGACTTTTTTGAACCCCACCCCACACTCAAGCAACCCCTGAATTCTGATGATATTAAGAGAAGTCTTTTTCAGGAAACACATTTTGAAAGATGAACGCAGCAGAGGACCGTCTTAATTCAAAACAACCAAATCCTTATGAAAAATAAGACAACATTCCATTCCTAAGGATTTCTTTTTCCCATTTGATACAATTCACCAAGCTGTCCTATGCAAAGCACATGTATGTCAGAAGGTTTCCTGATAAAATGGATTCAGAACTTAGAGAGGTTCATCTAGTTCTAGAACTAGAAATTCCAACTCCTAGAAGAATTCTAGAATTCTGGGAGTTGAAGTCCACACATCTTCTAGTTGCCAAGTGTGGAAAAAACACTGATTTAGTCTCTCTTCTGAGGTGGGTTGCTCCCAATTCAGCCTGGATCGGGCAAACCAGTAGTAGCGATGGCAGGAGGCTCCATATATATATATATATATATATCAACTAGGAGTTGACCGAAATGTTCAGGCTACAAAACTAGAAACTTTTTATCAGCATGAAGGATATGATTTTCATGAAGTCAATTCTATGTTCTGCAATCAATCATAATATTTTAGCTTTTCCTGCATCCACATGGATGTAGATTGTAGACACAAAGCTCTGCATGATTTCCATCTTTAAGTGATAAGATTTATTCTGCTGACATTCATAATTTCGTGCATATAAATGTAATAAATATCTATGCCTGTGTGGACCCCTAGGAGAATATCACAAATATTATGTATTACAAAGCTAGATTTTGAAATATTTCAAAGGGTGATGCATGTCAGTTTTGTAAAGAATATTGGCATGAATAGATGGACTGTTTCTATGGTAGTTATTTATTTGGGGGGGGGTGTAAAATCACATTTAACAACCAGAACAGTACAGAAGAAGATCAAATCTTTTTGTAGGTAATTTTATCTCAGGGTGGAAATACACACATTCAGAGATTAGAGTGGCCACTGAGAATTGGATCAATGGTAAGAATCATGCTATAAGTTCTGGTCATCTCTCCTCTCAGCTAATGTGCTTTTCTTGATGGATCTTTCGTTGAGCAAATCCAATATTGGGCTGTTTTCATCTCTAAGTATCCCAGGTCAAATGTCTTAAGAATGAAAGGCAGAGGTGAGAAATTGTTGGAACAGTTGTTGCCATATATGCCAATATGTACTATAGACAACTTTGGGACAGGAAATGCTGATTTCACACATTTCAGCATAATGTAGGAATAGCCAACACAAAGAGGTAGATCGATAAGGGATTAAGCAGGAGGCAGGTTAATCCCACCTTAGACACAAAGTCTACTGGATGACTTTGGAGATCTCTGTCTGTCTGTCTGTGTGTCTCTCTCTGTGTGTTTGTATATCTGTCTCTGTCTCTCTCCCCATCCCAAGAAGAAGAAGGTACTGTAAAACCACTTTTGAAATCTTTCTAAGAAAAGTGCAGGGCCTCATCCATTAATCTTAGACCCAAAGGCACCAATGGAATAAATCCAAGTAGTACTTTTTAAACTTGATCAGCCTTAACAGGAGTGATTTCAGCCGGAAGGGTTACTAGATATTTGCATAGCTCTGATAAAAGTTAAAACCCAAAACAGATGAAAAGAAAAAAAGAGAATAAGGCTAGAACTTTGAATTATTTGAGTAATTTAGATGAGGTTACTTGAGGAAACTGATAGACTCCATCTTGAATATCTGACAAGCCAGTAAGCTTTTCTGGAAAATCACAGCCTGGAATGAAATCCTAGGGTCAGCGTGACCTGCTCAGAAATAACCTAATAGCTTGGAACAGGGAGTAATAGGACATGTTTTGCAGGACGCCGGTAATGACCTTATTGTTTAGGTCTGGGAAAGTGAGGTCCTTTGGGGCTTCTGAACACATATACTTTCGGGATATTTGGAGAATTTCCATGTACTTTGCACTTGTATTTTGTGCACACAATTGTATTTTCTGTATCCATGTTATGACACATATGATACATCATTTTGTGTATTTAAGGTTTGCCTCTGCACCTTGTAGGGATTCTTGTTTCCTTGGGAATCCACCTGCACAGGTGCAATAAAATAGCTGCTTTCTGTTGCCATAGCCTCCTTGACCATTTTTTCGTATGAAGAAATTATATCTGGGATATTGTTCTCACAATATCCCAGATATAATTTCTGGGACAAATGTATGTGTGCAGTCAATTCATGCAGGTTGTGCACCAAAGTCTTAAGAATGTTTTCAATATTATAGGGAGAATGAAGTACTGTTCAAGTAGTAAATCGGTTATTATCAAAGAATGCTACTAACTTTTGGGGCAACCATGTCATTGGCAGGAGTCAATTACACCAAAATTTTGGGTATGACCCAGGGTGGATTCCTGCTGGTTCTAACTGGTTCGGTAGTAGAGGTTCCACAAATCTACCGTGCCATTTAGAACCAGTTCCACTGGTGGAACTGGCCCGCTTGCTCGCTCACCTCCGCCCACCTGGGCACTGCTCGTTAGCTCACTCCCCCCCACCTGTCCGCACCACACCTCTAAGACCCCTATAGAGAGCCCTTGGCTCTCTATTGCTGCCTGCCGAGGAGGTAAGCTCTTTGCTGGCACAGCGGCTTTTGGGACGAATGGGGTTTGGGTTTCCAGCGCGATAGCCCCCGCCGCTTCTGGATGTCTATTGCAGTCGCTAGGAGATGAGGAGAGCGCGGAGAAGAGCGTGAATGTTCTAGGCACTTCGGGAAGCCGCAAATGCGGCTGGGAGTGGCGCGTGGCTTGGTTTAGCCTCCCTGGACGTCGCAGAAGCGCCAAGCGTGCTGATCTCAGCATTTTTCGCATCGGGGTGTGCTGCAAGAGGGAATGAATACCTTTTCTGGATTGCTGGTCTGCGCTTTTGGGGCTAATGGGGCTTGGGTTTCCAGCCCGACAGCCCCCGTCGCTTCTGGATGTCTATTGCAGTCGCAAGGAGCCGAGGAGAGTGCAAGAGGGAGTGAAGACATTTTCCGGATTGCTGGTGGTGCAGGTGTGGGCCCGTCGCCCCGTGCTCAGCCCCATGCTCAGCAAAGCAAGTCCGGAGAAGTCCTTTGCGTGGGCCCTGCAGCGCAAGTTACCAGCCATCACCCCATGCTTTGTTGCGCAAGTCCAGAAGACATCCAGAAGCAGGGGGGCTGTCGGGCTGGAAACCCAAGCCCCATTAGCCCCCAAAAGCCGCTGCATCAGCAAAGAAGGCCTCCACGTGGCGGCTGGCTTAAAAACATGGCCACCGGAATGCCGACCCCACCTCCGGAGCCTCAGTCAGGGCCCTGCAGTGCACCCAACCCCCAGGCAGCTGGAAAAGCTGCAGCCACCGCCAGGGACTTACTCAAGGGTGGAGGAAGGGCCTCAGAATCTTTCTGGGGCCCTTTCTTGCCACACACCCCACCCACCCAGAAGGCCTTTCTTGCCACCACCACCGCACCCAGTCCCTAGCCTCGCCTGGCTGGCTGAGCCTGCCAGCCAGGCCACCTTACCTGCTGCCTGGTCGCCTGCCTGCTCCTTGCATCCATCACATAAGAGAGCTGCTGATTCTGCCTGCTGGTAAGTGACCCGTTTTTTTCCTTTATGCTTTTAATGTTTTTTTTAATTTAATTATTGTGTGTAGAATATTTTAATGGTTTTATTTTAATTTATTGTCTATAGAATATTTTAATGGTTTTATTTTAATTTATTGTGTATAGAATATTTTTAAATGGTTTTTGAGGATTTTTTTATTATTTATAGAATATCTTTTTTAAAAAAATATTTTTAGGGAATTTTTATTTATTTATTGTTTATAGAATATGTTTATTACAAGAAATGTTATTTTTTTGCAAATGTTTTATTTGTGATGCAATATGTTGCTTTTAAGTGTGCTGGTTGGTGCATGGTTTATGTGTCTCAAACTGCTTTTCTATGGACAGGTCAGGTTGGTGCAAGGCAGCTTTGCCAGATTTTGTGTGTTTCTGTCTGATACCTGGTTGTTTAGGTAATTATGAGGTGGTTGATGATTCTGTGAGCTTCCTGACACTGTCCTTTATAATTTCCCACAATGCCTTGATGGTTTTTATTCCAGTGGCTTTGTCTTTCCTGTCCTTAGGGTTAGGGAAAAAACTGGTTTCATCTGCAGTCTTTTGGGGGGAAATTGTTATTTTTTGGTGTTTTCCTGGCACTGTCATAGTTTGTGTGTGTGTGTGTGTGTGTGTGTGTGTGTGTGTGTGTGTAATGTCCCACAGTTATCGACACATTAATAATGATCAAGTACTGATAATATTTCCTTATACATTTTACTGACCTTTCCTTACATAATTGGTGTTTTCTTTCATACTTTTAGATTTCTAATTTCTGTTTCAGTTAGTTAGCAATTGATAAAACAAATCCCACGTGAAAAAGTATTCGAAGCCTTCTTGATTTTAATTGTCAATTTATTCATTCCTACACATTCTAATATTTATTCATTTTCATATCTTTGTTTTTCCACTGTTGTGCAAACACAATTCCAGCAGCTGTTAACATGTGTAAAATTAAATATGCATTGTATTCCCTTTAAAATATACAACAAAATATTACTGGTTTTAAATCCATATCTTGCTTTACCATTGCTTCTAACCACTAAGCCTTGAATAGCTACTTGGACCGACCTAAATACTGAACCTCATTCATATATTTCTGTTTTTTGAACTGAGGAATAAATTTTAGAAAAAGAAATATGTATTGCTTTGTGAATCTACCTATGACATTCATTCTTGATCTAACTTCTTAGATGAAAAACTATATATTTCCTGTTTGTTGGGGGACATCCTTCCTGAAAAGACTGTACATTGTTGGGTGAAAACAGAGGTCCCTTCTGTTACCTTTAGTGTAGTCCTCAGTTTACAACCACAATTGAGTCCAATATTGTTTTATTTCTTCTGCAGTTAGTATTAACAGGATGAAGAGGCAACAGAGTATGACCGCTAGGACAGTCATCCTTCCTCTGTAAGTAGCTATTTTATTGTTTTGTGTGCTTGTTTCACCCTAATGCAGTGCATTTCTGTGTCTCTTCTATGTGCAGGCCATTCATTGGAGTCAATGAAACTGAAGACTGACAAGGACAGTCGTCTTCCTTCTGTAAGTAGCTCTTTTATTGTTTTGTGTACTTATTTTAATCTTATTTAAGTAGTAAGTGCACCAAATAATAAATTTCCTTTTTTATATCTTCCTTTTGTAGATTATCCATTGGAGCAAAGAATTCAGTGACATCGTCTTGGCCACTCCCACCCAGTCACATGGCTGGCAAGCCACTCCCACTCGGTCACATGGCCAGCAAGCCACTTCCACCCGGTCACATGGCTGGCAAGCCGCTCCCGCAAAGCAGGCCACACTTACAGAAGAGGTTCCAAAAAATTTTGAAACCCATCACTGGTATGACCGGATGATTGAAACTCTTTTTGGCACATGTTGTATGCCTTACAGACATATAAAAAGGGACTGGACGTTGATCATCAGCCCCAGTTGTCGATTTCCCCTGCTGATGCCTGCATAGACAACTCAAGGATTCTCTTGGAACTTGAATACAGTGCTGCTACATTTATCCAGGGATGCTAATAATTTTAATTAATTAATTAATTAATTATCAATCTGATAATTAACTTGAACCACAAGACTTAAAAAGTCTGATATGAGATCAGGACATTTGCAACTCAGATCTAGGTCTTGTGCTCAGATGGGGAGAGAAGGAGGAGGAGAAGAAGGAGAAGGAGAAGGAGGAGAAGGATCTGATGAAAAAGCAGAGAAGTAGGTAGTCTGGAACTGATGGTCAGGTTTCCCTAGATATACAGACTTATTTCAAAGAGTAGCCTAATTTTTGAGGATAAACATTTTTCAAATTACTTGATGGCTGTTATTCATGTGAAAGATCCCCGGCCTTACAAGCTCTCCCTTCCTAGTGATCTGTGACATAATAATATCTATCTCTCTGTGATCTACATTTGTAGACTTACTAGATTTAACAACTGAAACACTGCCCCTTGATCGACAAATTATGCCCTGACAACCATCTTTGGACTGTTTTCCAGTTCCCTGAATATTGTCTAACTCCATGTATGAGCTTTTCTTCTCGGATGGAAATGAAATAGAATGGAAATTGGATAAAAACTATTATGATTACCATTTCCTAATTTTGAACATACTTTTGTTTTTTCCCCTAACAAGAATATTTTTGGCAGGCTAATAAATTAGCACTACATAAAATTGCCCTGCTATCTGCCAATTTCTAATGAAAGATGCATGTTTTCTCTCCAGCAACCGTATTCTCAAGGTTACTCTCAGAAGCTTCTAAATGTAGCAAAGGATATTGCTGGAGTGACATGAGTTTGTGCTGGGTAATTTGAAATCTTTTATAGGCTTATCTTACAAAAATTAATCTATTCTACATAGTAAAAGAGACCACAGAGAACAGCTGAAAGAAAAGCAATCTGAAGCCATTTGATTTGTAAAGGGAAGAGATGAAAGGCTGCATGCGCTTCATGAGATCTCCTGGAGACATTTAATGGTGGAGTTGGTGTTGAATTAAAAGTTCTCATGTGGGCACTATTCAAGGCACTGTTTTGAAATGAAGTCCTTGGTTGCTAGACGGTAGTTTTCAAAGAAGAAGGCTAAAATAGAAAATGAATAGGGGATTTGTTTTAATTTTAAATAAAACGAAGTCATTGGTTTGAGCCACTTTTCTAGAAATCCAAAATGACTGTATTCTTTAGCAAAGTCTGTATCTGCTTGATTATTTCAATAAAGGCTCCTTTTCATTTAAAATGTACATTGAAACAGATGTATTCTTCAAAAATCAGGCAGTACCTTGCTGAATTGAATAACCTTATCCAGCAAGCAACCTTATCCAACACGGTGGCTCAGTGGCTAAGACGCTTAGCTTGTCAATCAGATAGGTCAGCAGTTCGGTGGTTCGAATCCCTAGCACCACATAATGGAGTGAGCTCCCGTTACTTGTCCCAGCTTCTACCAACCTAGTAGTTCGAAAGCAAGTAAAAAATGCAAGTAGAAAAATAGGGACCATCTTTGGCGGGAAGGTAACAGCGTTCCGTGTGCCTTCGGCGTTTAGTCATGCCAGCCACATTACCACAGGGAAGTCTTTTGACAGCGCTGGCTCTTTGGCTTTGAAATGGAGATAAGCACTGCCCCCTAGAGTCAGGAATGACTAGCACATAGGTGCAAGGGGAATCTTTACCTTTTCTCCAGCAAGACTATTATAGTAAAGTCTCTCAGAAGTCCCTCATTGTTTCTGGAGAGAGAGGGAGACGGACAAGATAACATCTTGTTTTTGTGGTGCCACCGTACTTCTAAACTTCTCAATCCTGACATCCATAAAGATCCTTCTCTTACAATTTTTAGAAAATATTTTAAGGCAAATATTTCACTGGACTTTCAATGCATCAGGTTTACTGGTATCCATTTTCAATAAGGGATTGATCTTTGTTTTTGTTCTATTGTGACTATTGTTGTAATATTTTATTTTGCTGTTGTATTTAAGAGGTTGCAACTCACCTAGAGTCTTTTGAATTGAGTGGGTTGCAAAATTTATAATAATAGGGATTAAGAAATTAAAGAAATGTAGAGTGATGACCTTGATGGAAGATTCAGAGTTCATTGCCAAAGCAATAAGGGCTAAAAAATTTTTTTAAAGTCCAGAGCATTCAGATAATATTTGAAATTGGTGCAGACAGATTTCTCTTTGGTTCACAGGAATATGAGAGGAGAAGATACAGCAAAATCAGACCTGCAACATTCAGCCTTATAATGAATCTCAATAAAAATAGTTTGAGCCTTCCTCCGGAGTTGATTTTATGATCTGTTCTATCTAATGAGGCTGAGAGTAAGTAAAATGTTTTTTTAGTGTTTTTGATACATTAATTTGCCAAGAAAATATATGAAGTGTGTGTTTAGTAAATAACAGAATAACAGCATGACAGAGTTGGAAGGGATCTTGGAAGTCTTCTGGTCCAACCTTCTGTTCAAGCAGCTGACCCTATACCATTTTACATAAAACGACTGTCCAGTGTCTTCTCAATTGGTTGATTGTTCTTACTGTCCAGAAAGCTCTCCTTAGTTCTAGGTTGCTTCTCTCTTTGTTCAGCTTCCTTCCATTGCTTCTTGTCTTGCCTTCTGGTGCTTTGGAGAGTAGGTTGATCCCCTCTTCTTTATGGCAGCCCCTCAAATATGAAACACTGCTATCATGTCATCCCTAGTTCTTCTTTTCATTAAACGAGGCATATACAATTCCTGCAACCGTTCTTCATGTGTTTTAGCCTTCAGTCCAGGGGTGGGTTGCTGCCGGTTTGCTTTGCACATGCGCAGTTGACTATAAATTGTTCTGCGCATGTGCAGAACATGAAAAAAAATTACTAAAAAACATGCCAGCAGCGGCAACTTGGGAACCAGTTTGGGGGTGTGGCCAGCCTGGATCGCTGCTGGTTCTGTGACCCAGGCCAAAATACCACTACCGGTTCAGCCAAACCAGGCCAAACCGGGAGCAACCCACCTCTGCTTCAGCTTCCCAATTATATTTGTTGCTTTTCTCTGAACTGTTTCCAGAAACTCTTTCCAGGGTTTCAAAATCTTTGCAGCAATTACAACCTCTTCCCAACATCTTTAAAGCTTTACAACATTTTTACAACATCACATCTTTAAGGCTCTATAGCAGTTTAGTTTTGAGTCTAAAAAGATGGTCTGAAGTTTGCAGAAGTGTGAACAGAAGAGACTTCTTCAGCTTTTTAAGAAAGCTGCCTCTTTTTCCATTCAGAACCAACTTTATAGAATGCCACAAAGCAACTTTGGGGGAATTGAAACTGAAGCAGTTCAGAGCCTTGGACAATAACTAAATTTCACCTGCACACATTGAACAGAAAACATGTTGTTTTGTTTTACAAATGAACAAATATTGAGTTTGTCAAGAATCCCTAAACTTAAGTAGAATTACAATGTCCTTAGCGCTTCTAAATATCATTCTGAGCTGCACAAAAGGGTTTGGAGCCAAAGTTAAAGAAAATTAGAATGGTGGCACAAAATTACCGATCAGACCAACAGAAACATGTAATTGCAAAGCATGAAGAGGAAAAACCAGCAGGGTGTTGATTAAGAACATTCGTACAATTAAATATTGGCATTGCACATAAATGATTCCCCCCCCCCCTGCATTTTCAAGATGATGTTTCACAAAATCTTGATTTGCATGCATTTTAAAATACAGGAATAGTTATTCCTTGATTCAAATATGTGACAAACCAAATGGAGCCCGACATTTTTGCCATTTGTGATTCTACCTTTTTTTCCCTTTTTGCTGAGTTTCTCATCACACAAATCATAGCATTGTGGATATGAATACATCAGAAATATTTCTAGTGATTTTCATATAGTCACTTTATGTATACTTTATATACACAATAGGTACTTGTCCTATTGCCCCCTAGAATTACATTTTCTTGTTCAGATTTTATTCCATGTATTCATAGGAAAATGAGTAACTCCCCCCCCTCGCCAAATAATAAGCAAGAAAAGGACAATTTTACATCTTTTATTTATTAAAAATAGGACAGGTTGTTGTAAAGTGGAGCGAGGAAGAGGTCACAAGACTAAGCGCTGCAAAATGGAGTGCCTTTGAAGAGTAAAGAGAGGATCAGTTATTTTTTGGGAGGGTTTCTTGCCTGGTGAATTTAATCATTTTTATAATGAAACAGGACTCCTTTTTTCCCCTTCCTTTCTTCTCATCCATAGCCAGGTTTGTTCCTGACTCTTCTTTCCCTCTTTTCCCATCTTCTTCTTATCCCACCCTATTCTTACATTGCCTTTTTGCTATTCCTTCTGGAAAGAGGGAATGAGTATAGGTGTGGGTGTAGGTTTACTTGCATGTTTCTTTATGACTAAATAGCTGGTGTGTGTGAGAGAGAGTGCATGGTGTATTCAGATGGAAAGCATTGAATTTTATAAATGGGACCCCCTGTTTTTACTGGTGCTTCATAAAGCAATAGCACTTAGACTTATATGTTTTACTCTCTAAGTGGTTTATAGAGTCAGCATCTTGCCCCCAACAATCTAGGTTCTCATTTTACCCACCTCGGAAGGATGGAAGGCAAAGTCAACCTTGAGTCTGGTGCAGGGGTGGTATTCACTTATTTTCCTTACTGATTCACAAATGTGAGTGTGTGCTTTGTTCAGACGTGCCCCATCCATGCATGTGCTCAGCCTTCTGTGCAGGCACTTTGATCTTGTGTGTGGTTTGCATGCATGTGCATGGCCTGAAAATGTGCCTAAATAGGATGGTATAAACCCGGGGCGGGTGGGCAGGCCCACCCACGATTTCTACTATCTGTTAAAATGAACCGGTCCGAACCAGCTAAGTACCACCTCTGGCCTGATGAGATCTGAAATGCCAAATTGCAGGCAGCCAGCAGTCAACAGAAGTATCCTGCAGTGCTGCACTCTAATCACTACGCCAGCCAGGCTCATATAAATGTTTGTGTCAGGACCTTGTCATTTGTGAGGGTATTTCTGGGAGGAGGAAGAGGAGGGGACTCTGACGTACATCTCTCTCTCTCTCTCTCTCTCTCTCTCTCTCTCTCTCTCTCTCTCTCTCTCTCTCCCTCCCTCCCTCCCTCCCTCCCTCTCTCTCTCTCTCTGTGTGTGTCTGTCTCTTCTCTGTTTCTATGTTTCTCTCTCTCTCTCTCCCTTCGTCCCTCCGTCCCATATATACAGTTATTGAATGGGAAATCCTCTGGTGTATGGGAAGTAGTGAGGAAGTGGATTGCCAGGAGGAAGGGGTGCATTCCAGAAGACTAAGAGGCAACTCAGCTCAGATATTATGTGTGTGTGAGAAAAATGGTGAAAACAACCCCTCCCTAATAGTTCACAGAATATATGAGAGAAGCAGTTAATAGGATCTTCACTTTGGCAAGATTCTGTCTATAGGTATGAAACAATAAAGAACTGAACTTGGAAGGATCATCACATGTTATTCTTGGTTTTGGAGCTGTCATCAGGATTGTTTTAATTTGGAGCTGACCATCTTACGTTGACAAGATTTGTGTTGTTCCTGCATTAGGCAATAGTTATTTCTACGCTTATAATTTCTTTTCTTTTTTCCTAGCCCTCCTTTGGTGTTGTGACGGAGGTTACATTAAACATACACTTTTAAAGCTTTCGTTTCCCAAACTGCCTTTCTGAATATTATGTTCCAAAATCATCAAATTTATCTACACATTCTTTGGCACCAAGCATTTATCCGCCCCAGCAATTGCATTGCAAAATAATAAGGCAAAATGTCGACAACCAAGCATTCCAAATGGAAGCATAGCAGACTAGCTAACAGGAAGGAAAGATGGTTTTAATATAATCTTCGGACCACAATTTCACAGCATATAATGTGATAAAGTTACGTGTTTGATTTTTTTTTAAATGCCTGGAACTTACTAGAAACTTAGTGAAATCTGACAGTTTTAGTTATTGTTGCTCTTCTGGGAGAGCAAGCATCCCAGACTATTATCTATTTTAGTGTTATGGGATCCTATAGCCGTAAGCCGCTTATGTTTTTAATACATCTATTCAAATTTGTTTCACTTTTTGTGCTCAGTCGAAACATCTTCTAATCCCAGCTAATAAGGATTTATCTGGACTTCGGCAATGCATGCAGAATAAAAGCTTGGGGAAAGTAATCTCTGGCACCCATCCTCTTCGTTGATAATGGCTATGCCAACAAATCAGGAATAGAATGCTCCCTTCACCCCCAAATTTTAAATTGTAGCAAATACAGAAAAAAGATTTCAGTTGACACCAGCTTGGTAAAGTTTAGTTTTTAAACACACACACACACACACACACCCTAACCAAGCAATCTCTGTTTTATTCATGAGGTGGCATCGTGTTCTGTGTCAGAAATTGAGGAATTATATGTAAAGATGGCTTCTAGCCACAGGGCACTGATTTGGCAAAAAACAAAGGAAGAGTCCAAGGTAAAACTATCTCATAAACAGCCTGGGGAGCAATCCTAACTATTGTCCCAAAGGTGCTTTTTCAGGAAGCAACTGGACTTTCTTGTGTTTTTTTCTTTCTTTTGAAGACGTTTCACTTCTCAACCAAGATGCTTCTTTAGCTCTGACTAGGACAGTGAGGAATGGAAGGATGGTCCTGTCAGAGCTGAAGAAGCTTCTTGGATGAGAAGCGAAACATCTTCAAAAGGGGAAAAAAAACAAGAAAGACCAGTTGCCTCCTGGGAAAAAGCACCTTTGGGACAACCATGACCTGGATGACTGAGAATCTCTACAGAATCCTAACCATTGTGCACAACCTTGTGTCCCATCATCTGCAACCTCATGTAGACCTCATGCAAAAAATATTCTAGGTGCAATGCTCTAGAAAAGGCCTCTGTTCAAAAACCTAGAGTGAGCTAGATCAAGGGGGGGGGGGGAACCACTGGATGAAATATCCTCCAGATATTTGCGGTTGCAGTTTTCATAACTGGAACGAACATGCCTCACAGGAAGAGATTTTGATAATTCTACATTAAAAACATTCTGGAATTCCAAATTGTTGTAGAGAAATATTAGTTGATGTAAACCAATAATCTGATTCTGAGTAAGAGATAATTGCCCTTTTAGTCTTTGGAAGTAAGATTACAGAGAATACATGAGGATGCCCTTGATTTATGACAACTCTATGAAGAAATGCTCACCATCTCAATCTGCTTCCAGAGACAAACTCATAACTCTTGCAAGGACAGTTATTTCCTTGATACAGGCCATCCATTGTCTTCGCCCCTTCTATTACCTTCAGCCTTGCCAAGCATAGCCATTCTTTCAATCATGTGCTTGCCCAAAGTATGCGCCTTTCAGCTTGCCGTCCATCACCTCAAGGAAGCAGGCAGCCTTTATTATTGGCCATAATTTATCTTGTTCTCTCCATTATCCCTCTTATGTTAGCTATATGATCTTATGACCCTCTGCCTGATAAGAAATCTGCCTTTTGAAGAAGGAGAGCGGGGAGCCATTCTCCATATCCCATTTTTGAGAGAAAACACACAGTCTGCTTATTTGAACAGTGCTAAGGACAGACGGCAAGTTTGTGCCCACCGAAGGAAGGTACAAACAAACTTTACATGGTCGTCTAATAGATGCTGACCTATAATGATACCAAATGACAATCATAACACGGTTTCTCTGTTTGTTTTGAGATAACCAGAATAATAAAAATAGACATCATTATTAGCCAGTTTTTGCAATTAGTTATATTTCCCAGTTCCCATTTAAAAATACAGGATCTGTTTTAAAATAACTCATAAACCAACATTGGCCAATTCCTAAACAATGATCAGGAGGCATATTTGGGTACAGGGCCCTTGGTGGTCTGGAGGTTTGAGTTCGGGTATTTTTTTACTCCTTCACTTTCTCCACGTTTGACTATTCTTCTTTGCAAAACTTTCCTTGGATGAGATATTCATGCCATGGGCTTAGAAAAATATGCATTCTCTACCATCTCCTTCCTTTAGAATTGGGATATATGTACCAATCTTTTCCAATCTCAAAGCCCGGGCCTTATTTCATATTCATTGATACCGAGAGGTCTTGTCCTACTGCTTCGAACAGTTTAATGGGTAATTCATCTGCTTTCCTATTTGAGAGCTGGTTGATTGCTGGTCATACCTTCCTTTTGAATGAAATTGCTTCCTGAGCATATTCTCTCTGTGTGTATGTTCCGTCATGCATTAATAAAGAGTTTCAGTGCAGTATTTTCATTTGACTTTACGCTTTCACAATATCTCTTTATCACTTCCATAGCAACGTTGGTTCTTTAAAAAACCAGGGAAACCACATGAAACCGTTCCTTAAACTATAAAATCAGCATTAAGCCCTCCAGAGTAAATCTTGCTGGCATCAGCTACTGTCTTTGGATTTCTAAGCATAACTTGTTTGCTTAGTACAAATAATTCATGGTCCATTCCACTTGGAATTTTCTTGGCTGATTGCAATAGACTTCACCATCTCCTCTTTCCTAATATGTATTCAGTTTGATTCTAGTATTACACATAATGGCATTTATGATGCAGGTATTTGAAATAAACAAATAATTTTATTCACAAAACTCTATTAGGCTATCTTCTGCATTAATGCATTGATCCAAGCTATTTTTTTTTCTATAATTCTGAATTGCTCTATTCCTTCCATTTTTGTATTCCTGTCACTCATTAGGAGCAGCATTCTTTCTTGATACTGCATTTAGCAAGTACAAGTGGTCTTGTACCTATGATTAGAATTGAGCCCTAAATTTCTGTTGCTAAGTGAGACAGTTGTTATGTGAATTTGGCCCATTTTACGGCCTTTACAACCTTTCTTGCCACAGTTGTTAAGTGAATCACCGCAGTTGTTAAGTGAGTAACGTGGTTGTTAAGTGACTCTGGGTTCCCCATTGACTTTTGCTTGTCCGAAGTTCTTAAAAGGGGATCATGGACCCCCAGGACACTGTAACCGTCATAAATAGGAATCAGTTGCCAAGCATCCGGATTTTAATCACATGACCCCAGGGATGCTGCAATGGTCATAAGTGTGAAAAACAGTCATAGGTCACTTTTTCCAGTGATGTAACATTGAACAATCAGTAAATGAACTGTTGCAAGTTGAGGGCTTCTACCTGTATTGCAATTTGCCACAGAATTCTTCATTCCCCTTTTCCCTCAGGAAAAAGTATTGCCTTCTGACTTACATCGTGGCAGGCAGGGGTGGGATCCTACTGGTTTAACAACCAGTTCGTTGAATGTGTGCTTTGCGCGTGTGCACAGTTACAGAAAACTCACCTTCCACATTACTGCCGTGGAGGAAAACAGCTGTGGAGCCGATCAGCTGGGCTTTGGAAAAGGAAATATAGGTGAGTATAGCGGAGGGAAAAGCAGGTGGGCCCACTTCAAAGTCGGAGTGAACTAGTTTGTTCCGACCTGAACCAGTCCGAACCGGTAGAATGTCACCCGTGGTGGCAGATGAGGAGTCACATCACCTGCCCCTCCCTCCCCATTCCTCTGACTGCTTCCTATCCATAGATTTTTCCTTGGATAATACAGATGTAATTTGTCATTATCTTCTTCCAGATTCAGCTTCTTCCTCACAATTGCTGAGACGTCACCCCTGGCCCTATTCCCACTATAGGTTTTTCCTAGCATGTATACTCCCTCTACATTGGGTCTTACCAGCAGGTTTGGCCCTGTGAGACACTCCAACCTCATCAGCAGAATTCTTACTGTATGTTTTGAAACCACTGCCCTCCCACCACAACCCCTAAGAGAGAGCTCCATCAAATGACAGGTAATTTGTTCAGTCTCGTGGTACATACAAGGGTATTTATTGATTTAAAACACTGAAATGTTTGGCTGAGTATATTCAGAAGGAAAAACAGATGGGGTGGGAAATAGACCTGGCCTATAGAGTGAACTCAGCGTATGCTAGAACACACAATGTTCCCAGGGAGGTACACATTAAATTTCTTAGGAAAAGCACAAGAGATGAAATCCTGAATGCACAAAGGGGGCAAGCCTTGACATACAAAGATAAGGAGATAACCATTCTGAAACAGATCCCCAAGAAAGTGAGGGAGAAAAGAAAACTTTATTCGCAATTGGCGAATAAACTATACCAGAAGGGGGTGTGGTTTCGATGGTTACTGCCTGAAGGTATGCTAATATTCTGGGAGGAGACAAGAGTTAGAATTAATACACCCATAGAGGCGCAGGCCTTTATGGAAAAAAATAAACTACTCCTAGAAAAACCAGAAAACACTTCAGTAGATGTACAAGACACAGGAGGGGCCGGAGCACTGCCAGCTGGGGGAGATGGGGCGACATCAAGAAAGCTCAGATCACACAAATAAGTAAGAAAATCCTTGTGATATAAACTGACCAAAATTACCAATTGAATTTATCACACTGACTATATGCTATTATGTAATATTTGAATTCTATGCAAATGTACACTATGAGTTTGGAGGGGAGGGTACACCTACTGCATTTCGCGGCTGCCAAAATTTGTAACCTTTCCCATACCTTTTCCCTTTGTAAAATATTAAAAAAACGATAAAACTTTGTTTAAAAAAAACACTGAAATGTTAAGCCAAAGAATAAAAACAGTACAAACAAATAGTGAAGTGAAAGCTGTAACACCAGAAAGGGAAAGACAACATGCTAAGCTAAACTTTCTGATAAAACCCACAACACACTCTTTCTGTGATAATCTCACCTTATTATTTGTTTGTTTGTTTGTTTGTTTTCCCTCTTAATTTTTTTACAAATAATTCAAGGCATCGAGCATATCCAACACACCTTCCTCCTATTTTTCTCACAACAACAACCCTGCAAAGTGAGTTGAGCTGAGAGACCATGATTGGCTCAGATTCCCCCAGCTGGTTTTCATGGTTAAGGCAGGACTTGAATTCGCCGTCTCCCATTTTCCTAGCCTGTTGTCTTAACTACTAGACCAGAACTTGAGGTACAGGCATGTCTTAGGTGCTTTTTTGAAGGTTGAAAGGGTCGGGGTCTGCTCCATCTCAAGGAGAAAGCTGTTCCATAGGGCAGGGATGCAATGGAAGAGTCATGACTCCCAGATCCCATAAGATAGCAGCATGTAAGGCAGGGGTGTCAAACTCGATTTCATTGAGGGTTTGCGTTTGACCTTGGTAGGCCAGGGTGGGTATGGCCAGCTCAATGTGACTTTTGTCAGGGGGCCTGAGCATTCTGGCAGTGAAAACAGGCTCCCAAGCTCTGTTTCCAGCTGGGATGGCTTCCTGCAACTCTCTGCTAATGAAAATGGCGCTTGGGGAGGGCCACACATGGCCCTTACAAGCTCTGTTTTTGGCTGGGATGGCCTCTTGCAACCCTCTGTCAGAGAAAACAGAGTTTGGGAGGGCCGCAGGCGGGCCAGATCTAAACACCCCATGGGTCAGATCTGGCCTACGGACTTTGAATTTCACCCCCCTGATGTAAGGGAATGGACTTGAAGCATGCCTACCCTATACAATTTAGTGGGACAAGCGGATGTTTTTAGGGAATGATGGTTCTGCAAGAAGAATACTCGTGATCCCTCTAGAAAAATGAGTAACTCATTAACCCACTTCAGTTTAAGGCAGGGGTGTGTTAAATTGGTGGCCCGGGGCCAGATGCATCACATGCAGCCTGCTCCCACCCCATCTCCGTGAAGGGGAAAAAATGCCCTGATACATCATGTGACAGCAAAGTAATGCCACAAGTTTGATACCCGTGGTTTAAGACATTGCATGGAAAGTCCTGTGCTGTTATCTGTGTCTGTATCCACCATAAGCGAGAGACCCTTCCTTCCTGTCCCTAGCAGTTAGGGGGATTAGCAGTTAAAAGTGATGGAGGGAAGGAATTTCAGACTTGCAAGATTTTGTTAATGTAGCCGTACAATAAAGTCAATGTAGCTCATGTAGTGGTGTTTCCTGTTTTAGTTTCCCCAAGAAGATCAACATCAATTTTCCAAGTCTGAAAGTACAAACTTCCCTCTGCCACTTTTAAATAAACCCTTTTAAATGCTAAACCCATTAAGGCAGCTCCTTCCTATATTTCTTTCTTTGACTGTTAAATGAATTTGGACTCTTGCCTCTCTTGCCTAATGGTTTCATAAGCAGCATCTCCTCTCCCCTCTCCTCAAGCTTATCCGTGCATTCCATTAATTTTTCCTTCTTTTCTGAATGGAAGAGTAACTGAGAAACAATCTCTCTCCCTCTACTACCTTCCCCCTCCCTCATGTAACTGGGAAATCTTACTGGCAGCTCAAATCAGGGTTAGGAAATTTATATAGGTACAAACCAGTTGTGGGAATTTTTATTGCTACCGGTTCTGTGGGCATGGCTTTGTGGGCATGGTATAGCGTTGTGGGCGTGGCAGGGGAAGGTTACTTTAAAATCCCCATTCCCTCCCCACCCCACTAACCTGCTTTCCATCTCTGTTCTCCTGTTCAGGGCAACAAAAGAAGATCAGCTGGGAGTCTGGGAGGCAGCAGGGGCGGGGCCAGCCTACTGTATTTGCCGGTTCTCTGAACTACTCTAAATTTCCATTACTGGTTCTCCAGAACCTGTCAGAACTGGCTGAATACCACCTACAAACATATACACAAATGGAAGGGTCCTCACTCACACCCACCCACACAACTTCTCACATTTATTTATTTAGAGCATGGCAAATACATGGACTTGTAGTAGTTCAAATGTTAATATCCTGTCCACCCAGCCATTCAAGGACAGGGTAGTCTATATTGGAAAAAATCAGACATTGGGCTTTGATGGACATTCAACGCAGCCATCAGCAGTCTGAAGTCCAGCAAAGCACCAGGTTTTAATGGCATCTACCCTGAATTTCTACTTCATTCTGGGAGACTAACAAGGAATTGGCTTGGCAAATTCTTTTCAAACATACTTTCTAGCAGACACCTTCCACCAAAATTCAAAAAAGCCAAAGTAATATCACTTCTGAAACCTGGCAAACCACAAGACAGAGTAGAAAACTATTGCCCATTGCCTGTCTGAGTTCTGGTTACAAATGTCTGGACAAACTTATCTTAAACAGAATTGGACCCATAATAGATTCATTTCTGCCCATGGAACAAGCCAGTTTTTGTCATAACTTCTCACAGCCTTATGGGGACACAGGAATCAACTATCCATCCCCTTGCATTTTACAGTGCACACAGCATAGCCTCCTCCTAAAGTGAGGGTGGCTAAGAACACCCAGACTTGGTATATAAGAGCTGTGGTGGTGCAGTGGTTAGAATGCAGTACTGCATGCTAACTCTGTTCAGTCCCAGGAGTTTGATTTTGACTGGCACAAGGTTGACTTTGCCTTCCATTTTTCTGAGATCAGGAAAATGAGCACCCATATTGTTAGGGAAAATATTCTGACCCATAAACCGTTTAGAGAGGGCTGTAAAACACTATGAAGTGGTATATAAGTCTAAATTGCTGTTGCTGTTGCTATACAGGCAGGAACTTATCAATGGACAGAAACATACCACCATCAGCAAGAAACAGAGCAAGAAAAATAACAGACAGCAATTATCACCCTGTCATTCCCATTCCTCGTTTGCACTAATTCTTACTTAAGATTATTGTCAAATCCCTCATTCCCTATTATTCACTCCTGCTGAGTTAGATGGCAGGAATCCATGATCAATTCCCATGAGCAACTCACATAGATTCAGAACCAGAGCTCTGGACTCAATCCTGTAGCATACCCCCAACTATCTTGATCCCAGTCATATATCTCTAACTGAGCTCAGGATTGGAGAGTTAAAAAAGGACAAAGGCAGGGACCACAAACCTGAAAATGCATCTAACCTCAGATTTTTTGGCTTTCCAATACTACTCACTAGACCAGTTGTAAGAAAGTGCCCACTTAAATAAGAAATCAAAGTATTTGAAGATAAACACAACAAAGTATTTTTATTTGACATGTCCAACTACAATCACTGGGCTTCTCACCAAAGCAAAACAGAACAACCCTCAGCCCACAAAGTTATAGTTTATATATCCTCTGAAAATGATACATAGGAGTTACAAAAACAGGATAAATTATAATTTGGCCTACAACAAGAAGAGACCATTTGTATCAGATAATAAAAAGGAAGGGGGTATGATGGAATGTGCACCTAGAGAAGGAGGGGGGATCCTGGCAGGAGCATTGTGGTTTTCCAGGGAGGAGGGGTACATTCCAGAGAGAAGCCCAAATTAAGAGACTGCACAGTCTAGACCTGGATGTGGAAGGAGGAAGAAATTCAGGGTAACCACTCCGTAGAATATCTCAGAGTATATCTATTAGATTAGAAGGCTATATCTTTAGTCAGGCAAGAATCTTTCTATTAGGAATATTGTAAGCAAATAAAGAATTGGACTTGATTGTTTTTCACTGTCATCTTTGGGCTTGAGTCCTGACAGGACATAAGTGATGGAGGCTGTACCATTCTTGTGAGCGTGAGTTCATGGGGATGTTCTAAAAGGTGAAAATCTGTCCAGGGCAACAGTTAATGAAACAGGTTTGTTTTGTGATTAGGTTTAGGGGGGGGGACCACTACAGGGATAGGCAAAGCACAACATCTAGCTAACCACAGCTTTCCAGGAAGGGTTAAAGGCCAACATGATATGCTGTGTTTACTTGAGACCAACTATCTCAAATGAGCAATCTCTTGGAGAAAGAGTAGGCAGAGTAATAGATAAAGAGAGGGCACGGAATAAATCCTTACTTTCTGTACTCCAGTATTCCTCTGTATTCAGTAGGAGATTTTGTTCCATTTGTCATAGCCAGGAAATCAACAAAGGGAAATCAACAAAGTCTAAGTGCTATTGCTATTGCTATAGACTAGAGACAGAATGACCAAACAGAGCCTAGTCTCTATAGCAATAGCAATAGCACTTAGACTTATATACTGGTTCATAGTGCTTTTACAGCCCTCTCTAAGAAGTTTACAGAGTCAGTCCTCATTTTACCCACCTCGGAAGGATGAAAGTCTGAGTCAACCTTGAGCCGATGAGATTTGAACTGCCGAATTGCAGCTAGCAGTTAACTGAAGTAGCCTGCAGTATTGCATTCTAATCACTGCGCCAGCTAGGATCTACATGTGAGATAGTTTTTCAACCCCACAGTCACAATTCAGTGATGGTATTTTGTCCTACTTATAGAGGGCATCTGCATATATGGTTAGTGCAAATTCAGTTCAATGATGTCCATATAACAGAATAACAGACTTGGAAGGGACCTTGGAGGTCTTCTAGTCCAACCATCAGCTCAAGCAGGAGGCACTATACCATTTCAGACAAATGGTCATCTAATTTCTTCTTAAAATCTTCCAATGTTGGAGCACCCTCAATTTCTGGAGGCAAGTCTTTCCACTTATTGTTCTAATTGTCAGGACCTTTCTCCTTAGTTCTAGGTTGGTTCTCTCCTTGATTACTTTCCATCCATTGCTTCTTGTCCTGCTTTCAGATTGTTTGGACAATAGGTTGACCCCCTCTTCTTTGCGGCAGTCCCTTAGATATTGGAACACTGGTATCATGTCATCCAATGGTGGGTTTCACTTATTTTTACCACTGGTTCACCCCACACACTTGCGCACACACACTTACTTTGTGTCCATGCGTGCCTTCTGCGCATGCACCCAGCCTCAAAAACATGGCTAACTAGGATGGCATAGCATCAGGACTGGAGGGCAAGGGGAAGGGGAGGGCCCACCCCACCCGGGAGGGCCCACCCCACCCACGATCTCTGCTACTAGTTCACCTGAACCAGTTTGAACCGACTGAATACTACATCTGATGTCACCCCTATATTATATAGTGCTGGTCAGATCCAAATCTCTGTTTGCAAGGCAAACTTCAACATTATAGGAGGTAATATCCAATGTTCTTTCCACAGATTGTGTATGTGTTTATACATATGTTTATAATATTTCAGACCTTGTATTTCATATTTTGCATTTTTATCTCTTGCATTTTTACCAAAATGTGATGTGTATGTGCCACATGATAAATAATAAATAATAATAGTAGCCGATGTGGTGCTGAAAAGTCAACATCCTTGGATTTGGACCTCCAATTTTAAGCATCTTGTCTTCTCCATGGCTTTGTTATTCTACTCCTTTTTCTTTAAAAACAAAATGCCCTGCTTATATAAATCATATAGCAGATCCCTTTTGCATTTTATAATCCTTTCCTGATATCTTAATCTTCCATGGATTTTCAATTACTCTGAGAAACAGCAGCAGAGACGCAGTGAAATGCCAAACCACTCTTCTAATAATGCATGCTACTTCTAAAGTAAGGATGGAAAAGCGTGTAATTTCTTTTGCATATGGATGAGCGCAGTTAACAATGGGAGCAAAGCTAAACGACAACAAGGAATATTCTACCAATGCCCTAATGAATCATTTGGATCTTGAAATATTTTGTTTCATAGTAGTAAACTACAGACATTTGACTTGTGGTTAATTTAGTTTTAACCGGCTTTTTTAAATTGAAGAAGTAAGCCAATTGCCATTTTTTATTTACTATTTCCTTCCTAATTAACTTGCTGCATACACCATAAAGCCCATTGTCATAGACTATCTCGTGCTGATAGTAACAATGTCTGTTCAATTTTGCTGAAGGCTTCTCTTCTGCCTGGTGACATTGTCATTGTAGCACTACCACTGCTGAGAACAGAAGGGGCACTTCGAACATTTTTTTCCCAGAATACTGTATGTTTCCTTCAGTGACAGATGCTCTGGAAAGTGTAAGTTCTCGGAACTTTGCAGCAGTGCTGATTCAAAGGGCATCCTTGGAAAATTGCAGATCCCAGGGACTCTAATCACTCTCATAATGGTTTTGCCACCTTTAAAGGATTGTGAGAGAGAGCTACTATAGGAAAAGCGACTTTGACCATGTGTCTGAATGATTGCGTAATTGGCAACTCCAAATCTCGATTAATAAATGCTTTGTCCTACACATTGGCAAAAAAAAAAAAAAATCAGAACACCAAATACAAGTTGGATGGAAACACCTCATAGATGATTCCCACTCTGTCAAGGACCTAGGAGTACTCATCTCAAACAATCTAAGCCCCAGAGCCCACTGTAACAGCATTGCCAAAAAGGCATTAAGAGTTGTTAATCTAATTTTGCGAAGTTTCTTCTCCGGTAACATTGCACTACAAACTAGAGGATACAAAACCTTTGCCAGACCAATTCTTGAATACAGCTCATCTGCCTGGAATCCACACTGTACATCAGACATTAATACAATTGAGTGGGTCCAAAGGTACTTCACGAGAAGAGTACTCTACTTCTCTACTCACAATAGAATTCCCTATGCCACTAGACTTGAAATTTTGGGCTTGGACAATCTGGAACTGCGCCACCTGTGATATGATCTAAGCACAGTACACAAAATTGTCTGCTTCAATGTCTTACCTGTCAATGACTTCTTCAGCTTCAACCTCAATAATACAAAGGCAATCAATACAAACTCAAGGTAAACTGTTCCAAACTCAATTGCAGAAAATATGACTTCAGCAACAGAGTGGTCAACGCCTGGAATGTTCTACCTGACTCTGTTATTACATCCTCTAACCTTCACAGCTTCAACCTTAAACTGTCTACCGTGGACCTTAACCTATTCCTAAGAAGTCCTCAAAGCAGGCATGCATAAGTGCACCAGCATACCTAATGTCCCTGTCCTACTGTCGCCATCCATTTCTATTCATTTATTTCATTTATATCCATGTTTATATTTATACCTGCTATCTTGTACATGTTTGACAAACTAATAAATACAAATACAAAATACAGAATGCCCTTAGCACCACTTCCGTTTCCTAGCCAGATACTCAAGGAGCTGGATCTAGTTCAATTCTAACCAAACTTTCAATAAGAGGATAGTGTTGTGATTTTTTTTTTTTAAGTTTGAGGTAATCCAATAATTTCCTTCCTGATTTCCTTCTTAAACCAGGCCTCTGGACTAGAAGACTAGATGGAGCTAAATATATATTGAATGATGAAAATTGTTTATATATACAGATTAGATTTCCCTACCAACTTGTTATGGTTAATCTTTTCAACTCTAAATATGCTTTTGAGTCATTTATATATGCTTAGTAGATTGTAAACAATTGTCACTACTACAGATCCTCTAATGATTGACAGCCTCTGATTACATCACCTAGTGACCGGTTCAAATTCCATACTATAATAATGATGGACTAACAAAGTTAAGCGTTTATAAAATCTTGAATCCCACAGCAACTTTATTCATTAATGCTTTTTCCCAGATGAGAAGTGTCCATTCTACTTGATCAAATAAAATATATGAACCAAACAAATGCAGTTTATGTTGCCAATGATTTCAAGGATGTCTCACTGTTCCTTTCCTCCAACCATTTAGTTCTAGAAATTTAGTGCTTGGTTTGATATCAAGTAAATGGTTCATTCAGGAAAATGTCAGGAAGAGGTCAAGCAGGTATAATCAAGGTTGATGATTCCCTCAAAAGAGGAGCCAAATGCTACTATAGTGAAATGCTACCAGTTCTGACCGGTTCACTAGAACTGACACTTACCTATGCTGCACAATGATCAGAACCTTTTTTCCCACTTTCTAAAAGCTGTTTTTTACTACTGGTTCCGGCGAATAGGTAGTAAAATGCTTTCAAAAGTGGGGGGGGGAGGTTCCGATGATCGCACAGCACAGCTGATTGTCATGGAACTTTTTTTTCACTTTTAAAGCATTTTTTACTACCTATTCGCTGGAACCAGTAGTAAAAAAAATGCTTTAAAAAGTGGGAAAAAATGGTTCTAAAAATCCCACGGATCAGCTGTGAGTTGCATGGTTGTCGGACCCACTTTATCTCACTTTTTAAAGCATTTTTACTACCTATTCACCTGAAAAAAAATGCTTTAAAAGTGAAATAAAGAGGGTCCAACAATCATGTAGTTCACACTGATCCGTGCGAACGTCGGAACCTTCCCCCAACCCCACTTTTTAAAGCGTTTTTAAATATCTATTCGCCTGAACTGTCAGGGGAAAAAAATGCTTTAAAAAGTGGGGAAAAGTTGGCCATGCCCACCCGGTCATGTAACCACCACCAAGCCATGCCTACAGAACTGGTGGCAAAAAAAACTTAGATTTCCCCACTGGGCCAAATCCTTTGCCATTACTCTGGTGTTGAGGAGAACATGGTCAGAGACTCTGCAGAGATTCTCAGTCATCCAGGTCATGGTTGAATTAAAAAAAAGCGTCTTTGGGACGTGGTCAGAGACTGCTGCTTAGAAAAATCAGCCATGGGAATTCTCAGTCCATGTGAACTGCTCCTCTGAATCAACTCTGTATGTTGATTCAGAGGAGCTAAGCCTCTGCCGTGGCCGTCTAAGTACTGGTAAGAGCAGACAAGAAGTCAGGCCAAGGATCTTCCACTGTGTAGATGGAGAAATTGTTCCTCTATTTTTTAACATTTAAGAGAGGATCCAAGGACCACTGGTGAAATATATGGAATGGGAAAACTCAATCAGTCAGAATAGAGCTGGAGGTCTTCTAGTCCAATCCCTTGCTTAAGCCCCTATATCGTTTCAGAAAGGTGGCTCTCCAGTCTTTTCTTAAAACCCTCCACGGAAGAAGCTGCTACAACTTCTGAAGGCAATCTGTTCCATGGGTTAATTGTCCTCACTGTTAGGAAGTTTCTCCTTAATTCCAGGTTGCTTCTCTCCTTGATTAGTCTCGATCCATTGTTTCTTGTCTTGCCTTCTGGTGCTTTGGAAAATAAATTGACCCCTTCTTCTTTGTGGTAGCCCTTCAAATACTGGAATACTGCTGCCATGTCACCCCTAGTCCTTCTTCTCTCTAGCCTGGCCATACCTAATTCCTGCAACCGTTCTTCCTTTTTTTAAACCTTTTTTTTCCTCTAGGCCTTTAACTACCTTAGTTGCTCTTCTTTGCACTTTTCCCAAAGTCTCAGCATCTTTTTTTTTTGTAATGTAGTGACCAAAACTGTAAGCAATATTTCAGGAGTGGCCTTACTAAGGCTTTATAAAGCAGTACTAATCCTTCACATGATTTTGATCCTATGCATCTGTTTATACAACCAAGGATTGGATTAGGTTTTTTGCCTCCTGCCGCACACTGCTGGCTCATGTATAAGTGATTGTACATTGGGACTTCTAGGTCCCTCTCGCAGTTACTGTTTTTGAGCAAGGTTTCATCCTGTCCCTCCCCCAAAAATCCTCACTATGATTGACTCAACATGACCTACTCACCCTGGTTGACTCACCTGGCTGTCTTGTCCCAGCTGATTCACCTCGGTCGATTCACCCTGGTCATCGAACTGCAGGACAACTCACCTTAATCAACTTGCCACAGGGCAATTCAACATGGGGTAACTCAAGAGAGGGAGAAGTAGAATTGCAGCTCACCCCTCCTTTGAGGAGTTCTAACTTGAAAAAGTTCAAACCTACAGCAAGACAAGGCCAGCTGTCATTCATTTGTCCCTCTTTTGAGTTATCCTGCATTGAATTGTTCCACACTAAGTTGGCTAGGACAAGTCAGCCGTGGCAAGACGACCAGGGTAAGTTGGCAATGGTGCGTTATCCTAGACCCTGAAATGTATACTTTGTGTGTGGAAGGCCCTACATTCAAACTCCACAAGGTTGAGTTAGAGCAGGAAAAACGTCCTCCCCAAATCCTCGGAGAGCCATTGCTTGCCAGCATCATCATTCTGATTAGATGTACCAATGGTCTGATGTTAGTTAACAGAGCCTGTTAGCATGTTCTGCAAAATGTTCTGCAGAAACCTGCAGAAAGATCTGTAAGAGATATTCAGTGAAGCTGCAGTGGCTCACTGGAGGGTCATTTGACTTCCATGCTAGGAAGAACAATTTATGGTTTTTGAAAGCTGGAGCTGAAGTGCTATCTTATCTTGGGACTCTGGGCTAAAGTCAATTCAATAGCAGTTCAATAGCATAAATCTAATGGTACAGTCATTAATAAAGTCTAAGTTCAGAAGGAATAGACTTCCCACCAATACCCATAATTCATGGGTGCACAGTAGTATTTGTAAATTTGCATGGTTGAAAGCAAGGAACAAGGAGAGGAGAGATACCTGCAAAAATAAACCTCTTTACCATTTTTTCTGTATATACTTCTACCAAGATAGTTGTCAGTTGCACAAATCCATGAGTGAATTACTCTCCTTTTCAGGTTTTCCATTGCAAACTTAAACATTTTGAAGAGTTTAAGGTTTTAAGAGGGCAGATTTGGAACAGATCCATATTTTGTATTTGTGCTTTCACCAATACTAGCCATCCATCATTTTTGTGCAGAGGATCATGACATTGTTTACCCACTCTTAGCCCATGGCTAATGCACCTCCCCTCCCTGCTTGGAAGCTTCACAAATGCTATTTTTATCCTAAGACATTTTATGTCCTTCTGAATGGATGGTTTGCAGCATTTTCTTCTGATCTAATGACAGGCCCTGTTCCAACTGGCTTGAGTACCTACTATTCCCTTCCTTTCTTTTCCTGGTTGCTGCCCCGTGCAGCCGTTTCACCCTGGATTAACGGTTTTCCATGTTGCCTGCTAGTCAGCAGTTGCCTTTCTTTTTTCTTTTTTTAATAAATAATTTTTATTAAATGTTTTGATCTTTAAAAACAATAGGGAAGACACAGCAAAGAAAAAAAACACAATAAGACAAAACAAAACACAGAACATACATAACAATATAGAATAATTTTACAGCTTTCTCTATCGGCTTTCCTTCTTAGCTTTTATAATTCTCCCTTCTGCATTGCCTTCCTCTCACTATAACCTTGTCCTATGATTTAACAAACATAGTATTACTACTTTTAATAGTATTCATTATTTATATCCATATATTTGTATTCTCTATTTTCTGTCTTGGCTTCTGTTTTCTGTTTTCTGTTCAGCAGTTGCCTTTCATTTGCTATCTTGCAGTTGATCCAACAATTCTCCATTAATTTGATTATGATATAATGTATGGAAGATGAGAAACAATCTGTGTTGTATCGCATCATAGAAATTGGAAAAGGGGGTATGAAGGCATACATGTAAGTAAACTTCTGGGAAAGCAAAGGAAAAAAATCAGATATTACTGTAGAGGGTGCAGTCCCTATCTGGAAACAACAGATGGGAGATCTGCCCACATAGGGATCAGCTATTATGACTTGGCTGATGGGAAGAAAAAGAAACAAGACGTGATCATTCAGGGCTTGCAGAGGCCATAATATGGACTGAGGATCAACCCAGTCTTCTGCAAACTCACCTGCAAAGTAAACTGGAGTTTTAAAACTCTGCCCATCTTTCCTCTTCCATCATATCCCCACAATGTGAGAAAAGATCTCAGTTAAATTGTGTACCAAGCAATCCATAGATTAGCTCTTAATTGAACATATAATCTTCTTCTCTGTTAGGGAAGACTGCAAATGCTTCTATTTTCAGCATAGCCTAAACAATACAGATTGTTGTGAGATTTGCTGAGACAATATCAATGAAAATCTCTTGGAGGGTAAATAGTCGTACAATGTACCTTCAGATATTATGTTCCTTGACATGTCAAAAGATAGCACGTTTGGCTTCCAATGATATTTCTGTGAACTGTCAAGCAAGATCTTTGCTTTATAGCCTCCATCAACTGCTCAATTCATGCCTTTTCACAATTTTATTCTTTCATCCAGGGATTGTTCAGTAGCACCCATATCTTTCAAAGCATTCATGGTTAGCCAGCATGGCTCTCTCAAAATGCCATCTCCAAGACTGCATTAAACTCTTGTGTGGAGCAAAGTGTCTTGTAAAGTGAGGCTGCAAACCTCTAAAATAGACACATAAAGGCAACTAAAAATCCCAAAGCCAAAATCCAGTTTTTAAACATGCCCCCGAGGAAACTTTGCAGTCATGACGATTTCTTGCTAATTGTCTTGCTTTTCTAAAATTATCTTTTCCCCAGTTTGTGTGCAGTTCAGGGAAAGAGTGTCTTGCAGAGAGCAGCAAACTGCTTAGCCTGAATCCAAATTGGAGAGAAATTTAAGGTAAAGAGGAATAGAAGTTAATTCATATGGAGCACACGAACAGAGCCAGTCCCTTTCTTCTGGTCAATGTCTCTGTATCACAACAGACTGTAACACTGATAAATCCAATCCTTGGGGTGATGAGTGACATCATTATGTGTTAGGTCACCTGATACGGTGGGTGGGAGATCATCTTTTTCATTAATCAGAACTCAAACAAGTAGGTGGGATCTGAACTGTTCAAATAGATCTAAGACATGATTTTTTTTCAGTTGTAAAATGGTTTTGAGCTTCATCAAGTTTGGACAATATTATTAGAAACTGTTACCAAAAAACCATCTATTGAAGGAATAACGTGCAGCCACAAGTATTCTCACTTTGCTCCCTTCCCTATGTCTTTTAAGGGTCCCTCCCTTTTCTTTTGCAACAAGCTAGTCCTTTAAAAAGGATTCACCTGAAGAGAAAGTTGTAGGGGCAACAAAGAAGAGGTGTTATAAATGATCCAAGATACCATTTGTGACCATGGGAAAGCAAGCATCAATTTAGACCAATAGAAGATCAATCATTCTAAGACAGTGAGAAATGGGAAAGAGTCTATTTGGGTAAGTATCTGGAAATAACTTAACATCAGGATTCCCTTGGAAAAGGGAATATGCACTCAAGAACAAATTGCCTGACAGTAAATTCCACCATAGAAGGATTTATTTGGAGGCAAAATCTGTGAAATGGTGCAGGCCAAGTTGGAAGATAAAAGGAAGATGGAATCAAAAGAGTCACTGGAAGACTTCTGAACTGGATCATCCATCTCCAAAAACCCTAACCTGTGCCCATCAGCATGGGTTGAAGTATGATGTATAAGAGTAAGTGAATGAGAATAAATGGGAATTGATTATTGAAATAGCTTTAAAAAAACCAATTAATATTATTTAAATTGTGCGCCGATGAACTTGTGATGACCTAAGGCACAGCACGAAAGCAACACAGCAGTGGTGGATTGCCAATTTTTTTACTACTGGTTCGGGTGCGATCTTGCACGCAAGATGCTTCTGCACATGCTCAGAAGCATTCAGGTGGGCGGGCGAATCCTCCCGCTGCCGCTACTACCAGTTTGCCTGATCTGAGCCGAACTGGGAGCAACCGACTTCTGCAACACAGGCAGAGAACAGTCTAACTTTGCTTTATTGCTCCAACTTTGCACCCAAACACCCCTGCGTTTACAAGTCCTGGAGCAAACCTCTCACACACACCTTCAGCAGCCTCTGGTTGCAAGTAGTCTAGTAAGCAAAGTTATCCAAACAGTAATCAGAGCAAGAAATCCAATAAGCCAGGTTAGCCAAACAGTGATCAGAGCAAGAAGTTCAGCGAAGCAGGCAAATTGGGCAAGCCCCACAAGTCAGAGCACAGTAATCTCCAGGCATTGTCAAGTGCACAGGAGGCGCCAAAGATTCAATGCTTGTTCCCGACAAATGCCCCTCCCACTGGTACCTCATTACATCTCAGTCCCCAGGTGTGCCTTGTGAAAGGGGGTGGGGCACTCTCCTTCCTTGTAGCTGGCTCAGTCTGCGTTGGTCTCGCCTTCTCTCTTCTCCCCGTGCTCTAGGATCAGGAGGAGGTGGTCCTTGCTCTTTGCCTGAGCTCTGTCTTTCCTGCTCCTCCTTGTCAGCAAGCCTTTCTAATCCTGAAAATCCTTGCTCAGACTGACTCTGCCCTTCCCCAGGTTCCTTCAAGCCAATAGAGCAGCCCTCTTGATCTCTGTTGGCTCTTGTTCCAGCTCATCTTCCCCCACAAATTCAGAGTCCGGCAGGGACATGACAGATCTCCAATTTATTGTTGTATAAGATCCCAAATCTTTCAGCTTTGTTCCTGGGAGCAGCTGTCTTCTAAAGTAAAAAGCAAGGATGCCAGATTAAGACTCCAGAAATTCTGTAACAAAAATGAGTGGAAGAAGGGGAAAAAAGAGGAAACAAAGGTGGAAATGGAAGAACATTCAAATCAAGCGGTGCATGGGAGAGTTGAAAATGTAATACAAGAACACTTTGATGGTGATGTGACATGAAACATTAATAGTGATCAACGTCTGTGGCATACTTGAACCACAGGTCTTGGTAGAATGGAAACTTGCATAGATTTAGGGTCACCTGAGGAGCAGAAGTGAGATAGGACAGAAAGAATGTGGACTCAGAAGGTCAACGTTAGTCAGCAAGTCTCTTCCAACAAGCCATCTAGATAATGACAAATCATAACACCCAGATAATGCCCAAATTATTGGCAAGGTGGCCTGGTCCAAAATGTTGGAAGCCACTGCAAAAATTCTACCACAGACTAATGCAGCAGTCCTATAACAATGACACCTTGCCAAACCCAACCTTAGCTGAAAGAACCACCCAAGTGGTGGTGGAGCAATGTGGGCTGGAGAGGATTAGATATAAAAGATGGTGATGCAGATACAGATGGAGATGTATGTATGTATGAATGGATGAGTGGTGGGTTTCAATTATTTTTACTACCGGTTCGTTCGTGTGTGCGCGTGTGCTTGCACATGCATGCAATGCTTCTGCGCATGCACAGAAGCATCCGGGTGGATGGGCGGAGCCTCCTGCCACCACCACTACCAGTTCACCCAATCCAGGCTGAACCGGGAGCAACCCACCTATGGCATGTATATATGTACAGTAGCAGAAGAATACAAGAAAATGGAACTATAAGAGATGGAAAAAAGTATTGAGTGTACATCCATAAAATTAAACTTAAGATTCAGAAGAAAAAAATGGGTAGCTTTGAAGAATAAAGCAAAAGAAATTAAATCCTTTGTGTTGTAAGAAAATGGTTGCATTGAAGTTTCTAATAAAAATCATTTTGGAATGGTAACATTATTCTATCAGCCTGATTCCATGTGGATTCCATCACAGGGTAAATGAAAATTACAACATTCAATGAAGAACAAAGTTCAAGTCAGAAAACCAGGAATTTTAATAAAACACCTAAGAGGAATTCCACAAATATCCAGGTCAACATGGTCACTGCAGTGTGATTATATCAGTGGTGGGTTTCAAATTTTTTTAGAACCACTTCTGTAGATGTGGCTTGCTTTGTGGGAGTGGCTTGCCGGCCAAGTGACCGGGTGGGAGTGGCTTGCCTGCCATGTGACTGCGTGGGCATGGACAAATTGTAAAATGTGGAGAAACTCACTTAACAATGCTCTTGCTTAGCAATCAAAATGTCGGCTCAGAAACTATGGCATTTGAAGCACGTAAGTCTTAAAGCTGTCAATTTACAAGACCCTTGCACCCCTAACCCTTTAGGAAAAAAAAACCCAGGGGTGTTCAAACTTGACAGCTTTAAGACTTGTGGACTTCAACTCCCAGAATTCCTCCTCTCGCTCTTCATCTTGATGATGTGCGGACGGACAGGGGGAGGGAGCTGGAACCGGTTCTAAACAGCACTGTAGATTTATGGAACCTCTTCTATAGAAGAGGTTAGAACTGGCAGGAACCCACCCTTGGATTATATGCACAAAGATGGAAAGGTTCTGAAACACCTACGATAGAGGAATGGTCGGTAAAAATGACAGAATTGCACAAATGGCAAAACTGATTTGTTTGATTAGGGAGAAGACAATACTTGCTAGTGATTGGAAACCCTTTATGGACTTTTTGCTAAAAATGGAAAAAAAGAACTTTTGATTTATGGGTTAGATGATTAGAAATGGTAGCAAACTAAAAGAAGGAGCCATAATGTAACCATAAAGTAACATCTGAAGAGAGAATAAAATATAAATATAAATGCATTTATAACTGCTGTAAAAATGATTGAAAGCCACTTTTTAACATATTTTTCTTTTTTTCTCTTTCATTCTTATCATTTTTTACTTTAAATTTTCCTTTTTCTTTAAATTTGTGTTGTTTTTACTTTGTAAAAAATTACTTTAGTAAAAATATATAAACCAATAATGCTTTGCACAATTGAGATTGAATCTCCTGAAATGTACCTCTAAATATTCTTGGAAAATAAACAAAAAATATAGCTGTTTCCAAAACTGGAAGATCATCTTTCAAGTCACCATCAACATTTAAAAACTTGGCAAACTTGCTTATTTGATGCAGGGTTTGGCTATGAATCAAGAAAACAATATGAAAAAATGAAGGAAAAAAGATTTATATTCTGAGTGCATCATCTTCCAGTCTCAATTAAATCCATACCTCCCGTTTGTTTTATTAATAGATATTTTAAATAACATATTGACTTCTGCCATTCCATTGAGTTGCTTTCAGTTTATTAGATATTATGCAATTACATGGAGAAAATTGAGTCAGGCTGCGTTGACATTTACTATGTATACAAGAAAAGGTGGAAGTGTGTAAGCCCTCACATCACTGTAAATCACAAAAGCAGAACTACTGAACAGTGAACAAATTAGATTTTAATGCAGCGGATTAGTTAAGGGGAGATCAAATCTTCCATGAGAGATGAATTACCAGTCTTTCTGGGATAAAAAGAAGCAGAGTGACAGAGTGAAGGATGAACAGTAAATATACGGAAAACAATGGAATGAGAAACAAGAAGGCATTGAACCCTAGACATTTATGTGGCTTGATGGCAGCTTCTTTCTTGTTCCTGTTTTGCTTGTTAGGTAACATCAGAGTATTGAGAGAACAGGAAGGCCTAGATCAACCTCTTCTCTGAAAGTGTCGCCTTTCCTGAGGGCATTAATATCAATCATGGCTAAATATCTCTTGGTTAAGTCAGTACTAATTGGACTTGTCTAATAAATGTTCCCCTGTTAGTGCTTGAGCTAGCTTCTTTTATAATGGTTTTAGGAGCTGTAATCTCTGATTCTAATAGCAGTGCTATTTTCAGGGCTCATCAAGGTCGATATTTATATGTGACAACAACGGCACTAGCCACAGACAGGGAGGAGGTATCAGCAAAATAACAAACAAGCCAACAAAAATACTGCAACAGAACTTCGTCAAAAGGCAAAGAAAGGAAATTAAAAGCGGAATGCTTCCCAGCCCCCTAGTGAGGACTGTACATGATGACAGAACATAAAAATGAAGTATTGAGGAAGATGGAGATCCCTATTCATCTAGGGCAGAGGTGTTAAACTCAATTTCATTGAGGGCCGTATCAGGGTTGTGTTTTATTTTGGGGTGGGGCAGGATGGGCATGGCCAGGGGTATGTCACTTGTGTTGGGGACGCCTGTGGTGGCCCAAGCGCTCTGCCAGTGAAAAAGGGCTCCCGAGCTCTGTTTTCAGCTGTGATAGCTTCCTGCAACCCTCTGCCAGTGAAAACTGAGCTTGGGAGGCCATCCACGGCCCTCCCAAGCTCCGTTTTTGGCTGCGACTGCTTCCTGCAACTCTCTGTCAGCAAAAACAGAGCTTGGGAGGGCCACAGGCAGCCCTCCCGTGCTCTGTTTTTGCTGGCAGAGGCACTGTGGGCCGGTCCTTTGCTCTTTCTAGGGTGGCCCCGTGGGCCAGATCTAAGCACCTCATGGACCGGATCTGGGCCCTGGGCCTTGAGTTTGACACCCCTGATCTAGTGGAATGATGTACAATCTACGTACCAATTTCTGGATTACTACAGAGTCCTTTAGGCAGTTGCAAGTAGGTTTCACACCCATTTGCACTACTCAGATGACCCTGAGGGCACAGATATACCTCCAAGTGATCTCAATGACTCTCAGAAAGAGAGCTAATGACCAGATGACTGCAAGGAACATAAATCCTTCCAATCCCCACCATTCAGTCAGAACTGAAGAAGTTTATTGAATGAGAATTAAAATGTCTTCAAGGAAAAACAAAGTCCTGTTGCCTTTTGGAAAAAGCACCTTGGGGACAACTATGATCTGGAAGACTGAGTATCTTCATAGACATTTAAATCTATCCATTAAAGTATCAACAACACCAAGCCTTATAACTGCATATTCATACAATTAAAATGCATAATATAAATTAATGCCAAAATGAACATTCCATCTGAATTATTTTTGTTTATTATTCGGTTTAATTTCATGGGACAAGTTCTTTTTCCTTCCTTCCTTCCTTCCTTCCTTCCTTCCTTCCTTCCTTCCTTCCTTCCTTCCTTCCTTCCCTCCCTCCCTCCCTCTCTCCTTTCTTTCTTTCTTTCTTTCTTTCTTTCTTTCTTTTCTTTCTCATTTATATGTATAGGTCCTAGTCAGTGGTGAAATTCATTTTTTTTTACTACTGGTTCTGTGGACGTGGCTTGGTGAGCGTGTCAGGGGAAGGATACTGCAAAATCTCCATTCCCACTCCAGGGGAAGGGTACTGCAAAATCCCCATACCCTCCCTCTCTGGGGAGGCCAGTCAGAGGATGGTATTTGCCAGTTCTCCAAACTACTCAAAATTTCTGCTACCAGTTCTCCAGAACCTGTCAGAACCTGCTGAATTTCACTTCTGGTCCTAGTGTTCCAAGCAAGAAGGAAAATTCAGTGAAATCCTCATATCTGGCATAGTAGGATCTTATTCTAACCTTGGTCATGCGATGGCTCAGGGTTGTGTGAGTACTTTTTAATTATCTAGTCATCTCTTGGCAATTCTTTTTCAGTTGGACTCTTTGTTGGAGCCACAAATATTCTCCTCAGTCAGCAAAGAGAACCGTACACTTAAAAAAGAAACTTTATCCATTTTTCATGAGAGGAATATTGCAAATATGTATATTTAAATATATTCAAAAGAGATTATGTTTCCACTGATTTATTTGCACAGCCAGCTCTCATATGCCCATTCCAATTTGAAGTTGTAATAATATCTTAAATGAAAAACAAGGAATGGAGAATCAGTGGATCTCAGAGTAATATTCAGTGTGAAAAGAAATATCACACTGAGGTAGGCTGGGCGCCGCAATCTTAATTTTTCCTAAATTCAGTAGTTTGATAGGAGTGAGCACCATATGAAAATAATTAAAAATTATATGACAGTATCTATTTTGTGTATTATGTTTAGGTATTAACAAATTATGGATTATGAACCAAATCCAATATTGCTTAGGATAAAATGAAGTATATTTCAACTACAGAATTCTGGATGAGCACTAAAAGGCTACATAAAGTTCTAATTCTTTGTTACTGCTGAGCAGTGATGGGTTGCAATTTATTTTACTACTGGTTCGCTCATGTGCGCACGCAATTGCATGATGTGTCCAGACAGGTGGGTGTGCAGCCTCCCATCGCCACCACTACCAGTTCACCTGATCTGGGGCGAACTGGTAGCAACCCACCTCTGCTACTGAGTGATACTTTTGCAGCCTGAGAGCTCTATGCTCTCATATTTACACTCAAATGATACAACTTTTTCCTTCTGATCTTCCTTTGCTAACCTGCTGAATGATTCACAATCTCCTTTGAAGATGATTCTCAGATGTTGAGGATACAGACGGACGTAATACCAAAAGAAAAGGCCTTTTCGAAGTTATAGTGATTGAAATAGAAGATGATAAAAGTCCATCCTCGCATACCCCAGTTGGTTATGTCCGAAGTGCTCAAAACGACCCTCTGAGCAAACCGGAAGTCACTTCCTGTTTGCTCGGAGGATCATTCTGAGCAGTGGTGGGTTTCAGAGTTTTTTAGAACCTCTTCTGTAGGTGTGCCCTGCTTTGTGGGAGTGGCTTGCTGGCCATGTGATTGGGTGGGAGTGGTTTGGCAGTCATGTGACTAGGTGGGCATGGCCAACTTGTAAAATGTGGTGAAACTCACTTAACAACGCTCTTGCTTAGCAACCAAAATGTTGGCTCAGAAACTCTGGCATTTGAAGCACCCAAGTCTTAACGATATCAAGTTACAAGACCCCTGCACCCCTAACCCTTTAGAAAAAAAACCCCCAGGGGTGTTCAAACTTGACAGCTTTAAGACTTGTGGACTTGAACTCCCAGCATTCCTCCTCTCGCTCTTCATCTTGATGATGTGCGGATGGGTGGGGGGAGGGAGCTGGAACCGGTTCTAAACAGCATTGTAGATTTGTGGAACCTCTTCTATAGAATAGGTTAGAACTGGCAGGAACCCACCCCTGATTCTGAGCGTTCCGAAGGCTTCAGGGACTGTCCGGAGGCTTCCCTGAAGCCTTCAGAACGCTTAAAACGACCCTCCGAGCAAACCGGAAGTGACTTCCAGTTTGCTCAGAGGGTCGTTTTGAGCGCTCCGAAGGCTTCAGGGACCGTCTGGAGGCTTCCCTGACGCCTCCGGAGGGCGTCCAGGGGGGTGGGGGAGGCTGTTTTCGCCCTCCCCAAGCTCCTATAAAGCCTCTGGAGCCTGGGGAGGGCGAAAAAAGCATGTAAAAATGGGGGGAGCGCCTGTAGTGTGTCCATGCGCACTGGGGGGGTCGCGCATTGCATTATGGGTGCGGCACGCCAACACACGACCCCCCTGAGCTCCCCCCACTTATGGCACGTGAGCCAAAAAAGGTTCGCCATCGCTGACATAGGCTATTGAAGCAAGGTTGCTGTGGTTGGGTCACTGATAATGACAGGAGTAGGAGACGAAGGAATTTTATTACCTCCAAAAACTCTGCCTATGAGATCATTTGAGAAACAATTCCCTTTGGTTTGACCCTTGCTCTTCGGTTAGAATCATACTTTCATGAGTTAATCTGAGACCATTTACTTGCTGTTAAAATACCAAACTACATAAAATATCTTACTGGAGTATGATGTATATACAATAGAGTTAACCCACATCCTGTACTTATACATTTTTCATAACATATTTTAATCCTTCTTTATAATATATATATTGTTGTACAAAATGCCTAATGTAGCTGAATAGAAAAACAATGCACAAATCTATTATAATGTCAAAATTGCCCTTATTAAAAAAAAAAAACATATTGTAATAAAATGTCTTCACTGTATGTAGATTAAGTTAAGTGTAGTTGGATACCTTTAATATGTTTCATATGTTTCATAGTATCCATTTTTCTACACAGGAAGTCCTTGACTTATGACCATAATGGAACCCGAAATTGTGGCCATAAATTGTGCTGGTTTTAACCAGCACACATCAGAGATGGTATTCAGCCAGCTCGGACCGGTTAGCAAAAATCGTGGGTGGGCCTGCCACCCGCCCCGGCTTTATGCCGTCCTATTTAGGCACATTTTTAAGGCCGGTCACATGCGCAAAAGGTGCACGCAAGAGCAAAGAGTGTGCACGGAAGGCTGGGCGCATGTATGGAAGGGGCGCGTAGGCCCGCAAAGCCACAGCTGCTTCACATGATAGCAATAGCAATAGCACTTAGACATATATACCGCTTCACTGTGCTTTGCAGTCCACTCTAAGCCGTTTATAGAGTCAGCATGTTGCCCCCTACAATCTGGGTCCTTATTTTACTAACCTTGGAAGGCTGAGTCAACCGTGAGCCTGGTGAGATTTGAACTGCCGAATTGCAGTCAGCCAGAAGTCAGCAGAAGTAGCCTGCATTCTAACCACTGCACTACTGACTGCTTTTATGACATTTTTTTCTGCTGGTCATTAAACGAACATGATAGACATAAAACAATCCTTAAGGAAACCCATAGTTCATAATGGGCATTAGAAATAAATACTGGTAACTGGCTAAAAAGTATTACAATACAATAGTAGAGTTGGAAGGGACCTTGGAGGTCTTCTAGTCCAACCCCCTGCCTAGGCAGGAAACCCTATACCGTTTCAGACAAATGGCTATCCAACATCTTCTTAAAGACTTCCAGTGTTGGGGCAGTCACAACTTCTGAAGGAAAGCTGTTCCACTGATTAATTGTTCTAACTGTCAGGAAGTTTCTCCTCAGTTCTAAGATGCTTCTCTCCGTGATTAGTTTCCACCCATTGCTTCTTGTTCTACCCTCAGGTGCCTTGGAAAATTGTTTGACTTCCTCTTCTTTATGGCAACCTCTGAGATATTGGAACATTGCTATCATGTCTCCCCTAGTCCTTCTTTCTATTAAACTAGATATACCCAGTTCCTGCAACCGTTCTTCATATGTTTTAGCCTCCAGTCCCCTAATCATCTTTGTTGCTCTTCTCTGCAATGTTTCTAGAGTCTCCACATCTTTTCTACATCATGGCGACCAAAACTGAATGCAGTATTCCAAGTGTGGCCTTACCAAGGCATTAAAAAGTGGTATTAACACTTCACGTGATCTTGATTCTATCCCTCTGTTGTAGCAGCCTAGAACTGTGTTGGCTTTTTTGGCAGCTGCAAGACCCTGCTGGCTCCTATTTAAATGTCCACTAGGACTCCAGGATCCCTCTCACAGTTACTACTGTTGAGCAAGGTACCACCTATACTGTACCTATGCATTTTGTTTTTGTTGCCTAAATGTAGAACCTTACTCTTTTCACAATTGAATTTCATTTTATTAGATAATGCCCAATGTTCAAGTTTGTCAAGATCCATCTGTATCTTCTGTATTAAATTACAGTCAAATGATTACGGGATACTGAAGGCCCAAAATGTGATCACATGACATTGGGGAACCAGGGGGCATTGAAACTTCAAATTCAGGTTATTAGTATCTTTTGGGGGGGAATCTGTCTTAACTTTGAATGGTTGCTAAGCAACCAGTCATGTCGAGACTAACCACACTCATTTTTCCTTTCCTATCATATGCACAAACATTACACACACATATATTTATTTATTTTATTAAATTTGTTAGCCGCTCCCTCTCCACAAAGGGACTCGGGGCGGCGTACAATAAATAAAAACACATATTATAAAATTACACATTGTACGGAGGAGGTATAAAACACAATACAATCATTATAATAACATAGAAATATTAAAATAAGTTAAAATTAAAACCCCAATGGAAATTACAAGTTTAGAAATTGCCAGGAGGAATAAAATGGAGCTATGGTTGAGCCAGGCCTGCTAGTTGAAAAAGGTGGGTCTTGAGTTTTGAACAGAAGGAGCGGAGGTCAGTGGTAATCCTAATATCCGGGGGGAGGTCGTTCCAGATATATATCCCTCTAGAAAGCGAGAGATCATGAGTCCAAATCCCTCCTTCGCTGTGAAAGACACCTGGGAGACTTTGGGCCAATCATTCTTTCTCAGGCCCACCCCCCTCACAGAGTTGTGAGAAAAATATGAGGAGGGAAGTGTGATGAATATGTTCATCACTTTGAGTTATTTGTAAAATAATAATAAAAAGGCTGGATACCAATAAATAAATACATAAACATCCCAGATGTATGCAGATACATGAACTAATCCAAGAGAGACTATAAGGCTGAGGTAGAAAGTGAAGATCGATTACCATTAACACTGTAGATCAGGGGTGTCCAAAGTCCACAAGTCCACAAGTCTTAAAGTTCCCAAGTTTGGACACCCCGGCTGTAGATGGATGTCTAGAGTTCAATTATTCAATTATTATACAGTTCAATTATTCTTATGGAACAATTCATTAACTCGAAACAAGCTCAGTACTTTAAAAAAAATCCTGAATCATGGGTTTTAAAAAAATATTTTGTACTTATATCCCAAAATTCTAATTTCCTCCTGGCACATAGCAAAACTGTCAAGCGATCATCGCCAACACGTACAAATGTTGCTCAATCGAAGCCTGGAAAAGTTCCAATGTGTCTTTGGAAATATTGAGATTGTGGGAAATTTTATCCACCAATGCCAGATTACCAGCCTGCACAAAAGTCACACATCATATGCGGAACACGTCGGCTTGTGCTGACTCACGGCTAGTGATCTATTTTGTTAAACTAAAATGCTGATGGCATGACAGTTGGCCGTCGTGCTCTGCATATTAAGGTTGAAATCACAGTGAGGAAAATTCAGCCTCCGAGGCCAGGTTCCTCTCTCCTGGAGTTCTGCTGTGGGTTGGAAAAGCACCAGCTACTTGTTCAGAAAGTGCTGAGGCAGTTTCCCCCCTCTTCAAAATCATAAGTCACCCATAGAAATGCAGCTTTCCAATAAAAAAACATGAGCTCATGCATTCAGAATTGTTTCATTCTTTAAAAAGGGGAGGGGTATAGAGTCATCCTCTGGGGAGAAAAAAATGCAATTCTGCAGGCCTGTATTCCTTGGAATCACTCCACCACCACTGTGATTAAAAGAATCTTCTTGACTCAAGAGTAAAATCAAAGTCACCTTTCACTTGCAATTTAATCAGTAGCCATCTCCCTGCTTTCGTGTCTTATCACCTTACAAAAAGAATTTATCTTCATCACACTCTTACCTCCTTTCACCCTTTTGTCAAGCAATGGTTGTGCCTCTTTGTTTTCTCTAGTTGGGTTTAGCTTCATGAGATTTAGTTGATCTTCTTCAGAAATTAGAAGGATACTGACTGAATAACTTTTCATCATCTAATGGCTTCTGTGGGAACACCTAGTCCAAGCATGACCTGCAATTAGAGAGTCTGTAGTTGATACCTATAAGACGTAGGAAATCAATGTGTCTACAAGTACCAGGAGACATCAATCTCTGGTTCAACGAGACAGCGGTGTCAAGCTGGTGGCCCATGGGCCAGAGGCGTCATGCACAGGCCACATCCACCCCAGCTCTGCTATTGGGCAAAATATCATGAAATGTCATGTGACGGCAACGTGACTCAGAAAGTTTGACACCCATGAACTAGACAATAATACAGGTAGTCCTTGAACTAAAACCACAATTGAGCCCAAAATTGATGTTGCTAAGTGAGACATTTATTGAATTTTGCCCCATTTTACGAGCTTTCTTGCCATAGTTGTTAAGTAAATCACTGCAGTTGTTAGTAACACGGTTATTAATTATTAATGGTTGTTAAGTGAATCTGGTTTTCCCATTGACTTTGCTTGTCAGAAAGTCACAAAAGATGATCACATGACCCCGGGACACTGCAACTGTCATAAATATGAGTCAATTGCCAAGCATCTGAATTTTGATCTTGTGACCATGGGGATGCTGCAATGGTAATAAGTGTGAAAAATGGTTGTAAGTCACGATCTCTAAATGATCTCTTGTAAGTCAGGGACTACTTGTAGTTTAAGCAATCACTTTGTTGCATATTTTACCAACCGTGTTACTTCTAAGGAAGGAACGACTGTAATTCTAAAACTTAGATTTGCTACTATTTCAGGGCATACATTGATTTTATTAGATATCCTTTGCAATGTTTTTGTCATTTATGTTGTAGCCATTTTCTGATTCAGGAAATATTAAGTAACTATATAAAATAAGGAAAGAGTCACAGAAGCTCTCCTGAGATGGAGCCAGAGGAATAAGTGAAAGAGGGTGGTGGGTTTTTTTTAAGTCAATGTGACACTTAGAGCCCTATCCCATCATTCATGCAACACTGACAATTCTACAAAAGAGTTTGGGTTTTAATTGTGTTTCCATAATCACTGAAAGATAACTACATGACCACTGATCCATAAAACATTATCCTAGGTGCTTGCAAGATACTTAGTGACTCCCAATTTAGATGGAGAGCGACCAGCAGAGGTTCCATTTGGTACCATCTGTGGAAATCATACTTTGGTAATGGCATTAAGTAGGTTCAGAATGGTGCCTCCTTAATGGCAGTTTCTTGATTATAAATTTCTCCTAGGAGGAAACATTGTAGGCCCATATATTACCCAGTTTTAGAAAGCAATAATAATATTTTTCTTCACCCAGACATTAATGAGATACTGTAACATTTGGTCCTAGGCCTAAATGCTCATTAGCACAATACCTACTGCATAATTTTCAGCAGAAGTGAATGAGTTCTTATTGTTTTCTTGGTGCGTCTTTAATACTCAGTAAGAAATTTGCTCATAGCAAGACTCTCTGTGAACTTTCTATTCCGGTTGCACAAAAGGGAATATGCCAGGGTTCCAAATAGCATCCAAAAGTAAATCAGAGTCCAAGGCAAAGTATTGCTCAAAGTTCCAATTTATTAAGAGCGCTTGAAGCACGTCCCTGAGCAAAGCAGCAGTAACAGAAGCCCGAACCCACCCTGGTCCAATCTTCCACTGACATGCTGGCAGTTCTACCCATCCAGTTCTGGTCAGGTGCAGAGGTGGAAAGACAAAGGATGACCTTGGCTTTCTAGAAAGAATGCTGTTATGGCTACATAGCATCTACCTCTGTACAATCCCACCTCCCATTTTCCCACAATAGAAAATGCATAGTAAAATAATAGAAAGTGTGGCAGGCCAAAGATCCAAAAGAAAAGATGGCTGCTGGCCTGACAGAATGGAGACTTCTGCAGCATCAATCTTACTGCCCTCCAATATACATTAATGACTGTTTGGAGAAAGTCTCAGTAGGAATGAGAAGACAACAGTAGGAGAGATTATTTTGGAATGTTAAAATCAAAGTGCATCAAATTATCAAATTTACTTGGTGAGCGGAAGGCAAAACACCATATTCTTCCTCCGAGCTTAGTGAATGGCCGAATCATTTATTTATTTTATTTTATTACACAGATTTATGTGGCCATCCATCTTGCAGTCAGCTCTGACAATGAATGACCACAAAATCACATAATAAGTAAATAAAAGGGAAAAAATTTATAACAAGGAGCTAGGCAAAGGAAGAAATATCCTAAGGGCTTTCCTGTGTACAGTGGATAAATATCTTCCACAACTTCATACAATGGGACCTCGGGTGCCAACCGTAGTCCATTCCAGGACTTTGGTCGGCATCCAATTTGGTCATGATCAGAAGCAAGACTGACTGTGCATGCGCTTACACAAAAAAATGGTGCGGCAGAGGAAATTGTCACAGTTGTGTTTATTCAGCACCCGAGGATGTGTTTGTGACATGAATGAAACATTTAGCAGATTTTTTGGTCAGCACCCAAATTGTTCATGGTCTGAGCTGTTTGGGACCAGAGATCCTACTGTACATAGTTACCCATCCTCCAATTTTATATATGCTTTCCCCAGCTGCAATGTCTCATAAACACAGGACAATCAAGGCTGTATCCAATGAGAAGAATAAATGGAAATCAGAAATCAGGTAATAATTTCAAAACAGTAGGGATCATTTCTATTCCCAGAGACATATTATTTTTCACCTAGAGGGAAAAAAGTAAGACTGATTGGAATGCAGGAGAGTAAAAATTCATTTGAAAAACTAGGCCTTTTTTACTGAACCAGTGATCAGAGCTTATCACATTGTAGTTTTCTTGCTTTCACCCTCTCCTTCTCTCTTCCGTCTTGCCAAAGCAATTATTTGTGTAAGCATATTCCTTTCTCAGGGCAATAAAACTCATTAGATAATTTATTTACTGGCCAGTAAATCAACACCGGGTCTTTCTGAGGAAGCTTTTTGTATCAAAGCTGTTAAAAGGAGAGTCTTCAGCAACGAAGATTGCTTGAATATTCCTGCAATTTTGCCTTCAATGTACAAAACAATTATATTTCTTTCTACCATTCCCATTTCTCTTTCTCCATTCCAGCCACAAATAACTACTAACACATGAAAGGCTCTCTTGGGATTTTCATCCAAGTGTTTGGTGCAAAACAGGCAGAGATCCATGAAAGCTTACTGTATTTCCCCAAAATTAAGACAGGGTCTTATTTTCTTTTGACCCCCGAAATAAGCTCCTGGCTTTAATTTTGGGGAGGTCTTATTATTTTTGAGGTGCAGGAAGCAACAAATGTGGTCCTCTCATGGCTGCTGCTGTGTTGCAATATTTTCAGGGAGGGTTTATTTTCAGGGGAGGGTTTATTTTAGCGCATGCGCTCAAAAGCCCAATTGGGCTTATTATCCGTGGAGGTCTTATTTTCAGGGAAACAGGGTATGTAATCAGCTAGTCTTTCCCATGTATCCTTTCTCCTTGTCCTTCTCTTCAGATTATTATACCTAACTTTATAAAAACATCTGTCAGTCCAATTGCTAAACCAATGAACCAGTAGAGAATAACACTCTTCATATTGCTTATAGCCAATAAGATGCCAGATGAATCTGATGTCAGGCCTGCAAGCCATCTTTTCATTTTTGGACTTCAGGCCTGCCACACTTTCTATTATTCTGCTATGCATATTCTATTGTGGGAAAATGTGGAGGGAAGATTATACAGTGTTGTGTGATATGTAGCCATAACAAAATTCTTTCTGAAAAACCAAGTTCATCCCTTTCTTTGCACCTGACTGGAACTGGATGGGTGGAAGCTGCCAGCATGGCAGTAGAAGATTGCACCATGTGATGGACTTGTGGGTGTGGGGGCAAGATCTTGAACTTTCAACTGGGTGGGAAAACCAGGAAGCTTTCACATTCGGGTTTTCCCAGATGTGCCAACATGGCTCTCTTAATAAATTGAAACATTGAGGAATACTTCACCTCAGACTCTGAAGTACTTTTGGATGCTGTTTTTGGATACTTGACACTTGATAGGTAATATGGTGGGCTCTATTTAGGTTTCTCAAATGCACCTTTTTATATGTTCAGTATTTCTCTCTCTACTTTGAAAATAATGAGCTGCCTTTTTTTTTTTACATGTGACTATCAAGAAAAACGGGAAACTATTACATTTGACTATGTTACTCATTTCTACCATCCAACAAAGGGTTTCGAAATGTCCATCAGCAACATGCAAATAAACTCACTAGAAATGGACAAATCAATCACCGGACGAATTAATCTACACCTTGTCTGTTGTATTCACGTGTATTGACTGTCCAATAATAAACATTACATTTTACATTTAACACATTTTTGATGCTTGCAAATTTGAATGCAATCATTGAACAGCATCTCCTGATTTGAAAAAGAACACAATCTGAAACTTAAGGGTGTTTCTGTCTGCATATTAGTTGCAGAAGAGGTGTGAATCAAATAGTCTGGCTTCAAAATCAAGACCGCTTCTTGATCCGACTGATTTTCTTAGTGATTACAAGATTTTTCTGCTCCATATTTAATAGCTGGCACACCATATTGAAAAGATAATGCTTTTCTGAACTTTGAAGGAAACATATGCTAGTACCTTTGGAAATCTAAAGTATACAGTAAGTGTATATTATATGTTATATATATATATATATATATATATATATATATATATATATATATATATATATATATATATATATATATATATATATATATATATATATATAATGTGTGTGTTGTATTTGTGCTGATAAAATAAAGGGAGACTAGTATAGATCCATTTCGAGCTATTTAGCTCTCATCAGCTAGCCATACCCTTACTGGGATTCGAACCTGGGCTGTATTATACACTAGGCAAGAGTTTTAGCCACTATGCCACAGGCTTCTCCTCCTTTATCAGTTGAGCCACACACTGATCATATATATATATCAGTACAGCCTCCTTTAGCCTGTATATAAATCTGTGATTGCTAATGGTTATTGCAGCTTCATAATGGCATTTGTTTAATCATGCTATTGGTCATTTACTTTCATATCTTCACTCTTCGAAATCTACTGCAAGAAAACATCATTCATGCTAAATGAGTGAAAAAGATCTTAAATTATTTAATAATAACCATGACTATATTTGGAAAGAAAGGTTTATACTTCATGAAGGGTTCACTTCCCTATTGTTGATTAATTGTTTTTTTCAGACATCTAAATCTCTTCATTTGAAGCCTGTCAGTCTCATACCTCAGACCAATATCCCACAATTAAGATTAATCACACTTTAGCTTTTTGATAGTATAACATCAAAAGTATACTTTTTTTTTCTTCAAATCAAACCTTGGCTCCCACTGACTACATATATAAGTTACCTCAGTTTTCTTGGCAATATGAGAAGATAAGAAATGAATTGCCATTGCCTTTTTCCTAGGGCTGAAAGAGACCGACTGGTCTAAAGTCACCCAGCTGTGTTGGGTGTATGGCTGTATGGCTAAGAGAGGACTAGAACTCACTAGTCTGCTGATTTGTAACTTGGTTCCATAACCACTACCTCAAACTAGCTCTCAATAATAAACTACTTAATTTAAAAATGTAAGTAGTTTTCCCTCTTCCCGTGATTCAAGAGCAGGGGTGGGATTCATCCAGTTCGGGCGAACTGGTATCTCTGACAATCAACTGAGGAGCGAACCACTTCTCTCTGATGATCAGATGGGCCCGTCCGCTCCGGCCTTTACTGACCTATTTCCGCTCAGCTGATTCCCACTGCAGAACGGATTGCCGTTCCTCAGCTGTGTTACTCCCCAGAAGCAACATGGAAGGCAAGTTTTGTTAAAACCGTGCAGGCGCACAAAGCACCCATGGAGTATGCACACGCGAAGCACATGATCACGCAACTGGTTGTTAAACCGGCAGCATCCCACCACTGTTCAAGAGCATTTGTAAAGAGTGCTTAAGTCTACGGTTTCTGGACTCATTTTTCCAGGTGCGATTTAAAGTGCTAATTGTCACTTTTAAAGCCCTTCATGGTTGAGGACTTAGATATCTGTAGAATCCCTTAACACTTGCCCACCTGATAAAATAAAAAAAGGATTGGCTTTCCAGTCCTTTCATCCATTCAGAAATATGCCTTCTCTGTCAGTACCTTTGGAATAGGAAATGCACATACTCTTCTTTCTTGTCGTTAAATAATTCTATTATGTCCATTTAAACAAGCCCCAAATGGTTTGTTTTTTCCCTCCAATGGTCGGAAGTTGTTAATTGTGCTTTGCTGATTGAGTTTATTTCCAGGTTTGCAGAGATTATTTTACTGATTATATTTGCATATTGTTTTTTAATCATTACTAATGAAAGGACAATTTTATCTCGCTTGCTTCTGATTAAAATGGCCTACAAGCCCCCTGTAAATAAATAAATAGATTCTTACTTCAGTAAATTATGGGGAGAAGACACCTGAATGCAATCATAGGAAGCTGCTGTACATGTTCATGATCCAGAGTTCTGTTTCAAGTTCAAATCTTGAATTGTTTTTTCCTCTGGTTTTTTATAATCCGCCATGTAAATAGCAAGAGCACTTAGACTTATATATCACCCCATAGTGCTTTACAGTACTCTCTGAGGGGTTTACAGAGTCAGTATATTTCCTCCAACCATCTGGGTTCTCATTTTACTAACCGACCTCAGAGGGATGGAAAGCTGAGTCAACCTTGAGGGGGTCAGGATCGAACTCATGGCAGTGAACTGAATTAGCCTGCAATAGTGCATTCTAACCACTGGGACACCATAGCTTAGTAGTAATAGTAATGCTACTACTAGTAATAGTAGTAGCAGCAGCAGCAGCTCCCACAGCAACACTTTGAATACATAGGCCCAGGGGTATGATTGAAAAATTTTAGCAACCGTTTGTCCATCCGGTGGCTGGGTGGGCGTGGCAGTTAGGAAAGCTCCCCGTTGGGAGAGCGAGTGCGTTCAGAGAAGCGTTGTGAGAGTTGTGTTGGAGAACACACAAACCAGCATACAGAGACACTGCAGTTTAAAAAGGTTTTTACTTTCGTGGAAATAGATGTATCAGAGTCCATCAAACAGTCCAAGTCATACACGGATAAGACAGTCAGTCATCAACGTCTTTCAATTAAGAGATAATCCAAATAACACAGTCCATAATCAAACAGTCCGGTACACAAACTTACAATAGCCCACGCTGATCACTATAAGGCACTTCTAACAGCCAGCTTCCAAAACCCTCAGAGCAAATCAGAGTCTAACAGTGATTCTGGCTCCATCTTATGGCCGACTGAGGAAACAGCAGCCAATCACATTTACAGCATGATTTAAAGAAACAGGCACAGCATTGTTATATGATGTATATATTGCCAATCCAACCGTTAGATTATATTCCTAACAGTGGCCATGATGGGTGTGGCCTACTCAGCATCCTGCACCATTGGAAGGGGGAGTTTTCACCCCCCCCCAGGTTTTGGAGGTTTTTCTCAAGCCTCCGAGAGGGTGAAAACAGTCTCTCCCAGGCTCTGGAGGAAATGGGCCCGTTTCCAGACTTCTGGAACTTCTGAAAAGCCCATTTTTTACCCTCCCCAGGTTCTGGAGGCTTTCTTCAAGCATCCTGGTGGGCGAAAACATCGTCCCCTGGGCTTCCAGGAGGCCTGTTTTTCACTCTCCCAGAGCCTCTGCATGGGCCCTGCACTTACCTGACATCCAAAACGGGTTGCGTGGAGACTCCTGGGAGGGGCAGAGCGGGGTGGACAAGGCCAGCCAGTTCTTTCAACTACCGGCAAACCAGATGTAAAATTAGCATCCAGTTCGTCCAAAGCAGTCTGAATCGGCTGAATCCCACCCTTTCATAGGCCCATTTTGAAAGAGAAAAATGTAAAGTACAGTGTAGCCTTGAGTGATCACATATCTCTATAAAATGCAAATAACGTCCTTGAGAATAGCTGCCTTTGAGGAAACAAAAGGTTTGTGGAAGGCTGTACTCAAAACTATCCTTCACATATGACGGGGGGAAAAACAACATATTATTCCTAGTGTCATGTAAAATATAAGTCTATTAAAAATGAAACCGTGCCATGTAGTCTACTATAGTGGGATTTTGTTGTAGCTTCTTCAGAGCTTTTTCCTATGTTTAAGTCCATGGGAAAAGGTCACGATGTCAAAAGAAGAATGATTAATTGCTTAATGATTAATGGTTTCAAAATTTTTTAGAACCTCTTCTGTAGGTGTGGCCTGCTTTGTGGGAGTGGTTTTCTGGCCATGTGACTGGGAGGGAGTGGCTTGCCGGCCATGTGACCGGGTGGGAGTGGCTTGCCGGCCATGTGACTGGGTGGGCATGGCCAACTTGTAAAAAGGGTGAAACTCACTTAACAACGCTCTTGATTAGCAACCAAAATGTTGGCTCAGAAACTCTGGCATTTGAAGCACGCAAGTCTTAAAGCTGTCAAGTTACAAGGCCCTGGCACCCCTAACCCTTTAGAAAAAAAACCCAGGGGTGTTCAAACTTGACAGCTTTAAGACTTGTGGACTTCAACTCCCAGAATTCCTCCTCTCGCTCTTCATCTTGATGATGTGTGGACGGGCGGGGGAAGGGAGATGGAACCGGTTCTAAACGGCACTGTAGATTTGTGGAACCTCTTCTATAGAAGAGGTTAGAACTGGCAGGAGCTCACCCCTGTTCGGACTATTGCAGCATTCCTGTAATAGCAATAGCACTTAGACTTACATACCGCTTCACAGTGCTTTGTAGCACCCTCTGTGTGGTTTACAAATGCCAACTTATTGCCCCCAGCAATCTGGGTCTTCATTTTAGTAACCCCGGAAGGATGGCAGGTGGAGTCAACCTTGAGCCAGTCAGGATCAAACTCTAGGTTGTAGACAAAATTAGCCTGCAATATTGCATTCTAACCACTGTGCCACCACAATTTAATCACGTGATCAAAATTCAGATGCTTGGAAACTGACATGTATTTCTGACAGTAGTAGTGTTCCAGGATCCCCTTTGACGAACTTCCTCAAGTCAGTGAGGAAGCCAGATTCACTTAACAACCGGGTTGCTAACTTAATAATCTTCAGTGATTCGGTTAACAACTATGGCAAGTAAGGTCACAAAATGAAGCAAAACTCACATAACAACTGACTTCCCTAAGAATATGTATTTTTGGATTCAGTTGCGGTCATAAATTGAGGACAACCTGTACAAGGAATGGAGGGAAAGCCACTGTGAGTAATCTACATGCAAAGAGGGAATTGAGTATTTCCTTTCAAAAAGAACAACTTATAAAGGCATTTTTCTGCCCGACTTATTCATATCATTTTCAGTTGCACTGCTACTTATTCATTTAGGTGAAAATCTATACATTAAGGAATGTGGAAGGAACATTTGAAAACAGTCACTTCAGTAGCTTTCTGATTCGACTTGATGCTCTGATTCACCTTGATGCTCTGTTCTTCTGTAGTCTATTAAAGCAAGAACACTGTTTAAAAGCTTTTCTGCTTTTAAGCCGAGTAGGACGAAACATGCTAATCAAGTCAGCAGTTTTCAAGCAATATTTATTTAAAAGCTGGGACATATATTTTCAAAGTGCCTGTAACTTTGTTGTTTTGAAATAGAGAGTGATGACATTTGCTGCAAGAATAGCCCAAAGAGTATGAAACCAGCCAGGAAATTGAAGATAGACATAGAATAATAGAATTGGAAGGGACCTTGGAGGTCTTCTAGTCCAACCCCCTGCTCAAGCAAGAGACCCTACACCATTTCAGACAAGTGGCTGTTAAAAAGTCTCTTCTTAAAGCACCCACAACTTCTGGAGGCAAACGTTCCACTAGTTGATTCTTATGTCGGGAAGTTTCTCCTTAGTTCTAGGTTGCTTCTCTCCTCGATTAGTTTCCATCCATTAGTTCTTGTTCTACCCTCAGGTGCTTTGGAAAATAATTTGACTCTCTCATCTTTGTGGCAGCCCCTCAAATATTGGAACACTGCTATCATGTCTCCCCTAGTTCTTCTTTTCACCAGATTAGACATACCCAATTACTGTAGCCGTTCTTGCTATGACTTAGCCTCCAGCCCCCTAATCATCCCTGCTGCTCTTCTCTGCACTCTTTCCAGAGTCTCGACATCTTTTCTATATTGTAGTGATCAAAACTGGATGCAGTATTCCAAGTGTGGTCTTACCAAGCCTTTGTAAAATGGTACATTTTGCAACCTTTGCTGCAAAAAATGATTATTCCCTTTACTGAATTAAAAAGAAGTTAGGTTTTCTTTGGGGCGGGGGGAGAGGAATTTGCTAGACTTTTCTATGAATGCAATTTAAAAATTAAGTAGGTAAATTATCTAATGCAATTCAAAAAATTGCCATCACATAGCAAGAGATAAGAGATAGTTTTTTTAAAAAAAAAAGTTACTCATAAACTTCATTCTCAAGACTTCACTATTTGTGAAGACACTGTGATTAGTGCAACCAAAGCTGGTCAGAATACATGGGCTACCAATCTGAAGTTAGAACTTTTGGTCACCGGATCCAATTTTCCCTCTGTCTTCTGTCACAATACCCTAATCATGAAACAAGAAAAGGAGGACTTTATGTTGTTAGAAAGAACCCCAAAAGAGTAGACACATCAGTAATAGGGAATCCTATTAAGAAGATGAATGTAAGTTAGAGAATAGATACAGTAAGAGGACTGTAAAGTAGGGAGAAGGAGAGGGAGGAGGCAGAAAGGAGAAAGGAGAGGGAAAGGGAAAGGGAGAAAGGGGAAATGAGAAAGGAGAAGGAGAGGGAGAAGGAGAGGGAGAAGGAGAGGGAAGAGACAGAAAGAAGAAAGGAGAAGGAGAGGGTTAAGCTTGGAATGTAAAGAAGAAAATAAGAAGGATTATAAAGAGGGTTGTAACAACAGGAGGAAAAGCAGTTACACTGCCACTTAGAGGCTGGAGGCTGGATACATTGTTTTTTCTTCTTTCTCTTTGATCACTTGAGATTCAAAGTTCTTTCAGCTTGTTTACTGTCAGTGATAGTAGGAAGAGCACAAGTTGTTTATACAGATGCTTTTTGGAAGTTCTATCCCTAGCTATTGGAGGGAAGACAACGTTTTGACTTGAAAGATAATAAATGAACCTGTTTGAAGTTTATTAAAATAGCCTTGAACCCTATAGTGGCAGTATCTGCAAAATTGAAAGAATGGCCCAGCAGGAAAAAGAAACTGTAACATTGCAAATGATTGTGTTTGAAATTCAAAATCTATTAGTTGTGACAGAGAGAATTAAAGAGATTGGAGAATATGGAATAAAAAACAGAAAAATCTGATGGAGAAACTGAGGATGTTTACCAAATGAAGAAAGTGGAGAACAGAGTTCAAAGGATGGAAGAAAAAAATGAGCAAAGAGATAAGAAAACTGTGGATACTGACAACAAAGTGAGCGTGGTTGGTAATGGCAAGAGCGGAATATGGAAAGGGGAGATGGATGGATTGGAACTCTACCCCAGACTTCAAAGCACAGAAGAAGAAAAGAGAGAAAAATTGATGGAAATAAGGAGAGAAATCTTGATAGAAGCACTAGTGATAACCAAAGATAAGCTGATGGAAAGAGCAGATGTTGGGTTTCAAGCTTTTGTGAAATACGAAAGGAACAGCATGTTGCCAAGGGAGGTTCATACAAGATTTATTAAGAAAGTAACTAGAACATTAATGCTACAAATGGCAAGGGAGATAAGACCCTACTATTGCTGGAGGGATACAGGTTGATGCAATGAAAATGTATAATAAAAATTAAATTAAATTTAGTTTACTAGTGTATATATAAAATGAAGCGACAATAGCTATAGTTAAATAATGATTAATAATGATAACAATACATATAGATATATTAGTTTGATAATATGAAATTTTATATAAACAATATATGGAGATTATGAGGGGAGGTTTAAAAGCTTTATCTAGAATATGTTATAAAGATGTAGTGTGACTGGATGATTTTAGGATGATTTAATGGAATGTTATCATATAATCCTATTTTAGATTTTGAATATTATATATAAAAGGATGTAAACAATTATAGTCAAATTAATGTTGAGATATAATAATTGTGATATATATGAATATAGGTGAATTTAAACTGCGATTTGATATGAAAAGCAGGTGGTGACTAAGGAAGAGATGCATGGAAATACTGTAACCAACTGACACATTTTCTACAATTTGTAATGGAAAATTGGTTTTTTTAATTTTAATTTTTATGTTTGTTTGTCCTTGTTCAAAAACAAGTAAAATTGTTTTTTTAAAAAGGAGAGGGAGAGGGAGAAGGGAGAAGGGGAAAGGGAGAAAGGGGAAAGGAGAAGGAGAGGGAGAAAGGAGAGGGAGAGGGAGAAGGGAGAAGGGGAAAGGGAGAAAGGAGAAAGGAGAAGGAGAGGGAGAAAGGAGAAGAGAGAAAGGGGAAAAAAGAAAGGAGAAGGAGAGGGAGAAGGGAGGAGAAGGATAGGGAGTTGGAGACAGAAACAGAGGCAGACTCTCTGTATCTAACTTATATTAGTTTAACTGAAGGCCTTGGGGTATTTTCTAAAAAAAAAGAACCAAACTCCTAAGCATAGTGTTTGATATAAAGTACATGTTTTCTCTCCCTTCTTGCTGCTATGTACATCTTTTGTAGTACATGAGCTCTGAGTCAACAGACTAAGATTCCAACAGGCCAAGTTCTATAAGGCAACAGTCAAACAAGATTTGATTGTTCTAATCCAGCGGTTCTCAAATAGTGGGGCGCACCCCCCTGGGGGGGCGCGAGGCTCCGTAAAGGGGGGCGCGAAGGCTCCCTTTCCATCTGGGTGCAACGGCGGCGAAGGCGTGGGCGAGGCATAATATATCCCGCCTGGAAGTGGCAGCACTTCGGACTGTGGATTTTCATTGGAGCCCCGGGCTGGAGCTGTGCAAGAAGCCTGCTCAGGCGGGGGTGGGAGGGAGGGAAGCATGGGACCGCCCGTCTTCGCCACCGCGTAGCTCGCCTCCCCGCCAGCAGCTCCACCGCTAGCATTCCGTCTGGAAGCTCCACCGCAACAGCCGCTGTTGGGGAAGGGACAAAGGGGCGGCGGTCGCCCGATCTTGCCACCGCCACCCCTTCGCCCCTGGTAACGGCGACTGTTGTGCTGCTGCTTCCAGCTGGGATGCTGGAGGAGCTGCTGGCAGGGAGGGAGGGAAGAAGGGCAGAAGGGAGGTGGAAGGAAGGAAAGAAAAGCAGACACGCCAGAGGGAAAGAGGAAAGAAGGCAAGCAGGCAGGAAGGAGGCAGAAGGAAGGAGGGAAGAATGGAACTGGAAGGGAGGCGGGGAAGGAGGGAGGGAGAAAGGAAGGATAGGAGGATAGGGAAAGAGGAAAGAAGGCAGGCAGGCAGAAGGGAGGGAGGTGCAAGGAAGGAAGAAAGCATAGATAAGCAGGAGGGAAAGAAGGCAGGCAGGCAGGAGGAAAGAGGAAGGAGGGAACTGGAAGGGAGGCAGGGAAGGAGGGAGGGAGAAAGGAAGGATAGGAGGATAGGGAAAGAGGAAAGAAGGCAGGCAGGCAGAAGGGAGGGAGGTGCAAGGAAGGAAGGAAGCATAGATAAGCAGGAGGGAAAGAAGGCAGGCAGGCAGGAGGAAAGAGGAAGGAGGGAACTGGAAGGGAGGCAGGGAAGGAGGGAGGGAGAAAGGAAGGATAGGAGGATAGGGAAAGAGGAAAGAAGGCAGGCAAGCAGAAGGGAGGGAGGTGCAAGGAAGGAAGAAAGCATAGATAAGCAGGAGGGAAAGAAGGCAGGCAGGCAGGAGGAAAGAGGAAGGAGGGAACTGGAAGGGAGGCAGGGAAGGAGGGAGGCAGAAAGGAAGGATAGGAGGATAGGGAAAGAGGAAAGAAGGCAGGCAGGCAGAAGGGAGGGAGGTGCAAGGAAGGAAGAAAGCATAGATAAGCAGGAGGGAAAGAAGGCAGGCAGGCAGGGGGAAAGAGGAAGGAGGGAACTGGAAGGGAGGCAGGAAGGAAGGGAAGGAGGAAGGGAGGGTGGAAGGAAGGATAGACAAGTAAGAGGGAAAGAGGAAAGAAAGCATGTGACTACGGTGGGAGACGAGGAAAGACCGGTGTGCTATGTTATGCAGAGGTGTACTTATAACAATTTTATAGACAAATGATACTATTTACAGTCGTGCGGGGGGGGGGGGCGAAATGTTTTCTTCTTCCTAGGGGGGGCATGACAGAAAATAATTGAGAAGCACTGTTCTAAATCTAATCTAATCTAAGAAATTGGCAACTCTTTTTGATCAACCTGCTTGATCTGGGAATCTGGAGTTCAGCCAATACATAGCCCAAATAAATACACCTTTATTTTCGTGTTTATAGCTGAAATATGAAAATAGTATCTAAGAAAGTAACCAACCCAATGTACACACTACTTGGATCTTTCAGTGGGTTTTGATTAATAAAGCATTATTTCGGTATTTTACTTTATTTTTTACTTTTTTGCCTGCATCTTTAGTATGAGTCAATACTTTACATATCATCTGACTTGATGGGATTTATGAAAGTTAGTTTCTAGATCAGAGATCTTAACACGCACAAAATGCAATGAGCATGCTTGCGCTTTAGTTATATTTTTGATATATTGTCCCAAATGTGTCAAAATTGACATACTATTCTTAGTATTATGGGACGCGGTGGCTCAGTACCTAAGACGCTGAGCTTGTTGATCAGAAAGGTCAGGAGTTTGGTGGTTCGAATTCTAGTGCCACATAACAGAGTGAACTCCTGTTACTTGTCCCAGCTTCTGCCAACCTAGCAGTTCGAAAGGACGTAAAAATGCAAGTAGAAAAATAGGGACCACTTTGGTGGGAAGGTAACCGTTTTCCATGCACCTTCGGCGTTTAGTCATGCTGGCCACATGACCACGGAGATGTCTTCGGACAGCACTGGCTCTTAAAACGGAGATGAGCACCGCCCCCTAGAGTCGGGAATGACTAGCACATATGTGCAAGGGGAATCTTTATCTTTACCTATTCTTAGTATTACCAGAGAATAGTACACGTGAGACAAATACAGCTAGTCAATGAGTCCTCCTTATTGTGATATTACTAAGAAGCAGAAAGTTTTGATTGAAGAAAAGAATGATTTTGGACAGAGATCAGTATTTATGGGCCCAGGTAGTGACCATCAATGGAAGATTACAACTTAGAAAGTAAAATGAATATAGTGTAAATTGATGAATGAAATGAAAAGAATATAGTATACTTGTTGTGCAAAATTAAGTGAATGATATAATAGATCTGAATACAGGTGGTCTGATTTCAGGGAATTGTGTTTGTAAATATATGAAGGAATGGGAAGATGCAGGTTTGATTATTAATATGTATGTCAGAAAGTATAAACTGATATCTTTTAGGTTGCCATGGGTGCTTTTAGAAGTAGGACTCCATAGTTTGGGAAAAGTTTCATGTTAGAATTCAGTGAATGATCTTAATAGGAAAAAAAAGAGGAAAAAGCATACAACATTCTGAATGAAAACTTCATTCATATTTTATAGAGGAATGCCACTATTGCAGTGGTGAAATTCAATTTTTTTTTTACTACTGGTTCCTTGGGCGTGGCTTGGTGGGCATGGCAGGGGAAGGATATTGCAAAATCTTCACTCCCACCCCACTCTGGGGCAGTTAGAGGTGGTATTTGCTGGTTCTCTGAACTACTCAAAATTTCCATTACGACAACCTGCTGAATTTCACTCCTACACTATTGCTCCCTTTTACAAATAGGTAGGTAGCAAGAGTGAAAGCAAGAACTAAAAAGGATTTCTTTTTTCAAGTGCAGCCAGGAAAGTGCTTGCCAGAATTCTGATCAAAGGCATCTGAGATGTGACAATAAGCAATATTTGATAGCTGTGGTTTTGGGCTACTGGGAAAGTTTGTAGATTAGAAATAACTGAATGAAAGACCTGTTTTTGTATGTTATTTTATTTTAAAGGAGCAGCATCTCAAGATGAATAGGGTGGGCAATTAATTTTCCCAAGGGACCACATGTGAAAATGGGACTGTTCTGGAGGGCTGAACCAATAGGCTGCTATTGATCAAGCTGCTACTTGCTGCCCCCATCCCACTGTAGTGACTTTTGCCACCACCATCCTTGCCGCCATAGCCCAGTACAGGGCACCACTATTGGTACTGCCACCCATTGCCACAGGATGGACAGGAATGGCCAAACAGCCAGCTGTGGCCCACGGGCCATAGAATGCCTAAGGAATAGATAGATTGACATCACTGTTCTATTGGTTTTTTTCCTTCATTCCTTTCTGTTTTCTCTAGCTATTGTTTGGTTTTTCCTCTTTTTTAAAATTAAAGGCAAATAGGTGAATTGAACAACAGCATGTCTTCTTTGAACCTGAAGGACTACCATATAGAATCCCGTCTAATTGTATCAAAACAATATATCCTATTAAAAGTTACCAAAAAAACCCTTCATAAATGGTTTGCAAAGATTAATGGTCCAGTACGAAAACATATGATGAATAGTTTCAGTATGAACTAGATTTAGATATTTTTGTAAATGTCTACTATTTCTTTCTTTCTTTCTTTCTTTCTTTCTTTCTTTCTTTCTTTCTTTCTTTCTTTCTTTTTTTTTTTTTGATTTTGCATGATGTTGTTTATGTGGATGGATAAGAAAAAAGTTTAAAAATGGGAGAATGAATTGATAGGTTTAGTAATAATTTCCAATCTGATCCCAACAAAATACTAACAATCCACCTGATCCTTTCAATCAGTGGAATGGGGTTTGGAGACTGATCTCTTATTTTAATTATCTACCAATTACGTGGCTTTGCTAACAACCAATTAAACAGTTGACTCCAATAGCTTTGTTATCCATCTGATGAAGGCAGATTTCAAGGGGAAATCAAATGCAAGAAAGCAACAGCTGCGGTTAGCAGTCCTTTAGGGGCAAATTAGCAGATTTATGTATCCAAAATGTGATATAAACTTCCCTTTTTAATTCAGATCTGGCAAATTTCACATTAATTTGTGTTTTTGTTTTCTGGAAGAGCTCCGGAACATTTTGATGGATAATTTAGCCTGGCATATCTAAATCTCAGTGATTGTAAGCTCCCCATCTTGAACAAACAATGGTGCCAGTTTACCACTCCATTGATTGGCTTCATAGACCACAAACCAGTAATGTTATGGTGGCTTGATTTTGAATAGATTTTTGGAGCCCCGTAAAAAGATTAAAAATGCATGTGGCTCTCACCAAACAGCTTTCAAATGAAATACATTCTGTCTTTTAGGGAAGCCAAGTATAATTAGGACAGGGGTAATGGGAAACGCTAAATGGAACATTTTCTTTTTGTTTCAGTTGTAGTCAGACAGCAGGGCCACGATGGCCAACTTAAATATCAAGGTCATAGTTACCGAAGCACACAGTAAATTATCTTAATTATAATTATTACTATGTGAAAATGGTTAATGCAAGTTGCTTTCCTTTCAGAGTGGGTTCTTTCTTCTTCTTCTTCTTCTTCTTTCAAATTCTCTAAGATTTTCTCTTTAAAAATAAATAAAATCTGAAACAGCATCTGTCTTTGGAATGCAAAGTGAATGCAACCCTGACTCTTAATCTACAATATAAAGCAATTTCAGCTATTGAGAATGGTCTCTTCTAAATTTCTAGCTGCTGTCAGAAGCATACAACAAACATTTGCATAGAGTCATTAGTGTGCTACTTAATGCATAGAACCATTACTAAAGTTCTGTATTCAGTCCTGAAAGCTGAATATTTTGGGACTCCTTGTCGTAATGTGCCTTGAATAACAAGGTCAAGGCAGCGTGGGCAAATTGAAGAAAGTTTTGCAATGTTATTCCCTTCAAATGTGGCTAAGTGCTTTGCTATAGCTGAACGTTTTGAGGCTCTTTATTCTGTTAGAATAAAAGTAATAAACAAAGCAGTCGCATTATGTTACAAAAACTTCCCTTTGCTTTAAATAGGTTTCAGGTATCCTACTTTTTCCTGGAGTCAAACTAGAATTTAAATTAAACATTTTTTTCGTGAGGATTTTAGCTATGTTGATCTTTTGACATGACATTATGTCATGTCATTTCCTGTTGACCTGCAAACACTTTAATTCAGATGAGCCTTCCCCCTCCCCCAAAAGAGTAACAACATCAGTAACATGACAAAATGTAAAAAGAATAATTCTTCTTTGAAAGGGGACCCTGCAAATGCATCTTCCGTCATCTTCCATAATTAGATGACAGGCAAGTATTGTTGGAAAGTGGCTTATATGTCTAATTTAGTACTATCAACTCCCCAAAAGCTGGCTCATGAGGTTACCTGTCAATAAAACTTGGGCATATAAAATAAAAGAAACTAACAGTCAGCCATAAGTTGTCTTGTGGATTTTGAGCAACACTCATGACCATTTTATTCTAGGCCAGAGTGGAGAACTATGACCCTTTTATGACTAGTGGACTTCAACTCCCAGAATTCCTGAGCCAACCATGCTGGCTCAGAAATTCTGGGAGTTGAAGTTCACAAGTCATGAAGGGACCATAGTCCTCCACCTCTGTTCTAAGCAATAGTTCCTAGATGTCCAGCGTAGCAGATGGATTGAAATTTAAATCAATCAATCGTATTTTCTAAAACTCTTCTTGACAGGTTAAAGATGATTTTTGTACCTTTTAAAAATTATTTTCACTTTTAGGTCTTTTTTACAAATTTGTCTAAGCCTCAAGCACATTTAGATGTTTAGCTCAAGAATGGCCGAAGGTTCGCTTGCTTCATTCCATCCAATATGTCTTTCTTGCCATTTTTTAAAAAAAATCCTTTCATTGATGTTATTGTAATTTCTTTGATTTGGTTATTGAGAAGCACCCAGAGTCCTTGGGAGTCAGGCAGCATATAAGCTTAATAAATTGTCATTGCTGTTAGTCTCCAGTACCATGCCATATTTTCCAAGCTCTGCTCTGGAATTTTAGACAGGCTATTTTATTTCCTTAAGCTTCCTTATTTTGTCTGATTTGTTTTCCCATATTCACACTGAAGTGAAAATGTCCACGACCACTATTTCTGACCACTATCTGTAATCGAGGTTATCTATTATTTCTTTATGTATGGAAAAAGGTAAAGGTTCCCCTCGCACGTATGTGCTAGTTGTTCCCGACTCTAGGGGACTGTGCTCATCTCCGTTTCAAAGCCAAAGAACCAGTGCTGTCCAAAGTCATCTCCGTAGTCATGTGGCCGGCAAGATTAAATGCCGAAGGGGTATGGAGCGCTGTTACCTTCCCAACAAAGGGGGTCCCTATTTTTCTACTTGCATTTTTACATGCTTTTGAACTGCTAGGTTGGCAGAAGCTGGGACAAGTAACAGGAGCTCACTCTGCTATGCAGCCCTTAGGGATTCAAACTGCTCAACTGCCGACATTCTGATCGACAAGCTCAGTGTCTTAGCCACTGAGTCACCATGTCCTTGCTTTATGTATTTTTATTTATGTATTTCTTTATGTATTTACTGAGGCTTATATACTCACAAATCTAAGGGGCCTACCTCTCAAATCCAATAATTCAGAACAAACCAATGAAGATAATTAGCCATGATATGCCTACAACATTGTTTTCCTCTGAAAGGAAAATTTTAAGGGAGAAAGAGATGAAAAGCATAGACGCACCCAAGCCTGATAAATAACAAAACACTTCAACCGAATTTACAAAGTGTTGAATCACCGGAGTTCCACATAGAGCAAATAAATTTCCCACTCTTCAGTCGCTTGTTGATGTTTGTTTGAATTTTAATGCAGAACAACATTCATTGTCAGATGTAAAGATTACTATCAGCAGATTTGTAATTGCTCCTATCGTTTGTGTATGTAAAACAATGCAAAGAAAGCCAAAGGAAAGCAAGAGCCGGACTGTTGCGAAGAAAGAAAAAATCAGAATGAACCAAGAATAAAACAAAAGTTAAGAGTAACAGCGACACCAAGTGGTGGACTTGTTTTTGTTGCAGAAATGTCAGCGATAATAAGTTATTGATTTTACATCATCTCATCTGCTTCAAAGAAATGGACATTTACTTTTTGGATTTCTATTTTTTTATGTACCTTTCTATTATAAGATGTGTTTTCATTTCTTGCTTCTTAACATCTTTCACCAAATAAAAAATGGTTAGGGTAACAGTAGCTGTGGTCTAAAGAGAGCTAGTAACTTGAATGTGTTTCTAATCTTCTCATCAGATGCTTGAATTTAGGGGAACACAACTTACCATGATGATTCCCAATTCAGTTAACTCTGAAGAATGCAAGAATACGTTCATGGAGAAAAAAAACACTATTATTATTGGTCCTGATAATAAAAGGACCTCCAGGACTGGTGTCACTTTAAATCATAGTTGCTGAGGATCAAAAATACCCTCCCTCCCTTAAAAAAAAGCAATTCTTTGTTGTGGGTAGAGGTTTCCAACAGGCCATTGAACATCCCAACGTGGCATACAAGAAAGACCATACTAAATGTATTGAAATCTAGCACAGCTCTCACATTCCAATCCTGTTACAATATGTCCCTTAGAGAGGCAGATGAAATCTACCATCTTGGGGGGAACAGATATGCACATTAAATAATGCACTACACAAGTGTCTCAGCAGTAACAGTCCTATGCTGGAGCCATATAATTGCACATAAACCTGTACAAGCCAGCACTGCAACCAAAGCAGCAGGAAAAACAGAATTTGTTCTGGAAAATAACATTTGCTAACTTGGTTTTCATGTACCTGTAATTCTATGGTAGCAACAGAGAATTTGTTCAACTACTGTGCTGTACTAATAGCTTTTAGCTTGAAAGCTGCATCAGATGATAACCGTTGGCAATTTCCAGACATGGTGATTACCAGAAATGTGTACAGAGAAAGCGGGGAAACTGCAAACTTTCATGTCATCATTTAAAGCCCATATTTTTTTAAAAAAACAAACATAAACCAAATCCAATTTTTAGGGTATATTATGGAGCCAAAAATTCTCAGCTCCGATGAAGGTAAATTTGGTACAAATTGCTTTATTTTGGTCAGGATATGTCCAAATTACAACATGTGAGTAATCCTCTCCAGCTTAAGAATCACTGATATATGCAACATTTTCCAACAGTTTAGGTGATATCCAGTGTAGGATTGTGACTTGCTTTAACAATGAATAATTAGCATACCAAGCAATCTGACCTTAAAAACCTCATAATTAAAGCCTGTTTTTAAAAGAAAGGATTCAATGACTGAATTAGAAAAGATTGCAATGGGAGAGTAGGGTAGGGTAGGGTAGGGTAGGGTAGGGTAGGGTAGGGTAGAATAGAATAGAATAGAATGGAATAGAATAGAATACTTTATTGGCCAAATGTCATCAGACACACAAGGAATTTGTCTCTGGTGCATAAGCTCTCAGTATACATACAAACAACAAAATAATATAATAATGACACCAATAGGAGAAGGTAATAGAAAAGATGAGAAAGATAATAGTAATGCAGCCATACTACATGGGTAAATATCTTTAGGTCTAAGATAGCACTGTGGAAATTAGGTATTCAACAGAATGATGACACGAGAGGAAAAACTGTCCTTATGTGTAGCTGTTTTGGCATGCAATGCTCTGTAGCAGCATCCTGAGGGGAGAATTTGAGGAGTCTTTAGATATTTTGTTAGCTTTCTTTCTCGCCCATGCAGTTTAAGATCCTCAATGGAGCCACACTGGTTGCAATAGCTTTTTCGCAGTACTAATTATCCGTTGAAGTGTGTACCTCTTCTGTTTGGTTGATGTACCAAACTAGACAGTTATACAAGTACAAATGACAGACCATTTAGCCAGGAGGAAAATCTTCCATATTTCTCATGCCATTTGTCTCAATATTCTTGCTCCTATGAGGTGCTTTTTTCAAGAGACAACTGGACTTTCTAGTTTTTCTTTGAAGATGTTTTGCTTCTCATCCAAGAAGCTTCTTCAGATCTGAAGGCATGATTTAATATGTGCTGTGATTAAATGTTCCTCTAAAGTGCTGTGATTAAAGAAATGGATATTTCTGGTGCATCATCTCTTTGCATCTATGAGCCTATTTGACCACAAAAACAAATGGCAAGATATTAGTGGGGGAAACTTCTTCAAACACTGTCCCTGTTTTTCACATGGACTGTTCTTAATTCATCGAATCTTTAAATGTAAGACACAAGGTAACTAACTTCCTCTCTTCCCTCTCTCATGCTTCCAATGTTATTACTGTCTTCTCTCTCCAAGATGTAATTTAGATAAAAATGAGACTATTCTATCTTCTATTTGTTTCTTAATTAATTCAGCTTTTTGTTAGCACTATGCCTGTTAGCATTCATTGATCTAAGCCCGTATTCATATACTTATGTTTGGAAATATATCCTATAGCAAGATCTCTTGAGGAACTGAAATCTCCAATAATATCTGCTTCACTTTAGGTGAACCTCAGATCTTTCCAAAAAGAACTCATGTCACTTTAGGACTTCAGCTCCATCCAAGGATATGCATGACTTATTTCCACAGTATCTTCACACAAGAGAAACAGAGACAGATACACACACACATACACGCACAGAGAGAGAGAGACCATATCATACTACTTGTTGAATTCTACATATACTTATACTCAGTTAGCTATTGGCAGCAGTAAGGGATCAGATGGGTCAAATAATTGCAAAGATGGCAGGCAAAGAATTTTGGTGCAAATTTCACATCCCTTTTCCCTTTGCACATACATTCAAAAGGGAGAAAGGCACGCATCACCATCTTGTCCATTTTGACCCATCTTTCAAGATAAGTTGAGCTAAAGCAGAAAAAATGCAAACATCATGTTATCAGTTGAAATATAAATCAACAGCAGCCCACTGAAATGTAAGGGCTATACTAAGTACATGGTTTCTTAGAGTTAGCAGGAAATCTATCCAAATTCACTTATTTAAATTATAGAGATTCAAGGGAAGGATCATAACTCCTTTAGAATTACAGCACTAGAAATTCTCATTAAAAGTAATCAATGCTTGTCACATCAGCCCCACATCATTTGAGTAAAATAACCATGTGTCTTGAGATTGGAGACCAAATTTAATTGACAAGGTTAGATATCCACATCCTTCTGGCTCAGATTAGGTCTATATCTTTCAGTCTGTTTGATTGACATTTTTTTCCAGCTTTGTTAATTCCATATTCAAAGTCACGGATGTTTTGAACTTTAGGGCTTCAGGAAGGAGACACATATGATGCACAAACTGATAAAACTTCTGTAATATTTCACAGACTTCAGACTTTGCTGAAGTCACAGCAATCTTATAAAGCTATTTTCAAAGCTACCCATTGGCACTTATAAAAATCTCGCTCGTCTTTTAATTGGAACACATCACATCAGATTTGTGTCACAATGATATTAGAAACAGGATTTTTTCAGGCACTGAATCAAGTATGTATATAAAATGAATATGAACTTTTGCTTTTAAGAGGGAGCTGGAAGTTTGAAGCTTGGTTTAATGCATCATTAGGCAACAAGCTTCTATTTCTTTTGAAAACAACACTATTTTTAAATGTGAAATTCCACCCCTGAATCTCATCCCAAGGTCCATTTTTGCATGTGAGTTGAAATTTTTTTTTGGCTTCCTGGGCACCTGTCCCTGACCTCGAAAATCACAGGTTTTCTTCCCCAAATGGCACAATTTTTAAAAAATACCAAGCAACACCATTTTTAAGCATTAAATTCTACCACTAATTTTGTCCCAGCATTTGTTTTTGCATTTGGATTGAAAAAATATTTTTAAAAAGATTCGGAATTTTATACTTAAAAATGATGTGGGTGCCTGGGGAAGAAAACTTGTGATGTCGGGGTCAGTGAAACAGGAGAAAAGGAAGCCAAAAAATGTTTTCAACCCAAATGCAAAAACAGACACTGGAAAGAAAATTGGGGTGGAATGCCGTGCTTAAAAATGTTGTTGCTTGCCGGGCTCAGGGAAACAGGTGCCTGGGAAGCCAAATTCTTTTTCAACCCAAATGCAAAAATGGACACTGGGATGAGATTTAGTGTGGAATTTCATGCCTAAAAATGGTGTTGCTTGTTTTTTTTTTTTTAAAGAATGAGTCCTTTGGATGCCCAGGGAACAAAACCTGTGATACTGAGGTTGAGAAAACAGGTGCCCACCTAGCCAAATATTTTTTCAAACCAAATGCTAAATTCAGGGTGGCATTTCATGCTTGAAAATATTATTGTTTGCTGTTTTTAAAAATCGAGCCTTTTGGGTGCCAAAGGAGGAAAACTTATGATTGGAAACAGCTCCCCTGGAAGCTCAATTGTTTTAACCCAAAATGCAAAAATGGACATTTGTATGAGATTCGGGGTTGAATTTCATGCTTAAAAATTGGGTTACTTGCTGCTTTTAAAAATCGAGCCTTTTTAGGTGCCCAGAGAAGGAAACCTGTGATGCTGGGGTCAGGAAAAATGGTGTCCTGGATGCCATTTTTTTTCAACCAAAATGCAAAAACAAATACTGGGATGAGATTCGGAGTGGAATTCTATGCTTTAAAATGGTGTTACTTGCTGCTTTTAAAAGTCGAGCCTTTTTAAGTGCCCGGGGAAGAAAACTTGTGATGTTGGGGTTCAGAAAAATGGTGCTAGGAATGCATACATTTTTTTCACCCCAAATGCAAAAATGGACACTGGGATGAGGTTCAGGGTGGAATTTCATGCTTAAAAATTGTGTTTCTTGTTGTTTTAAAAAATCGAGTCATTTGGGTGCCTGGGGAAGAAAACTTGTGATGCCAGGGTCAGGAAATCTGGTTCCTGGGACGCCAAAAAAATTTTCAACCCAAATGCAAAAACGGAGGCTGAGACAAGATTCGGGGTGGAATGTCATGCTTAAAAATGGTGTTACTTGCTGTTCTTCTCCTTGTACTTGGTACTTCTTTGTTGCAAGAGCTGCATGGCTATTGTATAAATGCATCATGTTTTATATACAATACAATACAATAGTAGAGTTGGAAGGGACCTTGGAGGCCTTCTAGTCCAACCCCCTGCCTAGGCAGGAAACCCTATACCGTTTCAGACAGATGGCTATCCAATATCTTCTTAAAGACTTCCAGTGTTGGGGCATTCACAACTTCTGGAGGCAAGCTGTTCCACTGATTAATTGTTCTCACTGTCAGGAAATTTCTCCTCAGTATTATTGTATATAAAGAAGTTTCTTCTATAAATGGATCCTGCTGAATTATTTGCTTGTGTGCTGGCTGGATAGCTACAAACTCTGACATGTATCACATCTTTATTTTCAGGATATGCTCTGTAAAAATAAAGACTTCCTCCTTCAAAAACAGATGTATGGAGGCCATGTAATACTTCATGCATGGGGCATGAAATAGTGTAACATCTATATCTTTCTTCTCCGAAAGCTTAAAAGGTGGATTATATATATTAGTCTAATATTACCTCTTAGTTTATTCATCTATCTGTAATGTGATATAAAATATTTTATTTTATCTATCTGCAATGTAATATAAAACATTTTTGTGCCCTCATTAACCTCTTTGGACAAACTGAAAATAAATTTAAAAACCCAGTTCTAACGAGGAGCAGAAAAGATGTTTCAGGTCACTGTCACAAAAAGCATTCCTTTCTCAATTAATCTCTGTTCCTCAACTTCCATAGCAGCAGAGGGAAAAAATTGCAAATAAAAATATGTTCTTCTAAAGCGGCCTTGGAATTCAATTCACTCAACTTTTAAAAGCATGACACTCAAATCACTAAGAAACCAGGCTTCAAAAGAACGGTTTGCATTTCCTTGATGCTTGTCTTTTGATAGAAAGTTCTCGGCTCCATCAGAAGCTTCTAACACCAAGAAATCCCTTCCTACGCCATGTGCTTCACTCTTTCAGATCCTCTAATTCTCTGGAACAGATCTGGAGGACACAGCAGATTTCAAGTGGCAGGAAAATTATCCTGTATATTTCCTTCTTTAATCCTCTGATATAGCATGGACTGAAGGATATGTTGGTTGGGGAAATGATGCAAAGAAGTTAGGGTCAAATCACATGTGATGATTGTTAGGCTATTGAATTTACTAGCTGGAACTGTAAAATGTACAATAGGCCAGAACACACAGTTGTAGGTGATTAGAGAGTGCTGACTCATGCATGGTGCAATCTATGTTTTGATTGGTTGCTGTAAGCATAAAAGGGGTGTTTCCCTTTTTTCCCTCCATTTTTCCTTCTGCGTGTTCTTTATGCTGTTTAGATTTACCTCACAATGTTCCTGTGTTCCTGGCTATCTTACGTTCTTCCTTTTCCGGATGATGACAAAGACTGCTGCACATTTGACTATTAAATATACTTATATCTATATAAAAGTCTACAAGTTTGTGTCAGTGGTTTTGACTTCATCTGCCCAGTTGCTGCACAATTCATATGTGGGCTCAGAAGCCAAGTGCATATCACTCTTCCAGATCCTCTAATTCTCTGGAAACAGATCTGGAGGACACTGAATATTTCAAAAACTTGTATCTTTACCCTCTCAAATCCTCTGATAGCGTACGGGCTGGCCTGAAGGATATGTTTGTTGGGAAAATGAGGCAAAGAATGTGGGGTCAATTCACATGTGATGAGGTCAGGATTTTTCTTTTAGTGTTTGGTAGGTTCTCCTTTTCTAAAAAAAATGTTCAGACTAAATACCTCATGGTTTGTGTGTGATTCTTGCCTCAAAATGGCAAAAAAAAAAAAAAAAAAAACTAAAACCCTCCAGATAGTCAATTTTCACATTTGCCCTGCCAACATTTAATGGCAAAGGAAAAGGGGGTCCTTTCCCAAAACATTATCCAAGGGAGTCCGTGGATCACAAAACTATATATAGAGAACTGCATATGGTTCTAGATCTGTTAGGCAATGGAATACAATTGGAACTGGCATGTGATGGAGTCATTAAGTGACACATATGATCATGATGGACTTTTGAACTCGCTTCCACTGCAATAACTGAAGACTTCACAAGATTACAACTTGTAATTGTTGTGCCTGGCCTTTCTAGTGCCCAAACTGTTAACTGTTCAGGGCAGTCTAAAATATTGATGGATTTAATTTATATTTTCATTTATTAATCTTTAGTAATTAAAATATGAACCAGTTTAAATCTAAAATATAAAAATACAGTTCAAATAACAAGCCAAGCCAACCAAACTAAACGCAATAAATAGAATTAATTAAAATTAATAATTGAGATAAAAGCTTTTAAGAGCCTTTTTGAAAACTAGTGTGGATATTATTTTGAAAACTAGTGTGGCTCTCTGTTGAGCAAAAAATGCACTCAAAGGAACTGGAGCATCAGTAGAGAAGGCCTGACCCTGAATCATAGGGAGTTCAGGGCAATTATAGATGACGGCTCCGATGACCTCAATAAGAATGGTGGTTCATCTCTGCAACCCAGAAAGCTACAGTAGAATTGGGAGATAAATTAATCTGTTTTGCCAGAAGCAAGGGAATCATGCAAGCAGCTAGGGATTTGGTTGCCCGGAAGTAGTTAGAAGCAGAGAGCACACAGAGACACGGGGTTACAGAGGGAAGAAAGGAGAGGAGCAGAAGTAGCTTAGCCTGCAGGCATGGTTAAGAAAAGAAGAGTTAGCCTAGTAAGAAACAGTCACAAGAGATCATGGGAATAAGAAGCAAAGCATTTCAGCCAAGGAAGAGAGAGAAAACTCCTAAGTCAGAGGTAAAGGCAGAAGACAGCAGGCTTTTCTCTTCATAGAACTTTGCTCAGCTGGGAATCTATTCCCTCCCGCTACCACAAAGAGAGTTTGAACTATGCAAAGAGTTTGAGACTATGGTTCTTAAACTGGGGGTAATTTGGGATTATCCTGAGGGTTAGGGAGCAACTTTTGTTATCTCCTTGTTTTTGAGTCAAGGATCCAGTTTGGAATTGCTGTTGCTGAGATGCTTGTGTAAAACAATTACATATGTTTTATTGTGGGGAGTAATGCCATTATTCAAGATGAGATAAAGGGCTGATTGGGATAAAAAGTTAAGAAGCACTGGCTTAGGAAACTAGCTGGCAGAGATGAAGTTGAACTAGGAAGTTTTATCCAAGAAGTAATTGTCTAGAAATTGAGTTGTGGTGTGTGTGGAATTGAGGTTTGGAGAAAAGGGCAGGAGTTAGATGGCCAGGATGGAGGAAGGCCTCAAAGAGGAGAAACACTGTTTTATGAGACTTTGAAGAAATAGTTGTTACTCAGGACAATTTTGTAAGAGATGGATTGCCTTGATAAGATCACACTTGGAATATTACATCCAGTTTTGATCGCCATTATATAGAAAAGATGTTGAAATTCTAGAAAGAGTCCAGAGAAGAGCAACAAAGATGATTAGGAGATTGAAGGTTAAAACATATAAAAATGGTTGTAGAATTGGTTATGTCTAGTTTAATGAGAAGAAGGACTAGGTGATATAATAGCAGTGTTCTAATATCTAAGGGACAGCCACAAAAAAGAGGGAGTCAACCTATCCTCCAAAGCACCGGAAGGCAGTTCAAGAAGCAATGGATGGAAATTAATCTAGGAGAGAAACAACCTAAAAATAAGGAGAAATTTCCTGATTTTGGATGCTCCAACACTGGACATTTAAGAAGAGATTGGACCTTCTGTTTGACATGTTATAGGGTTTCCTGTTTAAGTAGCGGGTTAAGGGGGTTGAACTAGAAGACTTCCAAGATCCCTTCCAACTCTGTAATTGTGTTATTCTGCCTATGTATACAGAAAGGTACTGAACCTTTAATGTTCTGCTCTGTTGTATGTGAATGAGTTAAATTACTCCAAGGAAGCTTCATTCAGGACACAAGGAGACTCATTTACCTTTTTAATTAACACTAAGAAGAAAGGCTGCTATAACAATTGTAATCCTTTGAATTATTCGTTTTCTGAAAAGCATGCCCAATTAAAGCCCAAGCTGCAAGATAACAAACTTCTTTTTAAAAGCCAGTTATTCTCTTCCTCCCCTTCCCAACACACTTTTGTCTTAACTAAGTGCCCACTTCCTGCTAGAAAGTTAACAAGGTAGCTCATTAATGTGTGACTTTCCATTGCTGATGTCTACACTAAGCAACTTTGGGGGTGAGAGAAAGAAGTTGAAAGGTATAAAAACATGTTCAACACAACTCTAATTCCTTTGGAACCCAGATTCTATGCAGTTCCTTTCTTGCTGTCACAGTGGCCAACTAGGCTAGGATTTCTCTGACTCTAAGCATTGGGACTTTACTAACCAACTTTTATTAATTGCAATTATCCTTGGATCTTACCTTGTGTTCACTTTATTTAGTATCTGATACACCAACACTAAAGTGAGCAACACATGTAGAGTGCATGACGGTGATCTGGAGATTACGTGTATCACAGTTCTAACATCATTTTCACCCAGAAAGAAATGCAGCTGATATATCACCCTTTGGGAAAATATAATCCAATTCAGAACAGGAAGATTATTGTTCCTCTCTAAAATCAAGATCCTTAACATCCTCTCTAAATTTCATTTGTTTCACTTTATCATCACTCATTCAGACTATCCAGCCAGGCATTTAGGACTGTTAGTTGTGTTTTGCTGACATTTGATGCAAGATTGTTTGGATCAGAGTTTATTCAATTGGTACATGTTCCACACACATTCTCCTGTGAATACTCCACAAATATTCCCTGTAAGGGGCGTGCATAAGCGCATCAACGTGCCTACCGTCCCTGTCCTAATATCCCTTTTTATTTGTATCTTTTTCATGTATTCAGAATCATGTTTATACTTTTATCTGTTATCTTATATATGCTTGACAAAATAAATAAATAATAAAAAATGTGTGTTAATTTTTTTCAGCAAGTTAAAAGCATGAAAAATAATGAATATGCTGTTGTTTAAAATGTGGCACTTACGTAAATACCTTTCGAGTTTGTCTTTGTTGAACATAATTATGTTTTTGTGTGTGTCCTATAATGCATTATTTAATGCAATCTTTAAACAAAATTAGGCCTAATATACAGTTTTGCATTTGTCTTTCCCAAATATATGGGATCTTCTCTGTAATTTTCACAGCATTTATTTTACTTCTTTAAAGAACTCAAAAACATAAAAGGGAACACCATTTGCTACTGCCATCTGTCCTAAAGAAAAAAGCTACTTAAATGTATCCAGGTATTTTATGTAAAAAGAAATCAGTTACCAGACTTTTTTCATCTCATTTGGAAGAAAACTTTTACTCAAATTTCACTTCATGCACCATTATGTTCAGCATTCCATTCCATTACCAGACTTGTATTTATTGCCTTTTAGAGTGACACCTGCTAGAGTTCAATATTCCAGAATGAAACAAACCACTGTAAAATTCCTTTAACCACACATACATAGAACCTTCTCCCCACAGAAACAAGCATGGTATTGTAGTGAAATGAACTTTTCATGCATGAACATTCTAACAAAAATAAGTAATGCAATTATAATTTTCAAGCATTGGATGTAATTAGCTGTCTAGTGAAGAGTTGACATACTATCTGGATTTTAAAATGCATTACCTAAAAATATCAGATATAGCAAAGAAATGAGAACTGGATGACTGCTAGATGGCAAGAAAGAAACCCTCAGAGGGATATATCATCTCTGTGTCAACTTTTAAAAAGATGTCTTTAAATTTATTTTGAAACCACATCTTGATGATGATACCCTAATCATCTTTTTAGAAAAGCACTCCCATTTCCCTGGATAAGGAAGAGAGCAAAGAAGAACAAAACTTGTGAGAAATTTTGACCACTGTTCAAAAATTTATACCTAGTGTTATTAGCAAATGTCATGTAATTTTGCCTCTAGATGGGGCTCCTGAGCTTTGAAATAAAGGAGTTCATAACTACAGCAGAGGTATCTCTCATTCTCTCTGTTGAATGCATTTGGAGCATGGCATTTCTTAAGTTGTACAATTTATTCAGCTACTCTATTTCCTTTGCCAAAATGACATTGTCAATTTGTGAGATTTTTACTGGCCAACTTAAATAAATCTGTTTGATTAAAATGTGTTCTTTTCACTGCTGCTGTTTTTTAATCATTCCATTCTAGTTTTTCAACTTTATTTACACTGAAGAAAAATACAGATGATTCCTGAAAGTTCTTTGCCAGGCACCATTTCAGTCTGAAATGGTATCATTCAATTTAGTTCACACTAGTGAAAAAAATTAAATGTTCATATCAGTGTGCAATACCCACAATGCACATCATACTTTTAGTAAAAGAGAGAATATGCTAAGGAATTTTGTCCTGTTCACTCATCTTTACCACTTGCAATACCTCTTGATAGTCTAAATCACTTCATCTACACTCTGAAGAAACAAAGAGGTGATACAGATAAATAGGGCCTCGTTTAAGTACCAAGCAAAGACAAAACAATACAATATAATAGCAGAGTTGGAAGGGACCTTGGAGGTCTTCTAGTCCAACCCCCTGACTAGGCAGAAAACCCTATACCGTTTCAAACAAATGGCTATCCAACATCTTCTTAAAGACTTCCAGTATTGGGGCATTCACAACTTACGGAGGCAAGCTGTTCCACTGATTAATTGTTCTAACTGTCAGGAAGTTTCTCCTCAGTTCTAAGTTGCTTCTCTCCTTGATTAGTTTCCACCCATTGCCTCTTGTTCTACCCTCAGGTGCCTTGGAAAATAGTTTGACTCCCTCTTCTTTGTGGCAACCCTTGAGATATTAGAAGACTGCTATCATGTCTCCTAGTCCTTCTTTCTATTAAGCTAGACATACCCAGTTCCTGCAACCGTTCTTCATATATTTTAGCCTCCAGTCCCCTAATCATCTTTGTTGCTCTTCTCTGCACTCTTTCTAGAGTCTCCACATCTTTTCTACATCGTGGCGACCATAACTGAATGCAGTATTCCAAGTGTGGCCTTACCAAAGCATTATAAAGTGGTATTAACACTTCACGTGATCTTGATTCTATCCCTCTGTTGATGCAGCCTAGAACTGTGTTGGCTTTTTTGGTAGCTGCTGATGAGTACATGGAAACTAATTAACTAGCAAGGATAGTTCATATGTTCCTAAATTACAATTTCTGGCATCCTTCAGTCTTGGTTCAGCAACATCTGGAAGGCCAGAGGTTTCCAATGCTGCTCTAAATTGATTTAGCAGATAAATAACCTTCAGATTATTTACATGACCCACTGTACCAAGGGAGAAATATAGACATTTTTACTAAACTGCTTATTTCCTGAGTTGCTTTTTCTGAGGCCATAACTCCAAGTAGATGACAGGTTAGTCAATGATTATTTACAATTTTCCACACATCCCTAAATTATTGCATTTCTGTCAGGGGTGGGTTCCTAACTGGTTTACTACCGGTTTGCTCGTACTCGTGTGCACTCCTGCGCATGCACAGAAGCATCCGGGCGGGTGGGCGGAACCTCCTGCCGCCGCCATTCCTGGTTCGGCCAAACCGGGAGCAGCCCACCTCTGATTTCTGTGTATGAAGCCTTTGGTTTTTGAGTCCTGGCCATTGCCTGGACTAGTCCTTGCCATTTTTGGGGGGTAAGGATTTTCAGAAGTGGTTTGCCTAGTGTATTTCCTACAACTGAGAGAGAGGTCAACCAGCTGGCTTTGTGCCTTCTAAGGTGGGACTAGAACTTCTAGTCTCCCGCTTGCAGCCTGATGCCTTTACCACTACACCAAACTGGTGGGAGAAGACAAAAAAAAACCTTGCTTGGTTGCTTTCCCTTTTCTATGGAGAATAATTTTCTATCCTATTACCCTTTGGTAATCTCTAATTTTTGTACAGCTGATGGAAATCCTCTAACAGTGGAATGGAGTCCAGAGTGTTTTCCTTCTGTTTCCTAACACATTTTTCTCTTAGTCTTTAGGATCACACTCATCTTGTACACTCTTAAAAAGAGTAAGACAGATTGTGAAATAGCCCAAATAATTATTTGGCCCAATAGCTGCATCATCATACTCTTCTATAGATATAATTCTTGCCCTAAAACAAACCTTCCCAGGTGATCAGATGAAACCTACAGGTTGGAATCTTCTTTGCTCATCTTTCTCTTGGCATCCACAAGTTTGAACAGAATCCCATATCCCAGCTTGCCTTTCACGTGCCCAGCTAAAACACAACTTAATGATCAGGTGGGCAGATTCAAATGTCTCCCATTAATCCAACCCATTTGTGAATAATATTACCAAAGACTCCTAAGCATTATTACTCTGTAGTCTATATTCATTTACCTGTGAATCACAACTTGGATGCCATTGTGATACTTCTATGAGTTCCAGAAGTATGACAATGATGAGGAAAGCTGGGATCTCCCTACAGGATCACTCAATCCCTAATCCTGGTAAGGTGTGCTTCATACTCACTCATCGTTGTTGATATTGCTTCCTGACTGAATTTGTCACATACATGATAATAAAACCATTCATCTAGTAATCACAATAATCCACTGTGAGTTTATGCCCCAGAGACAAATTCCTTGTGTGTCCGATCACACTTCTTGAACAATAAAAGATTCTACTCTATTCTACTCTACTCTAATTTAGGGAGAAAAATATTGGTAGAAAACTGTCAACCATGTGAGTTTCTTACAGTATTTCTGGACCAACAGCCCACTATTATTCTTGAAGTAGCTTTCAATAATCCTTCCTATCATCCTTTAACAAATTGTGAATTCTAAAATATTTGCATTTATTTTTAAGTATCAATTTTTTAAAAAAGAAACTATAAAAGTAAGGCACAAAAGTGTTCTGAAAGATCTGGATTGATCCATAATTGAAGTGTCACAATTAAGTGCCATCACAATTAATCAATTTTAGACCTGGATTTTGGATTAGATTGGTGTATACTTGCACTAGACATTTCCCAGACAACCCATATCTAATCTACAGGTAAATAAATGGTAGTCTATTAGAGAAAAGGCATCAGCAAAATGCTCATCGGTTCCTTGCTGTCTGTCACCATATATTTTTGTACAGTACATTGCCTGTAGATGCAAATTTAGAATGCCATTTATTATTATTATTTTTTCAAAAAAAAATTATTGGTTTTTTAAACATTTATAGGGAAAAGGGTAAATGGAAGGGTGTACAAATTTTGGCAGTTGCAAGTGTGGCAGGCGCCCCCTCCCTCCAAACTCATAAAATACATCTGAATATAAAACATTAGTACATAATCATATAAAATCAGCATATTAATTCTAATAATATATTTTCCATCAGTTTATATATTGTATTATATATTCTACATATAATTTCATTACTACTTTCGGTCTGTTTATAACAATGTGGTTTTCTTATTCATTTTTGTGATCTGAGCTTTCTTGGTATTGCCCCTTCTCCCCCCGCTGGCAGAGCTCCGGCCCCTCCCGTGTCCTGCATAACCGTTGTAGAGTCTTCTGTTTTTTCTAGGTTTGCTTTGTTTTTTTCCATAAAGGCCTGTGCCTCTATGGGTGTATTAATTCTAATTGTTGTCTCCTCCCAGATTATCAGCATACCTTCAGGCATCAACCATCTAAACCACACCCCCTTCTGGTATAATTTATTCGCCAATTGCGAATAATTTTTCCTTTTTTCCCTAATTTTTTTGGGGATCTGCTTCAGAATGGTTATTTCCCTATCGTGGTATATCAATGCTTGCCCCCTTTGTACACCCAGAATTTCGTCTCTTGTGCTTTTTCTAAGGAATTTAATATGGACCTCCCTGGGTACATTATGTGTTCTGGCATAAGCTGAATTCACTCTATAGACCAGATCTATCTCCCATTCCATCTGTTGTTTTTCTTTATGTATGTATTCAGCTAGAATATTAGTCATAATGTCCCTTATATTTTCCCCATCTGCTTCTATAACATTTTGAAATCTAAGATAAAAGGACATTCTCTCAAACTCTGTTTTCATTTGTTGGATATCAAGTTCTTTGTTTCCCTTCTGCACTGCTTCTACCCCCCCCCCTCACCTCCGCCACCCCACCCTCCACAAGGTCCAGTCTCTGTGAGTTCTTGTAGATTTGGACTTGATTCTCTTTAATTTCTTCCTTCATTTCCTTTAATTGTTTCTTAATTTCTTCCTGGCCCTGTATGCAGATGTCGGTGCAGAAGTAGCAAAGCCAGGTTTTCCAGGGGGTGGTCTTTTTGAAGACATAGTTTATAAAGTAGAGAAATCAGTCAGTATAGAGAATGGACAGCTGGAGAAGTAGAGCAGACAGATGAGTCCAGGAGGCAGAAGATCCAAGCAGATGGGAGTTTCTTTAGTCAGTCAGGCAATAGAGAGGAATTTTCTCCCCAGAGAGTTCAAGAAAATAATCCACAAGAATGCCATTTATTATTGTGGAAGCACATACCAATTAGAAAGCCAATTTGCTGTGGTGATTAAGGCATTAGGCTAGAATCTAGGAGACCATACGTTCTAGTCCTACCTTAGGCACAAAGCCAACTCGATGGACCTTGAACCATTAACTCTCTCTCAATCTTAGGAAGGAGGCAATGGCAAACCACTTTCAAAATTGTGTCAAGAAAATTATGTAGAGATTTGTCCATGGCTCAAGGCACATAGAGACCCCACAAAAGGCAGCGGCGATTTTATCACTGAATAATAGGGAGATCCAAATATCTTTAGCAAAATTGTAAAATAAATCAATTGTAAAATAAATCAGTTACAAGATGTTTTAATGAGAATCTGGCAGTAAATATCAACCCTGAAATTTTCATAGATCAAGGCTTCCAAGCAGTGCGTGGAAGACATCAGTATTGACTGTAATTCCATTGTTTGTTATAGTATCCCAGAGTAAAGTTGAGCTCAACAAGGAAGAGTGATGTAGAATATGAATATCAAAATTTAATTCTAAATTAAAAGTACTAATCACCTAAAGGAAGAGTCTGTCAACAATATAATATCTTTGGTTGTTTCCCCCCCCCCCCCAATTTTACTTGATTGTCCTAGTTGTTCCTTCGTAGCAACACAAAGATGAAATAGAGCTGAACTGACAGCATACTTAAATCATACAGCATTCTTGCAGCTTGGTGATACTTTCTGTCTCCCAAGCTTTCTGCTTCAGCTAACTCACATTAAATTGTAGCTAGTTCTCGACTTACCATCATAATTAAGACCAGTGTTTCTGTTGTTAAGCAAAGCAATTGTTAAATGAGTCACACCCAGTTTTATGACCTTTTTTTGCCATGGTTGTTATGCGAATCACTGCAGTTGTTAAATGAATCATGCAGTCTTCAAGTAAATCTGGCTTTCTCTATTGACTTTGCTTGCTGGAAGCCCAAAGGGAAGGTCATAAATGGCAATTGCACGACCTCAGGACATTGCAAACATTGTAAATACATGGCAAACGCCAAGCAAACAAATTTTGATCATATGACTGTGGGGATGCTGTCTCAGATTGTAAGTGCGAGAACTGGTTGTAAGTCATGTTTTTCCAACGCTGTTGTAACTTTGGATGGTCACAGAATGAATGGATGTAAATTGAGGACTACCTGCACTGAAAAGGATAGAAATGTTTAAACATCACCATCCCATTGATTTGCATCAGAGCTAACTTTCTGTTCTGTGGAGATCTGTCCGTTTGGTCTGTTAAAAGAGGATCAAATCAAAAATGCTCTGCCACATGTCATGGTTATAGCAGATTCCTTTCCTAAAGTCAAAACATCTCCTGTGTTTGGAATATGGTGTCCCAGCACTTAACACTTTTTGCAGACGGCTTTTGAAGTATATTGCTGTCAGGTTGTTCTTTCATGGAAACATAAATAGCATTTTCCTCACATATTGGCTCTAAGGACAGAGTGAATCAGGCAGTGACCACAGAGAGGCCAGCTGAGGCCTCTAAAATGGATCTGACAAACAGTGCCCCCCCCCCCACCTTGGCCTACATCCCATGTGCTCCCACTGCCATCAGAGCAAGTCCATTTTCTTCAAATAACAATCCAGTTCAACATTTAAAATCGAACTGACTTCAAGGAGATCCCTGACCACATTTTCCCATTATAAGCAATATTCTGGATGTTCAAAAACATTCCATTAATTTTTAAAGGGCATACTTGTGGTCCTGAATGCTGTTAGGAAATTGCTTGCACATTTCTTCCATTTTTTTAAAAAAAATACTTTTACATATGCATCCGTTTTAGTCAAATAGGCATCTGTTTTAGTCAAATCTTCCCTTCCCTCCAATACTACAGGTACTTCAAAAATTTGGAATTGATTGAGAGCAAGATTCTTAGTTGCTCTATGAAAGATATGCTTTATCCTGAAACTGAAGAATTTCTTTCTGAGCAGTGAGATCAGCAAGTGCGGGTGTTATCTTGTTTATTGTTTGTTCCAATGCAGACTGAAAGACAGGAAAAGTGATAAAACTCCATCAGGAAAATGTAAACTTCCACAGAGAAAGAAATAAGGAAAGTGCTGATTAGGCAAAATAAATTGGAATATTTGAGAAATTCAGTCCTACCAAAAGCTAACACCATTGAATTAATCCAAAACTTAGTTGGCCATTGACTTTTGTCTTTCTTGAATGTTCTAATGCAATTGGCTGATAAAATACCAAAGTCCATTTAAAAATACAGATCGTAAAAGAAGAGGTTTGGAAATATGTGCTCAAATACTCATTCAACACAAAGGCTTGGGCTGATTTGTACATAAATACAAATGAGAATATCAATGCAACATCATTCTGGGAGAATCCATAATAATCTTGCAGGGAGTGTAAGGTTTGGTCCTCCTAAGTATACTGGAGAATCCAAGATGTAGATTATAAGTTGAAATCCACTATTATTATTATTTTTAAAAAGCTTTGTGATAGTTTTCCACTGGAAAATAGCTATAAAAGTATTGAAGGAGAGATATAAAATATGTCTGAAGGGAATGTTGAGAGATATGCCATACATATATTACAATGACATATCAGATAATGAAAAAAGAGCCAAATGCTTATGATTAAAAATACTCACAAAACTGTTGTCCACTGAGGGAAATTGCCAGCAAAAAACTATGAAGACTGCTAGATTATATATATCATCTGATGTTATCTTTTATGGTAAAGCTTCAAGCAGATGCATGATATTTTATGTTAGGGAAAGATTTGATGATATTCACGTCTGTGTGCCAATTTCCCCTTTGAATTATCCTTTAAAAAATTCTCTGCAAACAGGGCTTCTATTTTTTTATCTCATTCTCAGAATTCTTGAGCATTTCTTTTATATTTATCGTGAGGATATCTCTATGTTTACTCTTTCAAGAGAGTGGAAAGTTATTTTATTTTAGTACACATTTCATCTTCATGTTACTGCCTTCTGGGCTTGATTCCTGCCCATACTTTCTGAGTTGGAATAACTCATTAGAGGCTCTGCTTAGATTTATTTGAAAGAAAGAAAGCCCAGAATTCTGCAGACTTTTGGGGTGATGGCTGTACAACAAGACACTCACACCCACTTAGTGTACTTGTAAATAAGATAAGTGGAAGAGAATTTATTCTCCCACAGGCGTATCAGTAACATTTACTTCTCCTTGAAGACTAATTGGAAACAACTTGTTCTGCATCCAACTGAAGGCAAAGGGTAAAAATATGCAGAATATATTTACATTTCAGCATTGGTTTCTACTGAATTGAGTCAATCAGCCCACTGATAAAATCATTCCTAAATTATGAGTCTGGAATTAAATTTAAATTAAATCCTCCAGGAACCTTATTCCAAGAAATCTTAGGGCTCTCGTTCCCCACCCCTTACACATGGCCTAGGAGGAGAGAAACTCTGTAAGATGAAGATAATACAGAGGAAAAATTGTTTTCTATGCATTTAGATATTCAGCTTTAAACCACTGGGAGGTGCTCATTACACATGTTAAAAAAAACCGACCCTTTTGGAATTCAATTTGTAAGGGAATCCAGCATATCCATTTGAGCTATGGACTAAGAATGAATCTTGAGTAGAAACTAGAACAAGATACTTACATTTATTTAAGAAGGCAAGATACTTAACATTCAAATATTAGAGACAAATGCATGCTTTCTGTTTCTTATTTATGAGTGATCTCATTATAATTAACAGTTATAATTGATGTCAAATTTATGGATTGAAGAGTGTGGAATTTGTGCAAAGTAAAAAAACTTGGTGAAGCTGCAACAGTTATTTCTGTGGCATTTATGGGAAGGATGTTTTTGAAGCAATAATGATAGGGAGAGTTTAAGAAGCAGGAAGCCGGAAGCCTTTGAAAGTGATCTCGGAGATATTTTGAGGGATACACAATTGGCTCTGCATAATACAATGTATCGTGCAAATAGTTGTAGAAATTGTATTCTAAAGAAATGCAGATGTTCCATGGAGTGTTTCTGCATCTGCTCTTCGCACCAATCTTTTATCTTCTTATAAATGTTAATATATTTTCTCTCACACATTAAAAAAAAATCTTCAACATATTTTTTTTTAAAAAAACATCAGTTGCAATTATAGTTCACTGAGGCAACTTAACTTCCAGGTCAGGGCTGGGACCCACATGCCTTTTGTCTATATGTCCTTGTTGGTAAGCATGAAAGGAACTGATGGTGCCAAGACCAACAGGACTTTGGTTTTCATGCCACATAAACATGGAATGCAATCCACACACAGCTTGGAGGATATTTTCTCATGAAGCACAGCAAAGCTACTAGGCCACAACTCATTACGCTTTCCTATACAAAATCAGATGTTGGACCCTGTAAAGTCTGAACTTCTCAACTGGGTTGCTATTCAGCATTGATCAGTTTGACTTTGGTTCTACAGTGTGGACTTCTTCATTCATTTGTAATTTATACCCCATCCCATCCCTTCCTCTGTTCAGACAGCTCATCTTGTTTTATTTCCCTTTCTTAGGTGCTTTAGTATCTCTCCCCATTTCTCCCAAGTATCTAGTGATTCCATCATTCTCTCCAATGTCTTATGCTTTATTTGCTGTTCTTATTGTTTTCTTCAGTGGTAAGCCTTTCCTAATGCAGTTATGAAGGAAGGCCAGTTTCTCATGGTTGGCTGCCTTCCATTTGACATAAATCTCCCAATAGCGTGCCTGTTGTAATGTTTCACGCCCGTGTTCATTGCAAATTGTCCTAAAAATGGTTTTTCAACTCAAGGCTACCGAAGAGGTGAAAAGTTCCATCAGACAACAATTGAACATTTGCCATGCCCGAGATGTGCTCTGCAGAAATAGAGAGTAGGTGCCTATCTGCCCAGAGTCCTATCGTCTTTGCCTCCAGCATGAGATGTTTGGACCTGGTCCCTCCCCCCCACGGTTTACATGGGCTTTGGCAGACACGTTGTCCATCAGGATGAGGAGATGCTGGCCTACAATTGAATGCCTGAAACTGCGCAGGCCAGGTGGATGGCTCTGAGCTCCAGCCAGTTGATGCTGCGAGCTCTGTCCACCTGGCTCCAGTGTCTCTGGGCCATTTGTGACTGAAGATATGCCCCCCAACCAAACAGGCTGGCATTGGTGGTAATAGTCAGTCTGTCTTCACACTGAAGTGGCATCCCAAGGAGATGGCTGGGGATCTCCAACAATGGAGGGAGCATAGAACATCTAAGGGGATGGCTATCTTTGCCAGGGACATGCTGGTTCGTTTCTTCTGAAATAGTAAGAGAAGCCATTGTAGGTCCCTGGTATGCAGCTGTGCCCAGGGAACTATAGCAATGGCTGACACCATTTTACCAAGGAATCATGACAGTTTGGCTAAGGAGAACCTGTGTTGCTCTCTATGTTGGCCATTGTTGGCCACAGTTGCCGTAGGCTATTTTTCCTATCATGGGAGAGAAAAACCTGACCGAATCTATCCATGCCCCCAAATGGAGAATCCTGGTGGTGGGTTCCAAATGACTCTTAGCCCTATTAATGGAGAATCCGTGGGATTGAAGAACCTGTATCATGGCTTCTAAGTCCTCCCTAACCCTGGTCCGGGAAACAGATTGTACCAAGATGTCATCGAGGTAGCATTGTACCCTTATGGGGATAGTCCATGGATGTGTCGCCAATGCTGCCGGGTGGGGTGGGGGTGGGGGCAGAAGAGAGACCGAAAGGTAGCGCCCGATATTGGTAGTGACAGCCCTCATGGCAGAACCTTAAAAATTGCCTGTGATTACGTAGGATAGCAATAGACATGAGGAAGTTGCCTTCTCGCACTCCTGCCAAGGTGGATTGCAAGAAGTACATCTTGGGTGATTGTAGACATAAAAAGGGTGTTGGTTCTTACTTGATATGCCTATTCTCATAGTGGGGGAGGAGTATCCAGACTGGGTTGACTTCATCCACTCAATGATTGGACTGAGCCTGATGAGACTTTTAAATCATGCCCGTATTGCCAGGCAAACCCCAGCTTTTTAAAACAAATAATAATAGACATCCGGTTTAAGGTAACCAGCTTCACAACTTCTGCTTCAAATACAGTGAAGGATGAAACCACATGCTTCACCAAAACAGGACAAATTCTTATTTTCTTTCAAATCCCAGTTTGTATGTTTACTGCTCAAATGTCTGTGGTTTCATATAGATATGACTCTTTTTTTCTTCCTGCAATGGGAGAATTCTCTCATTTTTTTTTCATTTTTAAATGCTGTCCTTGTACCTACTCTGAGTTTATAAAAATATCTAACTTTGATGCAGTGCCAAAAACAGGAATAAGCTGTCATCATGACGACTCCATTCCTGAAGGATGGGCTTCAAAGTTGTGAAGGGATGAGAGAAATTTCAAAGGGAAGTTGAGGCAAAGTATTGGAAACAGGATTAGGTGGACATAGGACAGGTTCATTTAGTGACTGCTGAAAGTTACAATGGCACTGAAAAAAGGGTCCTATGACCACTTTTCAAACTTATGATCTTTGAGGAAGTCGCTTGATCTCGTGATCAAAATTCAGATGTTTGGCAATTGGTTCATACTTACGACCGTTACTGTGTCCCAAGGTCACGTGATCATCATTTGCAACCGTTTGAAAAGCAAAATAAATGCACAAGCCAGATTCACTTAACAACCCTGTTAGTAACTTATCCCCTACAGTGATTCACTTAACAACAATGGCAAGAAAGGTAGTAAAATGATGCAAAACTCAGTTAGCAAATATCTGACTTAAGAACAGAAACTTTGGGCTCAATTGTGGTCATAAGTCAGCAACCACCTCTATCCCTCTTATAAGCTTTCCCAGGGCTAAAACTCCAGGCTTTGCTCCCATCTTTCTTTCCACTCGTAACTCCCACATTTCTCTCTTCTCTTCCCTCCAAGAATATCCACCAGGAGGAGGAGCCCAGTGTTACTGTCCTTTGATTGATGGTCCTAAGGTCCAATCAGCACTCAGTGAATATCTGGGCAACAGGAAATGGCCTCCTCCTTCCCCAACACAGGGCCTCAAAATCAGGCCTGAGACGAGAGAGGTCTGCAGTCCAGGCTGTTTGTCCTCCTGGAGTTCCCCCCTCAGGCTTAGACAGGAGGCACTTTCAATGGTTGGCACCCTCTTTTGCAGTGAAGACAGACACACAAACACAAAATCCCATAAATAGCAATGAATAGGATGGTGATGGTGATAAAATACCATCTCTCTCTCTCTCTCTCTCTGTGTCTTTCTGTTTATATTTATTTATTTAGCCCATGGGGTGTACATGGACTAGCAATATATATTTACATTTCATCTTCATTAGGAAAACACAAATAGGTTAGATCTATGTTCAAATACAAATGCCTAGGCCATTTAACCATTGAAGCGAAGCATCATTTATATTAAAAAATCAGATACTGCATATGCCCTCCGTTTACAGCCGGTCATGATCTGATCTACAATTTGAAGAAGGGCCCGCAGTTTGTGTGTGTTTAAACACCTGGTTTAAACACACACACACACAAAATAGCTGGTTCAAAGTAACCAGCTTCAAAACTTGTACTTCAGATACAGTGAAATATGAAACCACGTGCTTCACAAAATCAGAACAAATTCTTATTTTCTTTCAAATCCCAGTTTGCAGAGGTGTGTGTGTTTATGTTTATTTATTTAGCCTGTGCCATATCATACATGGACTAGCAATATTTATTACAATTTCATCTATTTAATAAAACACAGTAAAATCTAAATGTTACAAAGATGCATGTTCAAATACCAATGTCTAGGCCATCTAATCATTGAATTGAAGCATTGTTTATATTTCAAAAATCAGATACTGTATATGCCCCCAGTTTACAGCCAGTCATGATGTGATCCATAATTTGACGTAGGACCTACAGTTTGTGTAGGTTTAAACACCTATTCTCTGTTCTTAAATTCTAATGCTAATCCCGGCCTAAATTGCCCTGGCACAGAATTTTTCCTCCTCCTGTTTAGTTTCCCTTTCTTTTCTGCTTTGCTGCTGAGTAATAGCATTATATTTTGTTCCGCTGACAGGTCAAGCGTTTACATTTACTGCTTAAAGTTAAATCAGCATTGAGCTAGAGCAGTACGTGCTTCTCAATGCGGGGAAACATTCTTTACTTACTTTATTTAGATTTATAAACCGCTCCCTCTCCCTCTCATTTCAAAACCACTGGTTATTAGAAAAAAACATTGTTCACTAGCAGTAGATTATAAAGAATAGTAATTACGAAATAACCTCTGACAAGATGAGCAGCTCTGAAGCTTTTTTGCCTGAGCACTAAGCATGTTCTACCCTACCTATTGCATTTAGCATAGACTAAAATTGCATTTGTCCTATTCTTAACTGTAGGTTTTCCTTCATTTATAATCATAATGCAGTTGGAAGTCACTGTGGTCATTAATTGGGTTGCTTAATGTAACACCAACTTCATAACTTTTTCAAGTATTGCATGTGTTCTTAGGAAAGACCTGTGGAATAGCAGAGTGCCTTCATCTTGGTAGACATGGAAATATGCTTTTCAGATACTTTTATTCTGGTGCCTGTTTTTATTGATCCTGTTGACGTTGCTGGTCTCGCTTCTTAGCACAGTTTCCTCTGTCAAGTGATAGAGAAGGCAGGTTTTGATGATAAGAGGAAATAGCAGTTTCTCCAAGCTGCCCCCCCCCCCCTGCATCCCACCTCATCTTTTGCAAACTATCTTGGTACAGAGGCCAGAGAATGAGAGAATGCTTGAGAACTAGCAGTTCTAATGCAGAAATTTATATCTAACTCTATAAATCTACATCTACATACCTATATCAATACACAGAGAGAGACAGAGACAGAGAGAGACAGAGACAGAGAGAGTGCTAAGTGGTCTACCAATTGTATTGACGCTGGATAACACACAGTATAATTTTGCTCTGTTTTTAGTCTGCTCTCAATACACTCTACTAAAAGAACAGCTTAATGAAGGCGGGAAAGAGCTGAAGACATTAGCACTTCATTTAGTTATCTTATTATATTAAATAACAGACTTTCCTTTTTGTTGTGCTTTTCTCTGTTTTGCAAGATATTATGGTAAAAGTTGCAGCTCAGTCGTCAGATGCGGTGGACTTACATAATAAATGGATTTTTTGAGAAGAATCATGGAAATGACAAGTAGCATGTTTTCCATAATTGGTTAGTGGGAGACCTATTGAACACTTGCTCTTCTTGGTCTGATCATATGGCAATATCAACAGCAGATTATGCTGATTAAAATAATAGGACTGGTGTCTGTTAAAAATCTAACATCTCTTCTGTAGTTATGCATTTTCTTTTCTGTTCAGCTGCCTAGGAAAGCCAAGGGAAGTTTAGTTTAGTTTAGTTTATTGTCATTGCACATGGTACAACAAAATTAAATGCCCTCTTCAGTGTACATTGCAATTATAAAAAGGAAAGCACAAATATACTTCCTTTACATTCTATATAATTGAAATTGAAAACCCAATATTGCACTGTATTGTAGAATTCAATATGGTTATTTCCCTGGGATAGAAGCTGTTTTTCAGCCTGTTTGTCCTTGTTTTTATTATCCTGTACCGTCTGCCAGATGGTAATAGTTTTTTTAAAAAGGTGCCCAGGATGAGATGGATCTTTGAGAATGTTTTGAACTTTCTTAAGGCAGCGAGAGCTATAAAGCTCTTCCAAAGTGGGGAGAGGGAAACCAATGATCCTCTGGGCAATGATGTTGACCCTCTGAAGTGCTGTTCTATCTGCCACTGTGCAATTGGCAAACCATACACGGATGCAGTAAGTTAAAATACTCTCTATGGTACAGCGGTGGAAGGTCACCAGCAGTTTTTCATTCAGTTCTTGTTCCCTGAGAAGTCTCAGGTAGTATATTCTCTGCTGGGTCCTTTTGACCAGTGTTGCAATGTGAACACCCCTGGTCAGGTTCTCTTTTAAGTTAACACCCAGAAAGTTAAAACTGACTAATTGCTCCACTCGGTCTCGATTGATAAGCAAGAGCTGAGTTTCTGATCTATTCCTTCTATAGTCCACTATACGTTCCTTGGTCTTACTGGTGTTAAGGATCAAGTTAATATCTCCACACCATGAAAGCAACCATTCCACCTCATCTCGATAGGCAGATTCATCCCACCCGGAAATTAGTCCCACCACGATTGTATCATCTGCAAGTTTAGTAATAGTATTATTAGCGTGAGTGGAAATGCAGTCATGCACATAAAGACTAAGGGACTCAACACGCAACCCTGTAGTGTATCAGTGTTAAGAATAAGGGCTGAAGAGATATGATTACCTAATCTGACTCTCTGAGAGAGCCTTACAGGAAATCCATAATCCAAAGACAGATTGAATAAGAAAGCCCAAGATTCATAAGTTTAGACACTAGTCTATTTGGAATTATTGTGTTAAATGCAGAGCTAAAATCTACAAAAAAGCATCCTCATGTAGCCGCCCCGCTGTTCCAAATGAATCAGATCAGTGTGAAGAGTCATGGCTATAGCATCTTCTGTAGATCTATTTTAATGGTGGAAGTCTTCAAACAAGATGGAATATTGGACTGGAATACAGACCGGTTGAAGATTTTGGTAAAGACTCCAGCCAACTGATCAGCACAGTCTTTAAGTACTCGGCGAGAGATACCATCAGGACCGGCAGACTTTCTAGGGTCCAGAGCCCTCAGAATGCTCCTCACCTCCTCTTCCTCCACAATGAGGTGGGGGTTACAATGGGCTGGTGGCTGTATTATAGCTGTCTCTGATATCTCCACTTTAAAGTGGGCAAAGAAATGATTCAGCTCTTCGGCCAATGAAGCATCCCCCTCAGCAGGAATGACATTGGTCAGTTGCTGGTTAATAATTTGTTGAATCCCTCGCCAGACCTGCTTCATGCAATTACTATAAAATTCATCAAAACCATAAAAAAAGCAAAAATTAGAATATTTTTGGACACCCAGAAAAATATGTCATACTTCACTCCAAGAAAAGATTGAAGGGAAACGAGGTCCAGGCAGAGAAAGAACACAATGGCTTCAAAATCTGAGGATCTCGTTTGGACAAAACTCAACAGCACTTTTCCGTGTGGCTGTTGATAAAAATGGAATCACCATCATGATCGCCAACGTCCGATGACAGATATGGCACAAGAAGAAGTCTGTTCAGCCTCCAGAAAAAGGATTCATTTTTGCATTATTGTATTTGGTTTTGACAACACATCCTTAGTATAGAATAAACTGTCTCCCATACAGCAGCGGAAAAAAAATGTCCCTAGAAAAAACAACTTACAATAAAATAAAATACAAAAGCATAGTTGGAAGGGACCTTGGAGGTCTTCTAGTCCAACCCCTTGCCTAGGCAGGAAACCCCATACCATTTCAGACAAATAGCTATCCAACATCTTCTTAAAGACTTCCAGTGTTTGGGCATTCACAACTTCTGGACGAAAACTGTTCCACTGATTAATTGTTCTAACTGTCAGGAAATTTCTCCTCAGTTCTAAATTTATTCTCTCCTTGATTAGTTTCCACCCATTGCTTCTTGTTCTACCCTCAGGTGCCTTGGAGAATAGTTTGACTCCCTCTTCTTTGTGGCAACCCCTGAGATATTGGAACACTGCTAGTATGTCTCCCCTAGTCCTTCTTTCTCTTAAGCTAGACATACCCAGTTCCTGCAACCGTTCTTCATATGTTTTAGTCTCCAGTCCCCTAATCATCTTTGTTGCTCTTCTCTGCACTCTTTCTAGAGTCTCCACATCTTTTCTACATCGTGGCGACCAGAACTGGATGCAGTATTCCAAGTGTGGCCTCACCAAGGCATTATAAAGCGGCATCAACACTTCACGTGATCTTGATTCTATCCCTCTGTTTATGCAGCCTAGAACTGTGTTGGCTTTTTTGGCAGCTGCTGCACACTGCTGGCTCATATTTAAATGGTTGTCCACTAGGACTCCAAGACCCCTTTCACAGTTACTACTGTTGAGCAAGGACATCTGGTTTAAGGTAACCAGCTTCACAACTTCTACTTCAAATACAGTGAAGTATGAAACCACATGAGTGGTGGGTTTCAAAATTTTTGGGAACCTACTCTGTGGGTGTGGCCTCCTTTGTGGGAATGGCTTGCTGGCCATGTGACCGGGTGGGAGTGGCTTGCCGGCCATGTGACTGGGTGGGAGTGGCTTGCCGGCCAAGTTCAGAGAACATCAAAGGACCCCAAAGTCCTCTCCCTCCTTATCTTTTTCCTTTTTGTCCTTCAACTTCTCCTCCTCCTCCTTGCCCCACAACCCCACTCCCTTCTAGCAGGGATGATGTTACCTAGTTTGGTAATGAAATGTCTGTAAGAAAACCACCAAGCTCAGAAAGCAGCAAGGATCCCATTATCCCCCACCTCCTCTTTCTCCCTTTCTTTCTCCTTTTTGTCCTTTCTCCTCCTTCCCCCTCCCCTCCCAACTCCCTTCTACCACTTCACCAGCTCGGGCGTGACCGGAGAAGTTTCTCTTCTCAGAAATGTCTTCTCGGGCTGCGCCCATGTGAGCCGAGCAACCACGCGGTTCACCTCACTGACAGTGGTGGGTTTCAAAAAATTTTAGAACCTCTTCTGTAGGTGTGGCCTGCTTTGTGGGGGTGGCTTGCCGGCCATGTGACCAGGTGGGAGTCCCTTGGTGACCATGTGACCGGGTGGGAGTGGCCAACTTGCATAATGTGGTGAAACTCACTTAACAACACTCTTGCTTAGCAACCAAAATGTTGGCTCAGAAACTCTGGCATTGAAGTGTGTAAATCTTAAAGCTGTCAAGTTACAAGACCATTGCACCCCTAACCCTTTAGAAAAAAAAACCCCAGGGTTTTTCAAACTTCACAGCTTTAAGACTTGTGGACTTCAACTCCCAGAATTCCTCCTCTCGCTCTTCATCTTGATGATGTGCGGACGGGCGGGGGGAGGGAGCTGGAACCGGTTCTAAATGACACACTCGATTTGTGGAACCTCTTTTATAGAAGAGGTTAGAACTGGCAGGAACCCACCCCTGCCTTCTTGCCACTTTCTCCCAGCAATGGACCAGTTGTTTCCTTAACTTTTTTATTGTTTTGAACATGTTCGAAGCTTTTTTTGTTATTTTTTACTTTTGTGGCAAGCCTTTCTTCATCGTAAGCCTTAGCTTTCCTCACTTCATCTTTACATACTCAGGCTATTTGCTGATATTCTGCCATACTTATATCCCCCTCTTTCCACTTTTTATACTTATCTTTTTTGTCTTTAAATTTGTCAGAGAGTTCTTCATGCAGCCATGCTGGTTTCTTCTGGGAGCTGTTATTCTTCTTCTTCATTGCTATTGTGCTATATTGGCTTTTGCAATCTCATTTTTCAAACTTCCCAAGCTTCTTGAGTTGTTTTCCCCTTGAGGATTTTCATCCAATTCTTCCCAAGCTCTCTGAGTTTAGTGAAATTAGCTCTCTTAAAGTCCAAGACTCTAGTTTCGCTTTGTTCTACTACTTGTGTTTGCATAATGTTGAATTCCAATATTTCATGGTCACTTGCCCCCAGGGTTCCTGTGGCTTCAACACCTTCTATCATTTCCTCTCTGTTAGTGAGAATTAAGTCCCATATGGCTGATCCCCTTTTTCCCTTCTCTACTTTTTGGGAAACAAAGTTGTCTGCTAGGTTTGTAAGGAACCTGTTGGATCTTCCACTTGGTGCAGAGTTGATGTCAGGGCAGTTAATATCCCCCATTACTATTGTGATGTGAATCTTACATACCTTAGTTAGCTGATTAGCAAAAAATTCATCTACTTCCTCTGCTTGGTTGGGTGGCCTGTAGTATAGACCTATGACAATGTAATTTCCCCCCAACCTTTAATATTGACCCAAATGTATTCAAAATTGTTCTCATCATTGTTGTGCTCTATTTCTGTAGAGATATAATTATTTCTTATATATAGTGCAACTCTGCCTCCTCTTTTATTTGGTCTATTTCTTTTAAATAATTGAAATCCTTCTAGCTGTATGTTCCATTTGTGGGGTTCATCCCACCAAGTTTCTGTAATGGCAACAATATCGTATCTGCCCTCATTTTCTTAAATTTCTAATTCACCCTGTTTATTCCTCATACTCTGTGCATTGGTGTACAGAAATTTCAGTCCTTTAAACTTTATGTAACAATTGCTTTTATTTTTTTTACACTTAACAATATAAATAAAATTACAAACAATAACAACAACAATAACAATAACAACAACATTGTTGTCCCAAGCAGGGCTTTGTAGATGGGGAGATTCTGTCCTCTAGCTGAATATCCTCCATTGCTGAAGGCGTCCTGTAGGCAGACAGAATAACAGAATTAGAAGGGATCTAAGAGGTCTAGTCCAACCCGCTGCTCATGAAGACATTCCCAGCATCACATCTGTCTGCCTGCTGGGCTAAAGAGACAGCTTCTGGTGCAGCCCATCAAGAAGGGGGAGACTGGCTCCTCGCAAGTAATGCAGCTGACCTTCACTACTCCTGGCTTTTCTCTCCCCTAAAAGTTCTTGGTTGAGGTGCAGAAGGCAATTCCTCCTCCTCATCACTAACAAGCTGGCAGCTGCCTACTTTCCCCACCTGAAGCCTCAGGGCTGCCATGTTGTTCCAGCCAAATCACTCTTGACAGGCTGCTTGGAACCACTGACCAACTCACCTCCCGAGGTGCCTGGGGCTGGTTCCTCCTCCTCCAAGCTGACCTCTGGAGGGGAATCTGAGGAAGCATCTGGGGAAAGAATCAAAGACTATTATTAGTACCATGTTGCTCTTTCTGGAGCTACTTGTACTTGCCCTCCGCTCTTCCCAGGTAAGCATATTGGACACCTTCCTGTCTGTGGTGTTCATACCTCTTCTCACTGCAGAAGATGGTCCAGGGAGTCCAGGATGTCCTCTTCCAGGCTGCTGAGATCCTCCAGAGTGTCTTCTCCGTCCTCTGGAGAATCCTGTGAACAACAATGATTCCTCTTTAGCAATCAGGGAAAGGAAACTCGGAATTTCTAAAAGAGGGTCTACTGAATGGGGATCACATTTCCCATTTAGAACACCTGATGTGTTCCAGCAAAGGAGCTAGTCGCACCAGAGCTTGGGTGCATATAGTTAGACTAAATACCTTGCCCCAAGGGCCGAGTGTCCCCTTGCTCCACTGCCCAGAGCGCTCCAGCACAATTCCCTCAGGTTAGAGGGACTCTATCCCTGCCCAACTGAAAACAATTTGTCCTTCTTACCCATGGACTGGAAGAGGCCTCCGCATCCTGGTCCCAGCTATCCTCAGATTCCTCCTCCAGAAGGTCAGCAAGGGAGTCTTCATCCCAGAGGCTGCTGGTCCTGGAGCCCATCAGGACAGTCAGCAAATCCTGCAAATGACAATAAATCCTAAGCTTTCTGCATCCCCATTGGATTGCTGGAAGATAGGGTGCATTCAGGCCCTATGGGCCAACAGCAAGAGAGCCTTTGTAAGCCTTAAGCTCATCAGGAGTCGTGGCATAGCCCTAACCCTAACCCTAACCATCGGCCCCATTGCCAAAACTTTCTTACCTCTGGGGAAGACAAGTCCTGCCTGGGAGAGATCTCCTCCTCCACTGGTTGGTCCTGTGTTCCTGGAATCAAAATACCAAGATTTTGTCTGTGGGTATATTAAGAAATCCACAGAGACAAAGCTTCTTCTTTTCGCATGTGGAGGAATTCTCCAGTCCTTACCAACTCAGTGGAGGTCTCCAAAACGGTGGACAGCCACGGCCTGCAGGGCTCCCGCCTTTCCTCTCTGGGGGAGAAAACAAAAGGGTCAAAGATCAAAAGAAGCCATGGGCCCTTTTGTAAGAGTGGTCATGTTGAAGCTCTAGGAACCCTTCCGGCTGGCCTGCCAAGGGGCTTGGCCTTCCAGTGGGATTCCCCTGAGATGCCTCCCCTCTGCAAGTGTTTCACCCTCCGAAGTGATACTTACCCTGAAAGGCAGTCACCGCTTCCCTCCTGCACACCCCCTGGGCTCAGAGGATCCTGCAATAAGAATGCAAATATTCTGTCTCTTGGCATTTTAACCAATGCACAGAGTCAGAACTTCTTCCACTACCAGGGGGAGGAGCTGGTCTGGCCTTACTGACTCAGTGCAGGACTCCCAAATTGTAGCCAGCCGTGGCGTCCACTTCAACGAGCTCTCATTTCTGGGGAGAGAATGAAGGGCCTGAGTTATTCTTCTGTTAGCAGAGGTAGAGGCAGAGGGTAGAGATGCCTGCCCTCTGCCACCCTTTCTTCTAACCCTTCTCTTGGGGGCTTCAGAATCCCTCAGCTAAGAACACTAACCTGAAAGAAATGAGAGCTGGCCTGACATCTTCCTTCCTGGGACTCCGGGTGCTGGCAGGAGCACCCATCACAACCTGCAAGAAACAATTGTTCATTGTCATAAATTAAAAGTCCTCTGCATGTTTATCTTCCCTGGGAAGGAAGGGCTGCATTACAGAGGGCACAGAGACAGCAGATCATGGGAAATGTTGCTGCTAAGAAGAGACTCAAAATGGATCCTCCTTAGTATTTCCCAGGATCTTCCCTTCTGAGCCATCAAGATCATCCCATTAACACAAGGAACTCTTCTTCAGCTTTCTAGGCTGGCCAGGTTCCCCCCAAGTGGGAATTCCTCCCTTCCCCCAGCCGGTTTTGAAGTATGAACTGGGCTTCTTGAAGAAGCGTCCTTACCCCAGAAGAGGAAGATGTGACTCCATCAGACACATGATGTGTCTCCCATTCTCCCCGCTGGTCTTTCAGTTCCTGTGCCGTCCTGAGCAAAAGAAGAAGGTAACATGTCAAAAAACATCCATCTAGCTCAGCCTCTCCTTTCTCAGGCCAGCCAGTCAGCCTGCCCATCTTTTTAGCCCTGAAGCCCCTTCTGGACAGAAAGCCATTTGGGGAGAGGCTCTTACAGACTCCACAGTCCATCAATGGTGCCCCACCATGCCCAGGGTTTAAGGAAAAGGGGGTGGTACCTGACAGGAGGCAGAGGAAGGTCTTCAACATTGCTCTTCAGACAACAGAAATGGTGCGAACACCTTTTCCAGACGTTCTGTGAAGAGAAGACAAATAGTCATGAGTCAGTCAGAAGAGTTGAGAAGCAGGACTTTCTCCCCTGCTGCCAGTTTCTTGACAGCTGAGATGGCCACACTTACTCTGAAGAGCCTTCTGAGAGCCATGACCAACTAGTCCTTTCAGTGCACGAAGGGAGAATGGGCAGCTGGGCATTGGCTAGTGGCTTTTCAGGGAAACTGACAATCTCGTTCCCTCGGCAACCAAGTAAATAATGGCCATATTCTATACCCACCCAAGGAGGGCAGCTCACCTGGGTTTAGGAGTGGCCAGTGGCTGACTCCCTTTGTGGCCTTTTAGCCTGTGTGTTTCATGTAGGAAGTTGTCAGTTCATGAACAACAGAGAAGCACCATCATTGTGGCACAAAGCACAGAGGGAATCATGGCATCCTAGGGTGGAAGCGACTTTTAGTCCAACTCCCTGCCCAAGGAAGGGCTCCTCCTACCATCTCAAGCAAATGATTGGCCAATCTTTTCCTGAAAATCTCAAGAATGGAGCACAAACAAGTCTTGGAAACAAACTGTTCCACTGCTTAACGATTCTCACAGTGAAGAAATTCTTCCTTTTTTTCTTTTTTTTCTTTTTGTAAATTTTATTTTGTTTGTACAAACTTCACATCTTTGCAACATATTACATTTTTTACCGATCTATTGTGGCTCTTTTATCTATACCAATAAATCTTTAATAACTATGACTTCATATATTTGTGCATTTACATTATTTCATACAATTTTTTTCATTCTATATATAATATTCTATATATTTATTCTATGTTTAGCAGTTTTTACTACATATATGTCATTTTGTATAATATAAAATATAATAAATCTAGGTCTATAATGCTGCGAAAGGTAGAAGGAAAGAGGAAAAGAGGACCAATAGCAGCAAAATAGATAGATTTAATTATGATTGTTGCATCTTTGGAAGATCTGATGTTTCAGGCTAAAGACAGATTATCCATAGATAATTTATCAATGTGACTTCTGGGAGCTGACATCGACTTGCTGACACCTAATTTCTTAAAAGGGGGTTATTTGGTGGCTAAATGGACATGGCACTCTATTTTGATAACGTGGTTTTTGTCACTGTATGCGACCAAAACAATATCAAGAATAATATCATATCAATGCTTATCAACATATATGCAGCAAAAGAGATGCCATTTGATGACTATTTCACACAATAATTTCATGCACTTGTACCCAGGTGTTATATGCACAGATCCATTAAGCAGCTTCTTCACCTGAATAATCATCCTTTCTATCCTATTAGAGTCTAATACCAATACATTAGAGCAATAGCAAAACCATGAAGTCATTATCTGTGTATGTATATATGTACAGTGTATACAGTATTGCAGTATGTATCTAATATCCTTAAGAAGAGCATAGAAGACCTCCTGTCTGAAATGTCATAGAGAGATGCTGCTGCAGTGATTGGTTTCAATGTGATAGAGAGATGCTGCTGCTTTGATTGGGCTCAACCATCATTAATACACCTATCAATATGGACTGGTTCAGTTTGGCTTGGCATAATCTTTGAAGCCAGTCATTATGGTTTCTCAACTAATCGTTATGTTTTGAGTTCTGTGTGAATGCAACTACTGTCACTTACTAAAAACCTAGAAATAAAACAAACCATAACTAGCAGAGCTAGTGAACCCAATTAGGATATGGCAACCTCTTGTGCCTTCTAGTAAGTAGAAGGAAAAAGGAATGGAAGTGGATTCCGTTTTCCCCTTCTCTTTCTTCCCAGTGAAACTGCTTGTCCATGATATTCAGGGGATTTAAGTTTTCTTATACAAATTAGACCATGTTGTATTTTCTGAAACATTATAAACAATCACATTCAAAACAATGTTTTTCCATTCTGCCTAGGGTATTTTTTCCATCAAATCTTTCTGATGTCATAATAATTCTCAGATTAAAATAATAATTGCAATAATTCTGGATGGTACAATCTCTCTGAAAAAGGAGTGACCATGAGGTCATGAACTTGCACTCCGGACAGCTGCTACTTATGAGAAGATCACAAGAACCCAGTGAGTTGTGGTCAAGTGTCTGGGTTGAGGAATCTCAATCAAACTCACAATCATAATGTAGCCTATATGGACATAAGGTTCACAAAAGTCTCACTTTCTTAATCTCTACCAGATGTAATTAGTTTATAGCTAAAGATATACTTTCTGAGTGAAATGAATGCCTCTTGTCCCTAATACCTCAGTATTCTTGGGCATTTTAATGACCGATTTACAGAACTTTTTTGATTTGGAATATTTACTGGCAGACTTAACTGCCTTCTTATGCCAACCATCCCTTTCTCCTCCCTGGGAAGTAGATGGCAAGGACAGTGATAAAGGGGCTGCTGCCACTGCCAACAAACTGGGGCCTGTCATTTGTCTGTCTCTATCAGTGTCCATACAGGCCCCAGCGTTGCTTGCTTCTGCCATTTTTAGAGGCCACTCAGTTTGCAGAAAACAAAATGGCACTCCCGCTCTTTCTGAAGGGCTAGCCAGCTTCAAAATGGCCACCCACACTCTTTTTGCCTGAGTAGAATCAGCACTGATTAATCTGGCCTTGCAGCACAGAGCACTGCCTCTTTTAATCAATGTCCTCGATCGGGAGATTAGGCCTGACCCGAGGCTCACTCACAGTGCCGCTGCGCTGTACGGTAGGAAAAAAAGCCACCATGTCGTTGCTGTGTGCACCTTGTTAAAGTTAGTAGGGATCTGTGGCTGAGTTAATACTCAACAGTTTGATGTCCTCAGGCCACAGACAAAGAGCATTGCACTCTCTCCCACCCTCTGCCAGATGGTGCAATGCCCCTGTGGCTGGGGAGAGCCAGTGGGCGCCAAGCTCTTTAAGCCCACTGCAGCTTTGAGTCCTTGGTTCTGAAATATCTCAGGAAGCCAGGCAGCAAGGAATAGTACTTACAGGCACAAATTAGATGGAAAAGTACAAATGTTTAGTAGGATAAGAACCACAATAACTCAATAATTGAGGAGAAGCTTGATGACACAACTTGTCCCTTCAAGTGGACTGAGTCAAAAAGCTGGGTGCGGCTAGCAATAGGGGCATTTCTTAACTATCTATAATCAGACTCAGTCCAATCCGAGAGCGGACAATGTCAACCTGACATAGCATGTCTGGATGCTATCTCCACAACTATGGAGAACTTGAAGGCTAGTCCAGCCGGCGGGTGGGCAAGTGAGCAGCCTTGTCCTCCAATCCAGTCCTCCTGAAGCACTCTGCTGGCCACTCGGAGGCTCCAGGAGGCCACCATGTGCCCCATTTTTGGCCTTCCCCCACCTCCAGTAGCATTCTGCCTTACCTTCCAGTTCCAGCCTGCTGGGTTCGAGAAGGTAAGTCCTGCACTTGGCTGAAGGGTGCGGGCCAGCGGGTGGGCAGAGTTATGATCAGGGCAGCCTGGTGGTCCCGCGTGGGCCAGATTAATGGATTCTGCCTGCGGGCTGTAGTTTGAGGACCCCTGAATTAGAGAGTGGGGGAGTCCTCTTCCAGGCTGCTGAGATCTTCTAGGATGGCTTCTGCTTCTTCAGGAGAATCCCATGAATGACAATGATTCCTCTTTAAGCATCAGGGCAAAAGAAATTCCTAAAAAGGAGCCTATTGAATGGGGTTGCCTGATCAAAACAATACTTCTCTTGCTGGATATATCTCCAGAGTTGGAGGAATGTCCACTCCCAGCCCACCTGTCCCATAGAAATGCAGTTCACTATTCTGAGCCAATTGCACCAGAGCTTGGGTCCATATAGTTAGCCTAAGTATGTTGTCCCAAGGGCCAGGTGTCCTCTCACTCCAGCGCCCAGACAATATAGCACAGTTCACTCACGTTAGGAGAACTGAATAGAGGGCCTCCATCCCTCCCCAACTGAAAACACTTTGTCTTTCTTATCCATGGACTGGAAGAAGGGCTGGCCTCTGAAGACTCCGCATCCTGGTCTCAGCTATCCTCTGATTCCTCCTCCAGAAGGTCAGCAAGGGAATCCACGTCCCAGAGGCTGTTGGTCCTGAAGCCCACTAGGACTGTCACCGAATCCTGCAAATGACAATATGGAGGTTAAATCCTAAGCTTTCTGCGTCCCAATAAGATTGCTAGAAGATAGGCTGCATTCAGTCCTTAAGGTTTTGCAAGCCTTACGGTTTGGGGGATATATTGTGCAATTTCTCCCCTCCATCATGAGGACTTATGGCAAAGCCCCCATTGGCCCCATTGCCAAAATCTTCTTACATCTGAGAAAGGTGTTTTCTCTCCATTGGGAGAGAGCTCCTCTTCTGTCTCCTGGTCTTCCCCTGTTAGAGTCCTGTCCAGAGGAACAAGGTGAAATGTTTAAGGTATCAAGCTAGCTCAGCTTCTCTTTTCCAAGATGAACCATTCAGTCTGTCCATCTTTTGAGAGTCTTATGAACCAGCAGGGGTTTTCTCCCTTCAAGGTTCTACCTACCTTGATGGACAGGGACTCTCTACATCTTTCCAGCTGGCTAATGGAAGATATTCTTTCAGTGGAACCTGAGATAACAATGAAAAGATTGTAACTGTTCGCATATCAAGAAATCTTCAGAGACAGGGCCTGCAGAGACTGTCCAAAATTGTGGAGAGGCGCGGCCTCCACTTCTCTATCTTGACATTTCTGGGGAGAGAATGAAAGGCAAATTATCAATACTAGCCATAAGCCTTTTTAAAGAGTGAACAGATGCTTGGAGGCTTTAAGACGTCTGCCAACTGGCCTGCCAATGAGGTTGCCCTGAGCCATTCTTCTTTTAGATTCCTCCCTTCTGTGGACCCCTCTTCTAGCCTTTTCTCTTTTTAGGGATTTAGTGCAGCCGCCTTTTGGGGGGCTTCAGAATCCTTCAGCTAAAAATACTAACCTCATTAAAATGAGAGCTGGCCTGACATCTTCCTTCCGGGGTGTTATGTCCCAGTGCGATGGGTCTTACATACTGAGGTGAAGCAAATGGTAAAAGCTAACAGTCTTTATTGCTAACATTGGAAGCTAACTGTAAGCACTAGTTTGACAGCTAGTGCGGCTGCTCGGCTAACATGAGCAGCAGCTGCCAGCCTTTTGACAGCTCCTTATATAGTGGTGCGAGTTTCTCCTCAGCCAATCAGTGCTCAGCGGCTTCTGTGTCAGGCACTGACCAGAGTGAAGCCTGGACATAGCACTGGGACTCCAAGTGTTGGCACAAACACCCATCAAAACCTGAAAGTAACAATTGTTCATTTGAATGTATAAATCAATGTTCTCTGCAAGATATCACCATGAATCCAAGGGGCGCTTCTTGAATTTGCTAGGCTTACCAGGTTCCCCCACCGGGTTTTGAGGCATGAACCCCCCACTGGCCATGTTGCAAAATTGTCCTTACCCCTCTGGATGAAGGTGTGTGTCCGTGAGGTAGATTTCCATGTACCTCAACTGGCCTGAGCAAAAGGTGACATGTCAAACAGCATGCATCTACCTCAGACTCCCTTTTCTAAGACCGGCCAGTCAGCCTTCTTTGCCTCTGCAAGCCCCTTCTGGACAAGAAGCCATCTTGTGGAGAGGCTCTTGCAGATTCTCTTACAGTGAATCAATGCCCAGGGTTTAAGGCAGTGGTGGGATTCAAATAATTTAACAACCAGTTCTCTGCCCTAATGACCAGATGGGTTGGTGTGGCTCAGTGATCATGTGACTGGGTGGGCATGGCCAACTCAACATCACTCATGTCAATGGGTGCCTTGCCTTTGCTCTTTTGAGTCTGGCTAGTCTAAAGAAAAGAAGAATTAGGGGTGACATGACAGCAGTATTTGAGCGGCTGCCACAAAGAAGAAGGGCTCAGATTATTCTCCAAAGCACCAGAGGGCAGGACAAGAAATAATGGTTGGAAACTAATCAAAGAGAGAGAGAAGCAATCTGGAATAAAGGAGAAAGTTCCTAACAGTGAAGACAATTAACCAGTGGAACAGCTTGCCTCCAAAAATTATGGGTACTTCTTCATTGGAGGTTTTTAAAAAGAATCTGTACAGTCATTTGTCTGAGATGGTATAGGATCTCCTTCTAGTGGACTAGAAGACCTCCAAGGTCCCTTCCAGCTCTATTCTATTCTAAAAAAGGCCACTTGGGGCAGGCAGAAGCAAGCAGGAGGCTTCCTGGTGACAACTTTCTCCTGATGCTTCAAAGTTTGACAGAACTGGGATCTGGGCTGAACTGGGATCACCGACAGCTCCAGAATGGAAGGAAAGTTGGAGAGAAAGTGTGTGGAATTGGTGAGATAATTTTTATTATTATCTCACCAATTAAATGAGAGAACACCCTAAAAGATTAAAAGTAAAGTTAAAATTGAAGACAGAAGAGGTCAAGCGGCGAGATTAAGTCTGAGTCAAATTTAGGGTGTTATTTTTCTTTAATCCTTTTATTGCTGGAATTTTTACAAACACTTCTTATTTTTTAAACTGGACTGTTTTTTTAATTATTCTTTTATTTTTATTTTTTTAATACTTATTATTTAAGACTTTCTTTCTTTTTCTTTTTCCAACACCCTATTGTATTTTCCCCTTCACTTTGCAATATAAAGAGGGAAGTGAAAGTAGTAAGTGAGGACTATAGAGAGGATGCACAAAATTTTGTAACCAAAGATTTAAAAAAATTATAAAACATGGGACTTATCAATGGTTAGACAAAAAAATATGGAAGTGAAATATGTTCTGTCCTGGCAGCCAGCAACAGCCAGGCTAGCAACAGCCAAGTCGCGTCTGATTGGCTAAGACGCGACTTGGCTGAGCGCGGGCTGTCAAGGACAGCTGATTGGTTTGCTTGCCTGGCAGCTCCATATAAATAGCTGTCAGGCAAGGCTAAGCCATCTTTTTGCTGTAAATAGTTGGTTGTTCGTTAATAAAGCTGTTCAGTTCTCCTCAGACCGAGTCCTGTCTCCTTCTTGTGGCCAGTCCACAATACTGGCGACGAAGGTGGGATTTCTGAGGCCACGCTGACACCGCTGACATCGCTAACAACCAGCGCTATCTCCACCGGACGGAATTCCGCCGCTCCTTCCTCAGACCGGCGATCTCCTCCTTTTGGCTATGGCATCCCTGCTGCCTTTCGCTCTGTACGGGACAGACGGCGAGTCGTGGGCCGGCTTCCTCGAGCGCTTTGAGTGCTTTCTCATCGCGAATGGCAAGCGCAACGTGCCAATGGATGAGAAATGCAGTTTTTTTCTCAGTTGCTGCGGGCTGCCCATGTTCAACGCCGCCAGGGCGCTGGCTGCCCCCCGACCAGTTCACTCATTAGACTGGGACACCTTGAACGCGAAGCTTCGCAACCATTACGCGCCTACACCATCAAAAATTGCGAGGCGCTACGCATTCAGGCAATGCGTACAAAAGCCGGAGGAATCTGTGAGTCAATTCCTCCAATCCCTCCGCACGACGGCCATCCCCTGCAAATTCCTGTACTTAGATGACTCGCTGGTCGAGCAATTCATCAGCGGGGTGAAAGACCCCCGCCTCAAGAGGCGCCTCCTGGCAAGATCTGAGGTCACCCTGGCCGAAGCCGTCGCCGAGGCTAGGGCGGCTGAGCTGTCAGAACAGTCCGCAGCCGAGATGGTTCGTTTCCAGGTGCCTCCACCCCCTGGCCGCACTTGCCTCATCGACCAGCTGGTGCCCATGACGGACCAGGAGGAGGAAGAGCTGGTGGCCCGCCTGGCAGCGATTCAGGGGAGGCGGCCCCAGCAGCAGCAGCGTTCCGGGCGGTCGTCAACACCGTGCCAGGGCTGCGGAGGCGATCACAACCGCGCAGATTGCCCCTTCAAGGCAGCGGTTTGCCGCCGTTGTCAAAGGAAGGGGCATCTGGCGCAGGTCTGCAGGGCTTCCACGCCCCAACGTTCCAGCACCAGCGGGCAAGCGACCGGGTCGTCTCAGCCAGCCAACCCTCCATGCCAGCAGCGGCAGCCGCAGGGTGCCTACTTCGCCACTGACCAGCCGCAACTTCCACCGACCACCCCTGCAGAGCAGGTCTTCACCACGCTGCAGGAGCGCCGAGGATCCGAATTTCCCTCTTGATCCAAGGCTCGCCGTGCTCCATGGAAGTGGACTCGGGCTCCTCCCGTTCCCTCCTGTCCTGGGCCGAATTCCAGCGTCTGTGCCCTGGGGTCAAGAGGAGCCAGCTGTCCTCCCCTGACACTTCCCTGCGGGACTATCAGGGGGCGGTTATCCCTATCCTTGGGTGTTTCCCTGTAGCGGTGGAGTATGGAGGTTTTAAGGGCCAACTACCTGTCCTTATAGTGGAAAAACCCCTTCCTGCCCTTTTAGGGCTTGACTGGTTCCCTGCACTAGGGCTTTATGTGCACGGGGTCCATTTCGCAATGGACACGCCCCCTGACATCGCCAGCCTACTTAATACCTATGCTGACGTGTTCAGTGGGGAATTGGGAAAATATAAGGGCTCCCCCATCTTGTTAAATCTCGACCCCCAGGTTGCACCAATCAGGCTGAAGGCCCGCAGGGTGCCCTTTGCCTTGAGGGCCAAGGTTGACGCCGAATTAGACAAATTATTGGCGCAGGGCGTAATAGAGCCCGTCGACCATTCAAGATGGGAGACCCCAATTGTGGTCCCTGTCAAGGCCGACGGGTCTATTCGTCTCTGCGCCGACTATAAGTCGACGATCAACCTTGCCCTCCAGGCAAACCCCTATCCAGTCCCTGTCGTGCAGCACCTGCTTCATAACCTGGGGCAGGGCTGCAAATTCGCCAAACTGGATATGGCGCAGGCCTACCATCAGCTCCCGGTGGATGACGAGTCGGCGGCTGCTCAAACCATCGTCACCCACCGAGGGGCTTTCCGTTGTCGCCACCTCCAATTCGGCGTTTCCGTGGCCCCGGGGATCTTCCAAAGCCTCATGGAGCGCTTGCTCCATGGGCTCCCTGGAGTGGTTCCGTACTTCGATGACGTCCTGATCGCAGCTTCTAGTCACTCAGGGCTCATCGAAGTACTCAGGAAGGTCCTCGATCGTTTTAGGGGCGCGGGTCTTAAATTAAAGCCCAGCAAATGTGTATTTGCTGTGCCTAGGGTGGAATTCTTGGGCTTCTTAGTAGATGCCCAGGGCATCCACCCTACTCCTGCAAAGGTTTCGGCCATCAGGAACGCCCCCACGCCTGCCTCCAAGGCGGAGCTTCAGGCGTTCCTGGGCCTTTTAAACTTCTACGCGCCGTTCCTCCCTCACAAGGCTTCACTAGCCGAGCCGCTGCATCGGTTGCTCGACCGATCCACAGCCTGGCGCTGGGGCAGCCGCGAAGCGCATGCGTTCGCGGCTGTCAAAGACATGCTTACGTCAGCGGCTGTCCTAGTCCACTATAGTGACAGGCTGCCGCTGACTCTTGCTTGTGACGCCTCCCCCGTAGGTCTGGGGGCGGTTCTGAGCCATGTCCTCTCAAATGGTTCAGAAGCCCCCGTGGCTTTTTACTCTCGGACGCTCTCCCCGGCGGAGAGGAACTACAGCCAGATTGACAAGGAGGCTCTGGCTGCAGTGTCCGGGATTAAAAAGTTCCACAATTACCTATACGGTTGGCATTTTACCTTATATACTGACCACAAGCCGCTCCTTGGGCTTCTCGCCGGCGACCGACCTACCCTGCCCATCCTGTCCCCCAGGATGACCCGCTGGATGGAGTTCCTGGCAGCGTATTCTTATACGCTGTCCTACCGTCCAGGCAAGCAGCTAGGGCACGTTGATGCCCTTAGCTGCTGCCCCCTGCCGGAGGGTGACCCCACCCCGGTTCCATCCTCCTCTATTCTGTCCATTGCCTCTTTGGATTTGCCCCTGACGGCGTCAGATGTGGCTGTGCACACGAAGTCCGATCCTGTTTTGTCCCAGGTAGTCTCTTGGGTGTTAAGAGGCTGGCCCCTGGGCAAACTCCATGAGGACTTTCGTCCTTTCAAAACTAGACAACTGGAACTGGCTATCCACAGCGGATGCCTGTTGTGGGGGGACAGGGTCATCATTCCCCAACCACTCCGCCACCAGGTGCTTTCTCGTCTCCATGTGGACCACCCTGGCATAGCGCGCATGAAGGCCTTAGCGCGCAGCTATGTCTGGTGGCCACACTTGGACGACGACATCGCTGCCTGGGTGGCCCGTTGCCATCCCTGTCAGTTGTCCCGCCCTGCTGCTCCTGTGAGGCAGTGGGAGACTCCGAGGGGGCCGTGGTCATGCCTCCACATCGACTTCGTGGGCCCCTTCCATGGCCAGGTTTTCCTGGTTGCCGTGGATGCATACTCCCGTTGGGTGGAAATTGTCCTTATGACGTCCACCACAGCGGAGAGCACTATTCGGGCGTTGCAACGCTTATTTGCAACTCATGGGTTGCCGGACGTTATAGTGTCCGACAACGGGCCGCAATTCACATCCACGGCATTCCAGCAGTACCTGGCCATGCAGGGCATCCGCCACGCGCCCACTGCTCCCTATCACCCTGCCTGCAATGGCCGGGCGGAACGTGCTGTCCGCTCGGCCAAAGAGGCTCTTGGCAGGTTGGATCGGGGCGATTGGCCGGCAAGGGTGGCGGCTTACCTGCTAAGCCAGCACTCCACCCCTTGCCCCAGTGACAACAAAAGCCCCGCTGAGCTGCTGATGGGTCGGCGCCTGCGGACACCCCTGGATAGATTGCACCCGCTCTATTCAGGGGAGCAGCCTTGCAACCTGGGGGGCCCTGCCCGTTCTTTTGGGCCGGGGGAACTAGTATGGGCAAGAAATTTTTCGGGGGACCCTAAATGGGCGCCGGCTGTGGTCGTGGAAGTAACTGGTCCCTGTTCTTACAGGGTCCTCCTTTCCGATGGATCCGAGTGGCGGCGCCACGTGGATCAGCTAAGGCGCCGCCATCCAACCGAGGGTCCACTCCACCACGACCCGCAACCAGCCAACGTTCCACCACAACCGGCAGAGGTGGTTCTCAATGAGGCCTTCCCCCAGTCGGGCCTCACCTACCCAGGGCCTGCGGACAGGCTGCCCTTCCAATGGCTGTCTCAATCCGCGCATGCTCATCCAAGTTCAGAACTCTCCCAGGCCTTTCCCCAGCCAGGCCTTACCTGCCAAGACGCCGCCTGCCGGCAACCATGTTCTACTCCGCCCTCCCCGACCGCGCCCCCTCGCCCGGGCCTACCTGAAACTGTTGTTCCTTCCTCTGTGTCGGGCCTGGATGACGTCACCCGGAGCTACACCCCCTCCCAGGAGGAGCTTCCACGGGTGCCTCCTTCCTCTACGACGACTCCGCCTGTACTGAGACGATCTGGGCGGGTCCGGCGCCGCCCCGCCTATTTAAGCGAGTACGCTTGCGCAACATTCGCGCCTGCGTCCTCGCTGGGGGGGGAAGGAGTGTTCTGTCCTGGCAGCCAGCAACAGCCAGGCTAGCAACAGCCAAGTCGCGTCTGATTGGCTAAGACGCGACTTGGCTGAGCGCGGGCTGTCAAGGACAGCTGATTGGTTTGCTTGCCTGGCAGCTCCATATAAATAGCTGTCAGGCAAGGCTAAGCCATCTTTTTGCTGTAAATAGTTGGTTGTTCGTTAATAAAGCTGTTCAGTTCTCCTCAGACCGAGTCCTGTCTCCTTCTTGTGGCCAGTCCACAATAAAATACGCTAGAGAATTTTACAATACAAGGATAATGGAATGATACAAAATATAATATAAGGATGTACTACTACTGGATGGATTTAGGATGATGTAATGAAACACCATAATATAAATTTATTCAAAATTTAGAATATCTCACATAAAATGAAGTAATAATAGTTATAGTCAAATAAAAGTTTAACAATGATAATAATTGTATACATATATATCAGATTGATAATATGAGATCCTATTTAAATTGTAAGTGAAGACTATGGAGAGGATGCAGAAAAGGGTTGTAACCAATCTACACACTGTATGTAACTGGAAGATGTTTTTATGTTTTATGTTTGTCTGTGCTTGTTTGTTTAAAAATGAATAAAAAATAAAAAAAAAGAAATAAGAGCAGCACGTAGGTCCGATTTGGAAGGTTTCTTTCTTTTCTAAACTAAGCCCAGAGGAGCCTCAGAGCCCCGAGGGCCTTATGTGTTATGGGGCATTGTTGTCACTGCTGGATTGAACTTCAAGCTCCTCTTCGGACTCGCACATCTGGCCTCCTGGACTTTCTCCCCTGTTGCCCGTTTCTTGGCTGCTGAGATGGCCATACTTACTCTGAAAATGTAGAGCCATGACCAAATCAGAATTTGGTTATGGTATTTATTGCATGACAGAGAAATGGGCAGCTGTGCACTAGTGGCTTTTCAGGCAAACTAACAACCTCATTTGCTCGGCAAACAGGTAAACAATGGCCACATTATAAATTACTCAAGAAAGGCAGCTCACCTGGGACTAGGAATGGCCAGTCACTGACTCTCCTGTGGGAAGTTGTCTGTTCATGAACAACAGAAAAGCAGAATCATTGTGGCAGAAAGCACAGAGGAAATCATAGAATTGTAGAGTGGAAGGGACTTTTAGTCCAACCTCCTGCCTAAGGATAGAAATTCCTCATTTCCACAGTTGGATCTCTCTCTCTGATGAGCTTCCACCCACTGCTTTATGTCCTTCCTTCAGCTACTAGGAAGAATCAATAGCCCATTCCCTGTGGCTTCCCTGCAAGTATTGGAAGACTGCTCTCAAGAGGCCCCGGAAGCCAACCTGCTTCTCTGCTGGTCTTCTTGGGCGATTTAGCCTTCCCTTAGCCTTTGGGTCAGCACGCCTGGCATCTCTTGCTCACCTGTTAGTGGGTCCCAATCCTGTCTGCTTAGAGGAAAATAGTCTTTCTTTTTGTTAATACACGTTTTCAGATGTGTGTTTAAGTGGCTCTGAACTTCTTACCTAGAGTGCCATTCGATCCAGGAGAGAAGTATCAGGAGGAGGCTCAGAGATGCAAACCCTTCATTGTGCCACATCAAATTACACAAATGGAGGTGAGGATTACTTGGAAAGACTCTGCAAATGTTGTCACCTTTCCATTGCAAGCCACAAGGGTCTTTCCTACAATCCAAGGGGCTCTTCTTGAGGTTGCCAGCCTGGCCAGGAGAGATTTTCTCCTCATCCCTACCCAGACTAGGAGGATGACTTTGCCAGCAGCCACGTTGCAAAACTACTTTGAGCCTTCTGCCCCCCCCCTCCCATGGACCACCCGCAAGCAGTGGGCTAGTGGGGGCAGGCTGCCTTCAGCTCCCCATGTCTACCAATGTGGCCTAGCCACAAATAAATTGTTCCTGTTGGACGATGAGGCTTTGATGAAGAAGTAAACTTCATTGCATGTAGGGATTTTATTGCAAGGTAGCACGGTGGGAACAAAGAACAATGTGACAAACTATTAAAATCTGATATTTCAAATAAAATAACTAGCCTAAGCAAAACAACAACAACAACCATTCATTCTTTCCAGTTCTGCTGACACAAAAATAAATTCACAGACTATGTTTGGCTATTATAAGCACCCCACACTTTTTATAAACAACAGACAAAGGTGGATAACATCTTCCATTGAAATGTATATGCATATACATGCACTGCCATGGCATAAGAGCATCATGGGAAGCAGAGCAGGCACCACTCGAGCCTCTCTTGCCCAATCGCTGTGGTGTCCACATTTCCAAGAAGACTGGCTGTATGCCCGCCTGCCTGCCTGTCTGCTGGGGGCACAATGCACATGTGTGGTCTCAAGGGTGGGGAGGAGCCATGTGTCCTCTCCCCATGGGGCTGCTGAAGCTCTGGTTGGATCTAGGACACACTCTCCTCTTCCAGTTCCTCCCAAGCAGGATGTGTGCCAGTGAATGTTAGAATAGAGTAACAGAGCAGGAAGGGAACTTGGAGGTCTTCTAGTCCAACCCCTGCTTAGGCAGGAAACCCTGTACCACTTCAAACAAATGATTATCTAACATTTTCTTTAAAACTTCCAGTGTTGGAGCATTCACAACTTCTGGAGGCAAGTTGTTCCACTGATTAATTGTTCTAACTGTCAGGAAATGTGTCCTCAGTTCTAAGTTGCTTCTCTCCTTGATTAGTTTCCACCCATTGCTTCTTGTCCTATGCTTAGGTGCTTTGGAGAATAGTTTGATTTTTTTTGTAGCAGCTCCTGAGATATTGGAACACTGCTATCATGTTTCCCCATGTCCTTTTAATTAAACTAGATATACCCAGTTCCTGCAACCGTTCTTCATATGTTTTAGCCTCCAGTCCCCTAATCATCTTTGTTGCTCTTCTCTGCACCCTTTCTAGAGTCTCCACATCTTTTTTACATCGTGGCGACCGGAACTGAATGCAGTATTCCAAGTGTGGCCTTACCAAGGCATTATAAAGTGGTATTAACACTTCACGTGATCTTGATTATATCCCTCTGTTGATGCAGCCTAGAACTGTGTTGGCTTTTTTGGCAGCTGCTACACACTGCTGGCTCATATTTAAATGGTTGTCCACTAGGACTCCAAGATCCCTCTTACAGTTACTACTATTGAGCAAGGTACCACCTATACTGTACCTGTGCATTTGTTTTTCTTGCCTAAATGTAGGACCTTACTTTTTTCACCATTGAATTTCATTTTATTAGATAGTGCCCAATGTTCAAGTCTGTCAAGATTCTTCTGTATCTTAAGCCTATCATCTGGGGTGTTGGTTATCCCTGCCACATTAGTGTCATCTGAAAATTTGATGAGTTCCCCATCTATCCCCTCATCCAAGTCATTGATAAGATGTTGAAGAGTACTGGGCCTAAAACAGAACCTTGAGGTACTTGGGTGCATACTTCCCTCCATGTAGATGCAGTTCCATTGAGGACTACACATTAAGTGTAGTTGGTGTGCCAATTACGAATCCATCTGGTGGTGATGCTGTCTAACCCACATTTTTCTACTTTATTTAGTAATAGGATATGCTCTACTTTATCAAAAGCCTTGACTATACACACTTTTGTTGGCAGAGTGATGTCTCTGCTTTTTAGTATGCTGTCTAGATTTGCCATAGTTTTCCTCCCAGGAGCAAGCGTCTTTTAATTTCTTGGCTGTAGTCCCCATCTGCAGTGATCTTGGAGCCCAGGAAAATAAAATCTGTCACTACCGTGTTTCTCCGAAAAAGGGCGTTGGTACTTACCTGAGACGCCTCTTCTCCTAGGGTGGAGGCAGCATCCAAACTGGGTTAACCTTCATCCAATCATATTGAGGACTGGGTCTTGTAACAAATTTTAAACTCTGCCCCTTGTTGCTAGGTAGATCCAGTTTTTGACAAAGAAATGTAGTAGACCCAGTGCGTTATCGCTGTTAAATAGAACATACCTGTACCCTTTCCATCTTGACTTGCCGACTCCATAGGGTACACCCATTCCCTGACAGAACGAACACAACTTTTTTAAAAAAAAATTCAACATGTAACAACCAGAAACAAATAACAATTATGTAAGGCAAAGGTTAGAGACCACACATTCCCACCAGGGAGGGGCTGGATGCTGCCTCCACCCTAGGAGAAGAGGCGTCTCAGGTAAGTACCAACGCCCTTTCTCTCTAGTGGTGGAGGCAACATCCAGACTGGGACGTACCAAAGCCTAGGTGTCCCAGGGTGAGCCTAAGATTGTGGCAAAGAAGCATCAGCCCCAATCACCGATTGCAGTACCCTGCGACCAAATGCCGCCTCCGCTGATGCAAAGGAATCCATTTTATAAAGTTTGATAAATGCATTGGGTGTAGCCCAGGTGGCCGCCCTACAGATTTCCTGCAGTGACGCCTGAGCCGCCCATGCTGCTGATGTTGAAGCGCTTCTGGTAGAATGCGCTGTGACCCTGGCAGGTGATGGAAGAGATTGAGACTGGTAGGCCGTGGAGATGCAGGCCTTTAACCACCTGCCTATGGTAGGGGCCGAGACCTTGTTGCCCAGTGAAGTGGGCTGAAAGGAGACAAACAGAGCATCGGATTTCTGAGTTGCAGCTGTACGTTGTAAGTAGATCTCGAGGGCCCTCCTGACGTCCAAGGTGTGCCACTTGTGTTCCAGAGTATGGGTCAGATGGGGACAGAAGTTGGGGAGAACAACCTCCTGAGTCCTATGGAAGCAGGAGCACACCTTTGGGATGAAGGAGGGGTCCAGGCGCAAGACCACCCGGTCTGTATGGAAAATGCACAGCTCTTTCCTGGACGAAAGAGCCTGCAACTCCTAAATGCGATGTGCTGAGGTTATGGCCACCAGAAAGGATACCTTTAGAGATAGAAACCTGAGTGACACCTCCTGCAGAAGCCTCAGTCAAGGCTTCAAGGACCTTGGTCAAATCCCAGGAAGGGTATCTATGGACTGCAGGGGGCTTAAGATTGGACACCCCCCTGAGAAAACTACGTACCATGGGCAGCTGAGCCAGGGAAGGGGACCCCTTGCAAGCGAAAACTGATGAAATGGCTGCCACTTGTCTTCGGATGGTGTTTGGTGCCAGCCCCTTATCCAACCCTTCCTGTAGGAACTCTAATAGCTGTGGTATCGTGACCCTGATTGGGTCCAAGGTCTTACCCGCACACCAAGAACAGAAAATTCTCCAGGTAGCATTGTATATTCTATCCGTGGACGGGCGCCTGGTGGCCTGAAGAGTTGCAATAACCTTGGGAGAGAAATTGTCACCCCTCAGGATGCCCCGCTCAAACGCCAGGCGGTCAACTGGAACCACTGCTGGTCTGGATGTTCCAGCGACCCCTGACGGAGCGATATCCTGTCCCGAGGTATTCTCCAGGGCCTGTCCACTGAAAGAGTTCGCAGATCGGCAAACCAAGTCCTGCGAGGCCAGTATGGAGCTACCAACACCACCTCAGCCTTCTCCCTCAGAACCTTCTGAATGACCCTGGGCAAAAGTGGTAAAGTCGGGAAGGCATATAGGAGGCCTGTAGGCCATGAGCACCTCAGGGCATCCACCCCCTCTGACCGATACGCCGGGTACTGGGAGAAAAACCTGGGAAGGTGGCTGTTCTGTGGGGTGGCAAAGAGGTCTATCACAGGCATACCAAACCTGTCCACAATGTCCTGCAAAATTGAGGGGTGGAGTTGCCACTCGGCATTGTCCAGAGTCTCGCGACTGAGCCAGTCTGCCTGTACATTCTCCACCCCAGAGATGTGTTCCGCGGTGAGGGACAACAAGTGCTTTTCTGCCCAAAGGCCCAGTCTCATGGCTTCGTCCATGAGGGCTCAAGATTTGGTGCCCCCTTGACGGTTTATGTGAGCCTTTGCTGATACGTTGTCTGTGAGCACCAACACATGTCTTCCCGTCACCCCTGGGAGGAACTGACGGAGGGCCAGATGGACCGCCCTCAACTCTAGCCAGTTGATATTGTGTGTTCTGGCTTCCTGGTCCCACTGGCCCTGCGCTACCTGCGTTTGAAAGGTAGCACCCCAGCCAAAGAGGCTGGCATCCGTGGTAACAGTTAGGAAGTCCTGATCCTTGAAAAGAAGACCCTTTGAAATTGCTGGAGACGTCCACCAACTGAGCGAACGTCTGACTTCCGCCGGGACCAGGACCTTGGCCAGGGAGCAGCTCATGAGTTTCCTCTGAAACGGCAAGAGGAACCATTGTAGGCGTCGTGAGTGTAATCGAGCCCACAGGACAATTCCAATGGCCGACACCATGGTACCCAGCAATTTAGATAGAGAAGCCAAGGAGCACCTGTGTGCCATGGCCGCCTGGCTTGCTAAGGCTCTAATATTGTCCTGCCTCTCACGAGACAAGTACACCTGGCATACCTCTGTATCAATCAACGCTCCCAAGTGCACCAACCTGGTGGAAGGATGTAGATTACTCTTGGGTACATTGATGGAAAAACCGTGTTCCTGCATAGTGGACGCAAGGTCCCTTCGTGCCTGACGTGGGGATGAAGATTGGATAAGTATGTCATCCAGGTAGGCCTGGAGACGAATAGGCACTTACCTGAGAGCCGCAATCAAGGCAGCCAGGATCTTTGTAAAGACCCGAGGGGCTGAAGATAGACCAAAGGGGAGGGCAGTGTATTGAAAATGATGACCTGAATACTCAAAACGAAGGAACTGTCTATGCTGTGGTAGAATAGGGACATGGAGGTAGGCCTCTGTTAAGTCAATGGAACACAACAAGTCTCCCTGTCTGATGGAGTTCAGAATAGTATGTAAGGAATGCATTTTGAAACGCTTGTAACAAACAAACCGGTTTAATCTTTTAAGATCCAAAATAGCTCTCCAGCCCCCTGAGGCCTTTGGAATGACAAAGAGGATGGAATAAAACCCCAGCCCGCGTTCATCGGCCGGAACTGGTTGTATGGCTGAAATGTCAAGTAGATGTTGGATGGCCTCCAACATGAGAGGCCTGCGAGCTGGGTTGGAGGAAACTGGGCAGGCCCTGTAGGAACTGGGGGGGTTGGAGATAAACTCAAGGGCAAGCCCTTGCCTAACTGTGGTTCTGACCCATTCCTCAGAGGTGGTAGCCTCCCAAACGTGGGTGAACCTGGCTAACCTACCTCCGATGGGATAACTGGATGCGGGGGGTCTAGGTTCTACGATAGTAGCGACCCCCCCCCTCCTCGAAAGGGCCGCCTGGCAGATTTACCCCGTTGGAAACGGTCAGGTTGAGACCTCTGCCTGGGGGCATAGCCTCCCCTATACCCTTGGGTCCCATAGTCCGCCCCCCGAAAGAAGGAACCATATTCCTGGTTCCTAAATGACGAACCGGGTTCCTGGCTCCGAAAGGAGGAGCGCCTGTAATAAGGTGACTGGCGGTTGAAGCCCTTCTTTGGGGCAGAGGGAAGGACCTTCCTTTTTTCTTTATTTTCGATCAGGAAGGGCTCCAAGGCGTCCCCGAAAAGAGACCCCCCCCCTTGAAGGGGGCAGAAGCCAGCTTCCACTTGTGGCGAGCATCGGCCTGCCACTGATGAAGCCACAGCAATCTCCTGGAAGCCACAGATGAGGCCATGGCCCTGGCCGCGAACCTGGCAGAGGTTAGGGTAGCATCAGACGCAAATTGAATTGCAGCCACCAGCTTGGCAATGTCCTGGTGGGCCCTGACATCAGAGACAGGGATGTGCTGCTGCAGTTCCTGGACCCACAGTAGACAAGGGCGGATAAAGAAGGAAGCTGTAGTGGCAGCCTTTACCGCCCAGGCAGCCGCCTGATGACCCCTTTGTAGGGTCAGGTCTGCTTTCTTCTCCTCTGGTTTGAGGACGTCTTCCGGAGCCCCTGGCATGTGTGCCGGTGTGTATAGGGCGATCACCGGAGCGTCAATAGGAGGAACAGCAAGGAACTGGGCTAGCTCGTTGGCAACATTAAAGAATTTCCTATCAGTGGCCGATGGGTTAGGCCCTGAGGTAGGAGTAGCCCACTGTTTCTGGATCGTGTCCACGAATACTTTAGGCATTGGAATGGTGTCAGTCGGGGGCGCTTGTTCAGCATACAAGGACTCTGCAGACACGGTCGTAAGTCGAGGCGCGGTCACTGCGGGTTGAGGACCTATCTTGGAGGCCGCCCTGGTCTTGTAGAGCAGAGAAGGGAACAAGGCAGGAGGGAAAAGACCAGAGAAGGATTTCTGATCAGGTTCCCTGCCCTCATGTTCAGATAACTCTGCTTCCCTTAGTTCACTATCCTCAGACTCTGAGGATTGGTCCATGTCCTCCAAATCAGACGCCACAGCCTCAGTAGAGAGAGGAGCCTGGGCTGGAACAGGTGGAATAGTGGAGGAGGTGGGCGTTTGCCTGAGCGCAAAATTATGTTGCTGCTGGAAGCTGGCCGAGATGCCTTGAGAAATAGCAGAGGCAATAATCTCTTGAAAGTTTGGCAAGAGCATGGGAGCATAGCCTCCTTGTGGCTGGGTCAAAGGATTGGAGGTGGATGGTAAAGAATCAATCCTCTGTACCATCGGTGGTAATTCAACCCCACTGCCAGCCATGGGAGTTAGTGGTGTTTGAGCTGATCCCCAAATGTTAGAAACATCTATGGGGAATATGGGGTTAACAGGGTTGTCCCTATACAGTCTGTCCCCAGGGGAGAGCAGGAGAGATAATTGACCCTGATTCTGGATTGGCTTGTCAAAAGCCTTGGGAGAGGAATTCTTTTTATGGGCTTTCCTTTCTTTTTGTTTCTCATTGCTGGCTGGCTTTTTTGATTTTTTAACATTGTCTGCCTTAACAGACTTCTTTTTGTTGCCAGTGCTGGAACCCTTGTCTCCAACAGTGACTGGCTGAGGAGGAGAATTAGGTTTAGAAGATGTCTCTCCTGTCAGTGAAGCCTGAGGTTCAGCTGCAGCTTCTGCTGTCAAAATGAGCGGTTGCAAACTGACGGTAGCCATTTTGAAGTCACTGACAGCTATTCAAAAATGGCACTTCGTGCTCTTTTTAAACTGCCGCTATCTCCCTTGTCTTCTGCCTGGTAACAGGCTTACGAGCAGCTTTCTCTGGCTGTTTAAGCACCGTTTAAGCTGTACTTTAATCTCTTTAGTCCCCCGGGTCGCTCCGCGGCTGATTTAAAGGCTTCAAAGTCAATTAGGAAGCTAAAAATAGCCGCGGTTCACTGCTCAACTGTTAAAGGAGCGGCGGAGCGTTTCCCGGCTTTTACGAGGGCTGGCTTTAAAGTTATAGTCTCAGTTTGACGCGCAGCCTTTGAGGTGAAAGGGAAGGGCTTCCACAAACCTTGCAGGTTCCACGGAGTTACAGGGGAGCCAGTATCTTGTCAGCAATTCAGTCCCCTTTGACAGCTGTCAGCCTACACGCCCTGACAGGGCTTAGAGGCTCTGACCATGCAGCCCGGTCGCAAGGACCTTTAGCCCGGTCGTTCTGCTCCGCCAAGCATGTGCAGTAGACCAATTTTCACCAATTTAGATTCTGACAGGTGTAGATGTTGATTTTAATACGGATCAAAGCGATAATGCAACTGTCCTCTCGAATGGACTGAGTCAAAAGCTGGGTCTACCTAGCAACAAGGGGCGGAGTTTAAAATTTGTTACAAGACCCAGTCCTTAATATGATTGGATGAAGGTTAACCCAGTCAGGATGCTGCCTCCACCACTAGGGAGAATAAGACAGGCTCTTATTTTCATTTGACCCCCAAAATAAGCTTATTTTTGGGAAGGTCTTATTATTTTTGAGGTGCAGGAGGTGGCAAGCATGGTCACCTCATGGCTACTGCTGTGTTGCAATATTTTGGGGGAGGGCTTATTTTAGCTCATATGCTCAAAAGCCCGATTGGGCTTATTATCCGAGGAGGGCTTATTTTCAGGGAAACAGAGTACCTCCATTTCATCCCCATCTGTTTGCCAGGAATTGAGAGGGCCAGTTGCCACGATCTTCATTTTCTTAATGTTAAGTTACAAGCCAACTTTTTCACTCTCCTTCTTCACCCGCATCAAGAGGATATTTAGTTCCTCTCCACTTTCTGCCATTAGAGTGGTATCATCTGCATATCCGAGGTTGTTGATATTTCTCCCGGCAATCTTAATTCCAACTTTTGATTCATCTAGCCCCACCTTTCTCATGATGTGCTCTGCATATAAGTTAAATAGGCAAGGTGACAGTACACAGTCTGGCCAGACTCCTTTCCCAATTTTGAACCAATCAGTGGTTCCGTGTCCAGTTCCCACTGTTGCTTCTTGACCCACATATAGGTTTCTCATGAGACAAATAAGAGGATCTGGTACTCCCATCTCTTTAAGAACTTGCCACAATTTGTTGTGATCCACACAATCAAAGGCTTTAGTATAGTCAATGAAACAGAAGTAGATGTTTTTTCTGGAACATCCTAGCTTTCTCCATGATCCAGTGTAGGTTGGCAGTTTGATTTTAAGTTCCTTTGCTTCTTCGAAGTCCTACCTGTACTTCTGGTAGTTCTCAATCCGCATGCTGCTAGAGCCTAGCTTGTAGGATTTTGATCATAACTTTACTAGCATGTGAAATGAGTGCAATGGTGCAGTACTTTGAACATTCTTTGGCCTTGCCTTTCTTTGGAATTGGAATGTAAACTGAGCTTTTCCAATCCTATGCCCACTGCTGAGTTTTCCAAATTTGCTGGCAAATTGGGTGCTGCACTTTTACTGCATCGTCTTTATATTGTATTTATTTATTTTATTTATTTCATCAAGCATGTATTAGATATCCTATATAAGTATAAACATGATTTTGAATACATGAAATGGATATGAATAAAAAGGAATATTAGGACATGGACATGAGATACATTGGTGCGTTTATGCATGCTCCTTACAGCTCTCTTAGAAATGGGATGAGGTCAACCGTAGACAATCTAAGGTTAAAGTTTTGGGGGTTTGGGGAAGAAACCACAGAGTCAAGTAGTGCATTCCAGACATTGACCACTCTGTTGCTGAAGTCATATTTTCTGCAATTGAGTTTGGAGAGGTTTACCTCAAGTTTGTATCTATTGTGTGCTTGTGTATTGTTGTGTTTGAAGCTGAAGTAGTCATTGACAGGTAGCAGATAATTTTATGTACTACGCTTAGATCAGACCGAAGGCGACATAGTTCTAAGTTGTCTAAGCCCAAAATTTCAAGTCTGGTGGCATAAGGTATTCTGTTGCATGCAGGGGAGTGGAGGACTCTTCTTGTGAAATATATTCTGAACTCGCTCAATTGTATTGATGTCCGATATACAGTGCAGGTTCCAGACAGATGAGTTGTATTCAAGAATTGGTCTAGCAAATGTTTTGTATGCTCTGGTTAGCAGCACAATATTACCAGAGAAGAAGCTATGCAAGATTAGGTTAACAACTCTTAATGCCTTTTTAGCAATGTTATTACAGTTGCCTCTGGCACTTATATCATTAGATGTGTCACTCCTTGACAGAGAGGGTCATCTACAAGGTTGCGTCCACCTAGCTTGTATTTTGTGTTCTGATTTTTTTTGCCAATGTTTAAGACAGAGGATTTGTTTGTTGAGATTTAAAGTTGCCAATTGTTTGACCAATCTGACCCATAGTCAAGGTCTTTTTGAAGGGTAGCAGCATTGTCGGTGGTGTTAAATAGTTTTACATCGTCAGCAAAGAGAATGCAGTTGCTTATAATATGATCGCAAAGGTCATTTATGTAAAGTATAAAGTGTTGGTCCTAAAACGCTGCCTTGGGGAACTCCACTGTTAACAGGCGCAGGTTTTAGGCTGCAAAGTGCCTTTTCAACGTTATCTTCAGTAACATCGATTTGTGTTAGATCGTTGTAATTATTTGTGTTACGACTAGGAAATATTGGGCATGAGGCAATTCTGTTTACAAAGACTGAGCCGAAGAATGTGTTAAAGAGGTTGCCTTTAATGGCTTCATCCTTACAGTCTTTGCCATTAGGTCCTTTTAGGGGTGGGATGGATCTCGAATGTTTAAGTTGGTTGTTTACAAACTTAATTAATTAATTATAGGAAAATTATTTCATGCAGAGAAGATTTTCCTCTTGTTTGATGTGATAATTGGTGCATTCAGTCTTTATTTGGTGGCATAAGTTTTTGTAGTGGCTTTTAAAGTTAGCTAAGTAGCCAATTGTTGTTGTTTTTTCGCCAGGCTTTTTTTTTATTGGAACCTCCTTATTGTTATGGGTAATTTGTTTTTCCTGGTTTTGGGGGTTATTAGTGGTACGTATAATTTAATTGCTCTTTTGACTTCGAGACAAAAAATGTTATAATGGTCTTCGGCAGTATTACAGCCAGTGAATAGAATGTGTCAATCAAGAGATGAGAGGTTGGAGTCTATGAGATCATAGTTGGCCTATTTAAATAGCTCAGCTGGAATACTGTCACCTCGACTAGCATTGTTGTTTCTCAGATTTCCTAAGGCCCATTTGACTTCACATTCTAGGATGTCTGGCTCGAGGTCAGTGACCATCTCATCATGGTTACCAGGGACGTTAAGCTCATTCTTGTATTGTTCTTCTGTGTAATTTGATGAAATCGGGGCGGCTCCAAAATGGAAGGATATGGAAAAAGAAAGTGTTTCCAGCTGGTGAGGAATTTTTACCATTTTAAAAGAGACTGCCTATAAAAACTTACAATTAATTTAAATTGGAGAACAGAAGAAATAAGTGGCGGAATTAAATTTGGAATGGTTTTGGACAGTGGGTTATCTTACTTTTTAAATGCTATCTTCATGGATGGAATTTTTGCAAGCCTTTTAAAATGAATGGATTAAGTTTTCTTCTTCTATTTTTTTTCTTTTATTATTCTTTGTAACCTATGGACTAAAATTCTCCACTTTCATTACTGTAGGTGTTCTTCTAACTCATTCAAGAATCTGACATTTTTTTAACTTGAAGTACAAAAAAGATACAAAAAGAAACAAAGAAAATTGCAACAATACCACTGCTACTCGAGGCTGGAGGTTTGTGCATTGGAAATGAAATACTCTTACTTTTCTCACTGATTATCCTGGCTTGGCACTCCAAGGTCTCACTGCTTGTTTATAGAGAATGATAAGAAGAAAAGCATACAGATGTCCCTTTGAAGTATATCTTTAACCAGAGAAAAGTGAAAATAAAATGTTATTGTGAATATATGCCTAATCTTGTTAAAACCTTCCAAGCTAGAGCAGCAGTGTTTGTTAGCTGGATAATGGCACAATTTCAACAGCAGAAAGAAACTTTTAAGTACGCAAAAGATATTCTCAGAAATATAGAAATTATCAAACACATATGAGAGGATAGAGAAGAAGTTGGGAGACTTAGAGCAGCCATGGACCTGACTCAAATGATTCAGGGCCCGACACATGAGGGAGGACACACTCTGGACCTTGTTTTTGTCTCTGGCCAGTGGCTGAGTGATCTGGGAGGAGGGGACTTAACCATCACTCCCCTGTCATGGTCAGATCACTCACTCCTTCGTCTTGACTTCCCTGGTGCTACCTCCCGCTGCGGGGAGGCGGAACCGGAAAGTACCAGATGGTTCCGCCCCAGGCGCCTGATGGAACCTGATAGGTTCCAGACGGAGCTTGGGCCACCTCCTGTAACCTTGACCCGCCCCCGGGTAGAGGACCTGGTGGTCGCGTGGAATAATGCGACTACCGGGGCCTTGAACCGGATGGCGCCTTTGCGGCCTCTCCGGCGGCAACGATCCACCCTGGCCCCTTGGTTTACCGAGGAACTAAGGGTGATGAAATGCCGCAAGAGACGTCTAGAGAGTCGTTGGAGATCCTCTCGCTCCGAATTTGATCGAACACAGGCACGAGCCCATTTAAGGACGTACCTTGTGGCATTGAGAGTGGCCAAACGCCAATATTGTGCCACTCTCATTGCATCCGCGGAGAACCGCCCTGCCGCCCTGTTTCGGGTGTCCCGCTCCCTCTTGTTTCAGAGGCCGCGGGAGGCCCCTCTACAGGGCAGGGCAGAGGAATTTGGTAAATACCTGCAGGATAAAATCGCTCAAATCCGGAGGGATTGGGTCCCTGTCAGTGGTCCAATGGAGACGTCCATGGCGAGTCTTGAGGAATCGATCTGGGAGGAGTTTGACTTGGTTGCCATCGAGGATTTGGACAGAATGCATGGACGACTGCGACCCACCACATGTTTATTGGACCCGTGCCCCTCCTGGCTTGTACTGGCATCCTGGGAGGTTACACGAGACTGGCTCCTGGGCCTAGTGAATGCTTCGTTGAGCGAGGGGTCTCTCCCGGCCGCCTTGAAAGAGGCGGTGATGAGACCCTTGCTCAAGAAGCCTTCCCTGGACCCTTTGGAGCTGGCCAATTATCGTCCTGTCTCCAACCTTCCCTTTTTGGCGAAGGTTGTAGAGAGTGTGGTGGCCTACCAGTTTCCACGTCATCTGGAGGAAAATGATTATCTAGACCCGCGCCAGTCCAGCTTCCGCCCCGGTCACAGCACGGAGACGGCCTTGGTCGCGTTGGTGGATGATCTCTGGAGGGCCAGAGATAGAGGTTGTTCCTCTATCCTGGTCCTATTAGACCTCTCGGCGGCTTTTGATACCATCGACCATGGTATCCTGCTGCGCCGGCTGGAGGGGTTGGGGGTCCGGGGCACCGTTTTGCGGTGGTTCGGCTCCTACCTTTCTGGCCGGACGCAGCGTGTGTTGGCAGGAGAAGAGAGGTCGACCCTACGCCCCCTTACTTGTGGGGTGCCACAGGGGTCGGTCCTCTCGCCACTCCTGTTCAACACATATATGAAGCCGCTGGGTGAGATCATCCGTGGTTTCGGGGTGGGATACCACCTGTACGCTGATGATACTCAGCTGTACTTTTCCACCCCGAACCACCCCAACGAGGCCATCGAAGTGATGTCCCGGTGTGTGGAAGCCGTACGGATCTGGATGGATGACAACCGACTCAAGCTCAACCCCTCCAAGACGGAGTGGCTGTGGGTACCAGCTCCCCGGTTCAGCCAATTAACTCCATCATTGGCCATTGGGGGCATTCAACTTGCCCCCGTGGAGCGGGCGCGCAATTTGGGCGTCCTCCTGGATGCCCGGCTGTCCATGGATGACCATGTGACAGCCGTGGCAAGGGGGGCGTTCCACCAGGTTCGCCTGGTGCACCAATTGCGCCCCCTACTGGACCGGGACACCTTACGCACAGTCACTCATGCGCTGGTGACGTCTCGCTTGGACTACTGTAACGCTCTCTACATGGGGCTTCCCTTGAAATGCACCCGGAGGCTACAGTTGGTCCAGAACGCAGCCGCGCGGGTAATTATGGGGAGTACTAGGTACTCCCATGTGACACCGTTCCTGCGCGAGCTGCACTGGCTTCCTGTGGTCTATCGGGTGCGTTTCAAGGTTTTGATAACAATCTTTAAAGCGCTCCATGGCTCAGGACCTAGTTACTTGCGGGATCGTATTCTGCCCCATACATCCCTGCGACCAATCCGCTCGCACAGAGAGGGCCTCCTCCAGGTGCCGTCCACTAGACAGTGTCGGGGGGCGGCGCCTAGGAGTACAGCCTTCTCTGTGGCGGGCCCAGCCCTGTGGAATGACCTCCCTCCGGATATTAGGAATACCTCTGACCTCCGCTCCTTTCGTATTAAGCTTAAGACCCACCTATTCCAAGTAGCTGGCCTGGCTCAACTTTGATCTAACCATATTGCTCCTGACGGGTTTTTAATTGGGTATTTTAATTATATTTAATTATTTAGGGGTTTTTTAATCACTGTATTCTAATTGTTTTTTATTCATCAGCCGACCTCCTCCTTGTGTATGTCTCGGTATATGTCTCTGTTATATGTTTGTTTTGTCCACATATTTATTTCATATGTTTCATTGTACGCCACCCCGAGTCCTTCGGGAGAGGGTGCGGCTAAGAAATAAATATTTATTTATTTATTTATTTATTATCTAACAGCAAAATATGATGAAGAAGTTGGAGATGTTTATCAAGTGGAAAAAGTGATGGTTAAAATTCTAAAAATCGAAGATGAAAATGAATATAAAGAAATTAAAATTGTTGATATTTATGGTGATTGATTTGTCTCTGAAAATGGAAAGAGTGGAATACTGAAAGAGGAATTAAATGGAGGGGAAATCTACCCCAGATGGCAAGATACAGAAGAAGAAAAAAGAAAAGAATTTATGGATTTAAAGAAAGATATGTTATTAGCAATATCATTGATAACACTACTGACAATCAAAGATAAGCTGATTAAGGAAACAGAAGAAGGGCATTGAAATTACATGAGAGATTTTATAAGCAAGGAGTCCATGCAAAGTTGATTTAGGAGATGATTAGAGGACTGACACCACAAATGGCAGAAGATATGAGACTGTTTTGCTACTTGAAAAATACAGGTTGATAAATGGAAGAGTATAATTTAAAACTAGTTAAACTTAGTGAAATTTAGTGACAATAGATATAGTTAAATAAATAATTGATAATGGTAATAATGTATATAATATGTAGTGTTATGATAAGTAATAATTGAATATGAATATTGAATGGTACCCATGAAAGAAGATTAGAAATCCTTTTGGATTATATATAAAGGTTAGTGAAAAGGAACTGTTAGATACAGTTAAGTCTTGATTATTAGGGGGAAAATGTTATGATGCAGGATATAGTTAAATAAATGAAGGATAATAATAACAACGTATATACAGATATGGGTACAACATAAGGAAACTGGATGTAAATTGTAAACAGTGAATTGGAAAGGAGGATTAGAAAACTTTGTTATTAAATATTATGGATGTTTAGCTAGAATAGGACATAAGGATTCAGTGTTATTGGAGTATTTTAGAAATAGTAAATGAAATGCCAATATGTGCTTATTTATTAAATCTTGGTATATTTTATGATGAAGGATGTTTAAACAATTATAGTCAAATGAAAATGGAGGTATGAGGTTGGTAACATGTATAAATATCTGAGTTAAAATACTTGAGTTAATATGAATTATGTTTGTTGACTGGAAGAGATGCACAAAAGCCTTTTTTTTAACCAACTGATACACTTTCTACAGTATGTAAAGAAGGATGTGTTGTTTGTTTTGAAAATTAAAAATAAATTTTTTAAAAAAAAAAGAGTAGGAGAGAGGGTAAGAGGAAGGAGAAGAGAGGAGGAGGGGAGGAAAGAGAGGGAAAGAAGAAGGGAGGAAGGAGGAGGAGGGAAAGGAAGAAAGGGTAAAAGCAGAGGAAGTAAGGGAGGGGAATTAAGAGTAGGAGAGAGGGTAAGAGGGAGGAGAAGAGAGGAGGAGGGGAGGAAAGAGAGGGAAAGAAGAAGGGAGGAAGGAGGAGGAGGGAAAGGAAGAAAGGGTAAAAGCAGAGGAATCAAAGGAGGGGAAGTAAGAGTAGGAGAGAGGGTAAGAAGGAGGAGAAGAGGAGGAGGGGAGGAAAGAGAGGGGAAGAAGAAGGGTGGAAGGAGTGGAGGAAAGAAGAAAGCAGAGAAGGGAGGTAGAGAAGATGGAAGGAGCAAGGTTGTTGCAAAATAAAATGGGGTGGCAAGAAAGTGACCCAAACTGTATTCTATATATTTGTAAGAAAATAGTGATAAATGATAAATGATAATGATATAATTAATGGTAATTATAAAAGTGTATATTTGTGAATGAACTTGAAAGAGAAAATAAAAAACTTTTTTAAAAATACAAAAAAAAAAAAATAAACAATGCATGACGTTTGCCCAATAAATTAAGGTTAAGCTTACCACCCCCACCAAGGTTAAGCACACTCCTGCAAACAACCCCAAATCAGGTTGAAGATCCATCCAGGCAGGGTAAGCAAGTTTGTGAATGCAGCTGCAGGCAACTTAGTTAAGGAGGCTGTGTCTCTGTTTAAGTGTGTGTATGATTGTATAGCAGCCGAGGTTGTCCAGCCTCCAGGATGTGATTCTTTTCAGACCCAAAATTTAAGAGCAGACAAGATGTTGGCTGCCTCTATAAAAAAGATGTGGAGACTCTAATCTAGAAAAAGTGCAAAGAAGAGCAACCAAGAGGATTAGGGGACTAGAAGCTCAAACATGAAGAACAGTTGCAGGAACTGGGTATGTCTGGTTGAATGAAAAGAAGGACTTAAGGGTGATATGATAGCAGTCTTCCAATATCAATATCTACATTACGATTCATAACAGTAGCAAAAGTACAGTTATAGAGTAGCAATGAAAACATTTTTATGGTTGGGGGTCACCATGCAGGGTTTTGTGGATAAGGTTGATTCTGCCTTCCATCTCCATACCCTCCCTTGCTGAAGGGGTCCTATAGGCAGACAGAATAACAGAATAGAATAACAGAGCTGGAGGGGACCTTGGAGGTCTTCTTGTCCAACCCGCTGCTCATGAACATGTTCCCAGTATCGCCTCCGTCTGTCTGCTGTGTTACAGAGCCAGCTTCTGGTGCAGCCCATCAAGAAGGGAGAGACTGTCTCCTCACAAGTAATCGGACTGAACTTTCTGCCTTTTCTCTGTTCTAAGTGCTCTTGGTTCAGTTGCAGAAGTCAGTTCCTCCTCCTCATCACTAACCAACTGGCAACTGTGTGCTTTCCCCACCTGAAGCCTCAGGGATGCCCTGTGGCAGCTGTTGCCTCTGCCAAATCTTTTATTATTATTATTATTATTATTATTATTATTATTATTATTATTATTATTATTATTATTATTATTATTATTATTAGTGCAATTGCTGTGCTTAGCTCTTTAAGAAGGCTAGGAAACAGTTAACCTTTTTAATGATGTCATCCAGGGCAGAAGTTAGTTTACAGATGGCTGCCGCTGAATAAGGACAAGCTCTGGTCAAGCTCTTTGCTGTCTGCCTTTGTTTTATGCCAAGGTCATCACACCAGGGATGCCCTGTGGCAGCTGTTGCCTCTGCCAAATCTCTCTCAGCAGGCTGCTTGGAGTCCTTAACCAACTCAACTTCTGAGGTGCCTGGGGCTGGTTCCTTCTCCTCCAAGCTGACCTCTGGAGGGGAATCTGAGGAAGCATCTGGGGGAGCAATCAAAGGATATTATTAGTACCACACACTTTCTATAAAAGTGCAAACACACTTTGCTCTTTCTGAAGTTAAGGAATCAAGCTAACTCTGCTTCTCCTTTCCAAGTTGAGCCACTCAGCCTCCCTTTGAGGTGCTACCTACTTGGATGGATAGGGGCCCTCCACCTCTCTCTGTCTCTCTGCTGCAAGGGCTTCTTCCAATGGACCCTGAAATAACAATGCAAATATTCTTTTTATTGGCATGTCTACAAATCTGCTAAGACAGGGCTATTAGCGTGGTGAGGAGATGTTCAGGTCTTACCCGATTAAGTGGAGCTCTCCAAAAATGTGGAGAGGTGCAAGCTCCATTTCTCTGTCTTGACAATCCTGGGGAGAGAATGAAGGGCCAATTATCAAAAGTAGCCATAAGCCTTTTTTAAGAGGTGGAGGCTTTAAATGTCCTGCCCTCTGGCCTGCCAATGGGGTTGCCCTGCATCATTTTTTCCTTTAGGAGAAGTAGAAGCAGAGGATGGAGATGCCTCCACTCTGCAAGCCTTTCTTCTAGCCTTACTCTTTTTAGGGATTTAGAGGAGCCACTTTTGGGGGGGCTTCAGAATCCCTCAGCTGAGAACACTAACCTCATTGAAATGAGAGCTGGCCTGACATCTTCCTTCCTGGTGGTGGCAGGAGCACCCATCAAAAACCGAAAGTAACAATTGTTCATTTGAATGTATAAATCAATGTTCTCTGCAAGATATCACTACAAATCCAAGGGGATCTTATTGGTTTTGCTAGGCTGACCACATTCCCCCACCCAGTTTTGAGGCATGAAGTCCCACTGGCCATGTTGTAAAATTGTCCTTACTCCTCTGGATGAAGATGTGTCTCCATGATGGGAGCAGCCCTGCTGCTCACCATGTTCCTGTGCCTCACCTGACCGGAGCAAAAGGTGACATGTAAAAGAAAATGCATCTACCTCAGCCACCCCTTTGTAAGACTGACCAGTCAGCCTGCTCATCTCCCTCCCCCCCAGACCCTTGTGGACAGGAAACCATCCTGCAGGGTGGCTCTTACAGATTCTCTTTACAGTCCATCAATGATGCCGCACCATGTCCAGGGTTTACGGAGAAGGCTGTGGTACCTGTCAGGAGGCATAAAGAGGTCCTCCAAATCACCCATAAGGCAGCAGAAAATCACCGAGTACCTTTTCCAAATGTGCTGTGAAGAGAAGAGAAATAGACTTGAGCTAGTCATAAGAGTTGGGAAGCATGAGATTCTCTACAGTGGCTTCCCTTTCTTTGGGAGAATCCTGTGAATGACAATGATTCCTCTTTAGGCATCAGGGAAAAGAAACTCAGAGTTCCTAAAAGAGGGCCCATTGAATTTGGATCAGTGTTTCTGTTGCTGGATACATCTCCAGAGTTGGAAGAATCTACAATCCCAGCTCACCCATCCCCCAGAAAAGTAGGTTTTCTATTCTTTGCGTATTAAAACCTTGGCTGGAAGCAGCAGAGTGCAGGAGAGGATGATGCGTAGAAAGGAAAAGCATAAACCAGGTGGGTCAGTCACTTGTCTGAGAAGGTATAGATTCTCCTGCTTGTGCAGGGAGCTGGACTTGAAGACCTCCAAGGTCCCTTCCGGCTCCATTCTATTCCAAGAAAGGCCACTTGGACCAGGCAGAAGCAAGAAGGATGCTTCCTGATGACAACTTTCTCCTGTTGCTTCAAAGTTTGACTGAACTGTGATCTGGGCTGAACTGGAATCTGAGCTGAACTGGGATCACCGACTTCTTCAAAGCCTTTAAACACTCAAGTGGAGAAATTGCTCTGGCTGCAGCTCATAAATTGTCATTGCACATTATCATAATCAAGGTTTAGGGAGGACTTGCGATTTGGTGTCGCAGTGGTATGGTCAATGGATAGCGGGGCTCCGCAAATCCCGGCCGATTCTTCATCGTTGGGGCCCTCAGAGGCTAAAATCACTCTGGAGGGGTGATGAATAAAGGAGGGGTCCCTTGCGGATCACGGGAAAGCAGCAGCTCTTCTATTTGATCTGAGGCTCCCTTCTGATCAACAAAAAAGAGTGACGGACGAAGAAAGAAATGAACTGGAGTGGTTTCAGAACAGTGGATTGGAACTTGGTGAGACATTTTATTTTTTATTTTTTTACTAGAGACCCACTTTATGTAAAAGAACTTCTGAAAGAGTCCGAAGAGCCGAGAAAGCGGCGAATTAACAAATGGAGAAAAAGTATAGACCCAAAAGAGAAATGAAATGTTAAAAGAAGAATTTGAAATTTTAAAATATTGAAAGTCTGAACTGGAACTTGTGGTGTTGTGATAAGTAACCCTATTTTGTTGGAAATATTGTCTGACTTTCGGAAGAAACTGTATAACGGAAAAGGTTAGTTTGCTCTTACTATCAAATTTTGACAATCAGCTGGACTCGTTTTAGTATGAGAACTAAACTTGGTGCCATCTAGTGGCCAAAGAAGATATTATACTTTTACAGGGCTGAAAAACCTTGAAAGTTATAAGTAGAGGGATAAGAAGAGATACAAAGTAGAAGGCAAATAACATCTGGAAGGCCATCTTGTTTTTTTCCTACCTGTCTTTATCTGACAGCCTAGGATTAACTGACGAGCCTTTTGAAATTCTCTTCAAAGCAATGTGGATTACAAATGACAGAAATTGCCCTTGAAATTGAAAACCTGATTTGATGAATTAATGAGCTATGGGGAAACTTTGTGGGCAATTCTATTTGATGGATGAATATTTTACAAAATACGAATAAGAAATTAAATAGAACCTACAAATTTGAAATAATAATAATAATAATAATAATAATAATAATAATAATAATAATAATTCGCTCTCACAGGGAGGGACTCCTCCGGGTGCCGTCCACTAGGCAGTGCCAGCGGGCGACGCCCAGGAGTAGGGCCTTCTCTGTGATGGGCCCGACCCTCTGGAATGACCTCCCCCCCAATATTAGAATAACGACCGATCTACGCTCCTTCCGTAAAAAACTCAAGACCCAACTGTTCAACTTAGCTGGCCTGGCCTAACTGTAGTTTTTGTGTCCCTCTAGCCTGTATTTTAAATTTTTAGGGGTAGATTTTTAGGTTGTTTTAATTTTTAACTATACTGTACAGCCTATCACTTAATCTGTTTTATGGGTATTTAAAAATATTTAAGTTTTGTATATTGTTTTATTTGTGGTCTGTACACTGCCCCGAGTCCCTTTGGGGAGAGGGGGCGGTCTATAAATGTAATAAAATTAAATTAAAATTAAATAATAATAATAATAATAATAATAATAATAATAATAATAATAATTCTTAAAATTAACTGTATCCAGACAATACACCATTAATGTAGATATTGATGTCAAATAAAAAATAAAAAAACTTGGGGGGAAAAGGTTTAGGAATGTAGATTTATGGAGATATGAATTTCTATTCCTATGGATTTTGCTCGAATGCACCAAGAGTTCTTGATTTCCTGGCTGGATAAATTAGTTGATGAATTCTCCTCCCTTACACTTACCTCAGCTTTTCTCTTTGTTCTGAGGCGTTATTTATTCAAATCCTTCCCTCCGCCAAGTAAATACTTCCCCCACCATTACTACAAAGAAAAGAGAGCCCTGGTTAAGAACTGAGGCAGCTCCCAAAGGTGTAGAGACTCAGGGCCTTGGGATCAACAAGAGTGACCCAAACCCAGGCCCCACGGTTTGCTCGGAGGGTCATTTTAAGCGTTCCGAAGGGAAGCCTCCGGACGGTCACTGAAGCCTCCGGAGGGCCTCCGGGAGGGCGGGGGAGGCTCTTTTCGCCCTCCCCAGGCTCCTATAAAGCCTCTGGAGCCTGGGGAGGGTGAAAAATGGCTTTAAAAAAGGGTGAAATCAGCTGGCCAGCACGCGCATGCATGCTGGCCAGCTGACAGGGCAGCGCCTCGCGTGTCCTGACAAATGGCTCCGCGTGCCACCTGTGCCACTCGTGCCATAGGTTCACCATCACTGGTCTAGGCCATCTAACCATTGAAGTGAAGCATTGTTTATATTTAAAAAAATCAGATACTGTATATGCCCCCAGTTTACAGCCAGTCATGATGTGATCCATAATTTGACGTAGGACCTACAGTTTGTGTAGGTTTAAACACCTATTCTCTGTTCTTAAATTCTAATGCTAATCCCGGCCTAAATTGCCCTGGCACAGAATTTTTCCTCCTCCTGTTTAGTTTCCCTTTCTTTTCTGCTTTGCTGCTGAGTAATAGCATTATATTTTGTTCCGCTGACAGGTCAACCATTTACATTTACTGAGCTAGAGCTAGAGTATGTGCTTCTAAATGTGGGAAAACATTCAAATATTTCTCACTTCCAAACCACTGGTTATTAGAAAAAAAACATTGTTCACTAGCAGTAGATTATAAAGAATAGTAATTAAAAAATAACCTCTGACAAGATGAGCAACTCTGAAGCTTTTTTGCCTGAGCACTAATCATGTTCTACCCTACCTATTGCATTCCAGATAGACTAAAATTGCATTTCTCCTATTCTTAACTGTAGGTTTTCCTTCATTTATAATCATAATGCAGTTGTAAGTCACTGTGGCCATTAATTGGGTTGCTAAATGTAACACCAACTTCATAACTTTTTCAAGTATTGCATGTGTTCTTAGGGAAGACCTGTGGAACAGCAGAGTGCCTTCATCCCTGGTAGACATGGAAATATGCTTTTAAGAGACTTTTATTCGGGTGCCTGTTTTTATTGATCCTGTTGACGTTGCTGGTTTCGCTTCTTAGCACAGTTTTCTCTGTCAAGTGATAGAGAAGGCAGGTTTTGATGATAAGAGGAAATAGTAGTTTCTCCAAGCTGCACTGCAGTTCCCTTCCTCCCCCTCCGCATCCCATCTCATCTTTTACAAACTATCTTGGTACAGAGGCCAGATGATGCTTGAGAACTGGCAGTTTTAATGCAGAAATTTATATCTAACTCTATAAATCATCTTCTTAAAGACTTCCAGTGTTTGGGCATTCACAACTTCTGGAGGAAAACTGTTCCACTGATTAATTGTTCTCACTGACAGGAAATTTCTCCTCAGTTCTAAGTTGCTTCTCTCCTTGATTAGTTTCCACCCATTGCTTCTTGTTCTACCCTCAGGTGCTTTGGAGAATAGTTTGACTCCCTCTTCTTTGTGGCAACCTCTGAGATATTGGAATAATGCTATCATGTCTCCCCTAGTCCTTCTTTCTCTTAAGCTAAACATACCCAGTTCCTGCAACCGTTCTTCATATGTTTTAGCCCCCAGTCCCCTAACCAGCTTTGTTGCTCTTCTCTGCACTCTTTCTAGAGTCTCCACATCTTTTTTACATTGTGGCGACCATAACTGAATGCAGTGTTCCAAGTGTGGCCTTACCAAGGCATTATAAAGTGGTATTAACACTTCACGTGATCTTGATTCTATCCCTCTGTTTATGTAGCCTAGAACTGTGTTGGCTTTTTTGGCAGCTGCTGCACACTGCTGGCTCATATTTAAATGGTTGTCCACTAGGACTCCAGGATCCCTTTCACAGTTACTACTGTTGAGCAAGGACATCTGGTTTAAGGTAACCAGCTTCACAACTTCTACTTCAAATACAGTGAAGTATGAAACCACATGAGTGGTGGGTTTCAAAATTTTTGGGAACCTACTCTGTGGGTGTGGCCTCCTTTGTGGGAATGGCTTGCTGGCCATGTGACCGGGTGGGAGTGGCTTGCCAGCCATGTGACTGGGTGGGAGTGGCTTGCCGGCCAAGTTCAGAGAACATCAAAGGACCCCAAAGTCCTCTCCCTCCTTATCTTTTTCCTTTTTGTCCTTCAACTTCTCCTCCTCCTCCTTGCCCCACAACCCCACTCCCTTCTAGCAGGGATGATGTTACCTAGTTTGGTAATGAAATGTCTGTAAGAAAACCACCAAGCTCAGAAAGCAGCAAGGATCCCATTATCCCCCACCTCCTCTTTCTCCCTTTCTTTCTCCTTTTTGTCCTTTCTCCTCCTTCCCCCCCCCCCCACTCCCTTCTAGCACTTCACCAGCTCGGGCGCGACCGGAGAAGTTTCTCTTCTCAGAAATGTCTTCTCGGGCTGCACCCATGTGATCCGAGCAACCACGCGGTTCACCTCACTGACAGTGGTGGGTTTCAAAAAATTTTAGAACCTCTTCTGTAGGTGTGGCCTGCTTTGTGGGGGTGGCTTGCCGGCCATGTGACCAGGTGGGAGTGCCTTGGTGACCATGTGACCGGGTGGGAGTGGCCAACTTGCATAATGTGGTGAAACTCACTTAACAACACTCTTGCTTAGCAACCAAAATGTTGGCTCAGAAACTCTGGCATTGAAGTGTGTAAATCTTAAAGCTGTCAAGTTACAAGACCCTTGCACCCTAACCCTTTAGAAAAAAAAACCCAGGGGTTTTCAAACTTCACAGCTTTAAGACTTGTGGACTTCAACTCCCAGAATTCCTCCTCTCGCTCTTCATCTTGATGATGTGCGGACGGGCGGGGGGAGGGAGCTGGAACCGGTTCTAAATGACACACTCGATTTGTGGAACCTCTTTTATAGAAGAGGTTAGAACTGGCAGGAACCCACCCCTGCCTCCTTGCCACTTTCTCCCAGCAATGGACCAGTTGTTTCCTTAACTTTTTTATTGTTTTGAACATGTTCAAAGCTTTTTTTTTGTTATTTTTTACTTTTGTGGCAAGCCTTTCTTCATTGTAAGCCTTAGCTTTCCTCACTTCATCTTTACATACTCAGGCTATTTGCTGATATTCTGCCATACTTATATCCCCCTTTCCACTTTTTATACTTATCTTTTTTGTCTTTAAATTTGTCAGAGAGTTCTTTATGCAGCCATGCTGGTTTCTTCTGGGAGCTGTTATTCTTCTTCTTCATTGCTATTGTGCTATATTGGCTTTTGCAATCTCATTTTTCAAAATTTCCCAAGCTTCTTGAGTTGTTTTCCCCTTGAGGATTTTCATCCATGGAATTCTTCCCAAGCTCTCTGAGTTTAGTGAAATTAGCTCTCTTAAAGTCCAAGACTCTAGTTTCACTTTGTTCTACTACTTGTGTTTGCATAATGTTGAATTCCAATATTGCATGGTCACTTTCCCCCAGGGTTCCTGTGGCTTCAACACCTTCTATCATTTCCTCTCTGTTAGTGAGAATTAAGTCCAATATGGCTGATCCCCTTGTTCCCTTCTCTACTTTTTGGGAAACAAAGTTGTCTGCTAGATTTGTTAGGAATCTGTTGGATCTTCCACTTGGTGCAGAGTTTGTTTCCACTTAGTGCAGAGTTGATATCAGGGCAGTTAATATCCCCCATTACTATTGTTTATTTCTCATACTCTGTGCATTGGTGTATAGACATTTGAGTCCTTTAAACTTTATGTAACAATTACTTTTATTTTTTTTACACTTAACAATATAAATAAAATTACAAATTGAAGCAACTAAGAACGAACAATAACAACAACAATAACAATAACAACAACATTGTTGTCCCAAGCAGGGCTTTGTAGGTGGGGAGATTCTGTCCTCTAGCTGAATATCCTCCATTACTGAAGGCGTCCTGTAGGCAGACAGAATAACAGAATTAGAAGGGATCTAAGAGGTCTTCTAGTCCAACCCGCTGCTCATGAACACATTCCCAGCATCACATCTGTCTGCCTGCTGGGCTAAAGAGACAGCTTCTGGTGCAGCCCATCAAGAAGGGGGAGACTGGCTCCTCGCAAGTAATGCAGCTGACCTTCACTACTCCTGGCTTTTCTCTCCCCTAAAAGTTCTTGGTTGAGGTGCAGAAGGCAATTCCTCCTCATCATCACTAACAAGCTGGCAGCTGCCTACTTTCCCCACTGAAGCCTCAGGGCTGCCATGTTGTTCCAGCCAAATCACTCTTGACAGGCTGCTTGGAACCACTGACCAACTCACCTCCCGAGGTGCCTGGGGCTGGTTCCTCCTCCTCCAAGCTGACCTCTGGAGGGGAATCTGAGGAAGCATCTGGGGAAAGAATCAAAGACTATTATTAGTACCATGTTGCTCTTTCTGGAGCTACTTGTACTTGCCCTCCGCTCTTCCCAGGTAAGCATATTGGACACCTTCCTATCTGTGAGGTTCATACCTCTTCTCACCGAAGAAGATGGTCCAGGGAGTCCAGGATGTCCTCTTCCAGGCTGCTGAGATCCTCCAGAGTGTCTTCCCCTTCCTCTGGAGGATCCTGTGAACAACAATGATTCCTCTTTAGCAATCAGGGAAAGGAAACTCATAATTTCTAAAAGAGGGTCTACTGAATGGGGATCACATTTCCCATTTAGAACACCGGTCCCTGATGTGTTCCAGGAAAGGAACCAGTCGCACCAGAGCTTGGGTGCATATAGTTAGACTAAATACCTTGTCCCATGGGCTGGATCTCCCCTTGCTCCACTGCCCAGAGCGCTGCAGCACAATTCCCTCAGGTTAGAGGGACTCTATCCCTGCCCAACTGAAAACAATTTGTCCTTCTTACCCATGGACTGGAAGAGGCCTCCGCATCCTGGTCCCAGCTATCCTCAGATTCCTCCTCCAGAAGGTCAGCAAGGGAGTCTTCATCCCAGAGGCTGCTGGTCCTGGAGCCCATCAGGACAGTCAGCGAATCCTGCAAATGACAATAAATCCTAAGCTTTCTGCATCCCCATTGGATTGCTGGAAGATAGGGTGCATTCAGGCCCTATGGGCCAACAGCAAGAGAGCCTTTGTAAGCCTTAAGCTTAGAAAGATATATACCACAATTTCTCCCTCTCTCATCAGGAGTCGTGGCATAGCCCTAACCCTAACCCTAACCATTGCCCCATTGCCAAAACTTTCTTACCTCTGGGGAAGACAAGTCCTGCCTGGGAGAGATATCCACCTCCACTGGTTGGTCCCGTGGTTCCTGGAATCAAAATACCAAGATTTTGTCTTTGGCATATTAAGAAATCCACAGAGACAAAGCTTCTTCTTTTCACACGTGGAGGAATTCTCCAGTCCTTACCAACTCAGTGGAGGTCTCCAAAATGGTGGACAGCCACGGCCTGCAGGGCTCCTGCCTTTCCTCTCTGGGGGTAGAAAACAAAAGGGTCATAGATCAAAAGAAGCCATGGGCCCTTTTGTAAGAGTGGTCATGTTGAAGCTCTAGGAACCCTTCCGGCTGGCCTGCCAAGGGGCTTGGCCTTCCAGTGGGATTCCCCTGAGATGCCTCCCCTCTGCAAGTGTTTCACCCTCCAAAGTGATACCTACCCTGAAAGGCAGTCACCGCTTCCCTCCTGCACACCCCCTGGGCTCAGAGGATCCTGCAATAAGAATGCAAATATTCTGTCTCTTGGCATTTTAACCAATGCACAGAGTCAGAACTTCTTCCACTACCAGGGGGAGGAGCTGGTCTGGCCTTACTGACTCAGTGCAGGTCTCCCAAATTGTAGCAAGTCCACTTCAGCGAGCTCTCGTTTCTGGGGAGAGAATGAAGGGCCTGAGTTATTCTTCTGTTAGCAGAGATAGAGGCAGAGGGTAGAGATGCCTGCCCTCTGCCACCCTTTCTTCTAGCCCTTCTCTTGGGGGCTTCAGAATCCCTCAGCTGAGAACACTAACCTCAATGAAATGAGAGCTGGCCTGACATCTTCCTTCCTGGGACTCCAGGTGCTGGCAGGAATACCCATCACAACCTGCAAGAAACAATTGTTCATTGTCATAAATTAAAAGTCCTCTGCATGTTTATCTTCCCCGGGAAGGAAGGGCTGCATTACAGAGGTTGCTGACTGCAACGGGCAGGCTCTGCTCGCCCCGCGCTCTGCCGGTGGGCCCCTCACTCCTTGGGGGGCACAGGACGCCCCGTAGAGGCTCCTGCCGAAGGGGCGGCACCGCGGGGGATCCCCTGAGTCGGCGGTGGCCGGGGGGGCCCCCGCATCGCCCTAGGCACTGGGAAGCATGATGGGGAGGCGCTCCGGCGCCTTCGTGAGGAGGCAGCTGGAAGAATGAGCAATCTGAAGGACGCGGCTGCGGTGGGGTGAGGCAGAAACTTCTCCCCATTCCCTTTGTTTTCTTATAAAGAAACTGCCAGCTACCTAAAACCTCTTTTCAACTTGGTTTGGAGAAGCGCGGCTGGAGGGAGGGGGATTTCCCGCCCCCCCTTGGACAGGCGGCTGTAAACTATTTTCGCTCTCAGCCCTAGAGGAGGAGGCAGGGAGAGAGCCAATTATTGAAGCCACGCTCATAGCAAAGGCGAATTTTGGATTATAACCTTATAAATGAAACGATGATCTGAAAACTTTGGAACCTTTGAAAACTTTTTGTTATGCCTCCTAACTTCGATGCTGACAAGGCAAGATGGCACACTTCCGTTGTCTTTATAAACAGTGAAAATTGACTCCACCTATAGAACTTCAGGCTTCCGGTCTTTGTCTCCGTGCTACTCAGATAAATCTCTTGTTGATTTGGATTCCCTGGAGTGAAAGACTTATTACTCTACTGCCAGAAATTGTGACCAGAAAAATCTCCTTCTGCCTGGACCTTTAGTCTCTCGAACTCTCTTGGCGGTTCCCCCTCCCTGATTGATCTTTCTCTGTATTGACTTTGAACTCTTTATTGCTCATACAATGTCATGTAACAAACCACCTCCTGGGAAGCCCAGCTTTGCTGCCTCCGCCCTGACATCTACTACATCTAGTCCCAGTACACAATCAACGATAACATCTCTGATGCAGCCTAAAACTACTGAGACGGATTTTCAACAAATGTTTCAACAAATCTTAAAGGGACAAGAGGACATAAAAAGGCAATTAAAAGAGATGAAAGAAGAGCTTAAAGAGAACCAGGACCAGACCAGTAAAAATTCACAGAGACTGCATCTTTTGGAGAGGGGGATGGCTGAGATGAGGGGGGAGATGGAAGGGGTGCAGAAGGGGAACAAAGATCTTGAGATCCACCAGATGAAAATAGAATTTGAAAGAATGTCCTTTTATCTTAGATTTCAAAATGTGGTGGAGACAGATGATGAAGATTTAAGGGACATTATGACGAGCATTTTGGCTGAATACCTTCAGAAAGAGAAACAACAGATGGGGTGGGAACTAGATCTGGTTTATAGAGTAAATTCAGCATATGCTAGAAGACACAATGTACCCAGGAAGGTGCACATTAAATTTCTCAGAAAAAGCACAAGAGATGAAATTCTGAGTGCACAAAGGGGGCAAGCTTTGAAATACCAAGATAGGGAAATAGCCATTCTGAAACAGATCCCCAAGAAAGTGAGGGAGAAAAGAAAAAATTATTCGCAGTTAGCGAAGAAACTTTACCAGAAGCGGGTGTGGTTCAGATGGCTGATGCCTGAAGGTATGCTAATATTCTGGGAGGGCACAAGAGTTAGAATCAACACAACCATAGAGGCACAGGCCTTTATGGAAAAAAACAAAGCACTCCTAGATAAACCAGATGATCCTACAACAGACATACAGGACACGGGAGGGGCCTTGCTGGCGGGGGGAGAAGGGGCAATACCGAGGAAACTCAGATCACAAAAATGAGCAAGAAAATCTGCTTAATATAAACTGATTACCTGAACTATTACCTGAATTTATATGCTGACTAAATATTGCTATTTAGTATTGAATTTTGTTTAAATGTATACCATGATATGGGGGAGGGGACACCTGCCGCACACTGCAACTGCCAAAATTTGTAACCCTTTCCATCACCCCTTTCCTTTTTATTCCCTAAAAACCAATAAAACTTTGTTTTTTTTTTTTAAAAAAAAGAACACTAACCTCAAAGAAATGAGAGCCGGCCTGACATCTTCCTTCCTGGGACTCCGGGTGCTGGCAGGAGCACCCATCACAACCTGCAAGAAACAATTGTTCATTGTCATAAATTAAAAGTCCTCCGCATGTTTATCTTCCCCAGGAAGGAAGGGCTGCATTACAGAGGGCACAGAGACAGCAGATCATGGGAAATGTTGTTGATAAGAAGAGACTCAAAATGGGTCCTCCTTAGTATTTCCCAGGATCTTCCCTTCTGGGCCATCAAGATCATCCCATTAATACAAGGAGCTCTTCTTCAGCTTTCTAGGCTGACCTGGTTCCCCCCAAGTGGAAATTCCTCCTTTCCCCCACCCGGTTTTGAAGTATGAACTGGCCTTCTTGCAGAAGCGTCCTTACCCCTGGAGAGGAAGATGTGATTCCATCAGACACATGATGTGTCTCCCATTCTCCCCGCTGGTCTTTCAGTTCCTGTGCCGTCCTGAGCAAAAGAAGAAGGTAACATGTCAAAAAACATCCATCTAGCTCAGCCTCTCCTTTCTCAGGCCAGCCAGTCAGCCTGCCCATCTTTTTGCCCTGAAGCCCCTTCTGGACAGAAAGCCATTTGGGGAGAGGCTCTTACAGACTCCACAGTCCATCAATGGTGCCCCACCATGCCCAGGGTTTAAGGAAAAGGGGGTGGTACCTGACAGGAGGCACAGGAAGGTCTTCAAAATTGCTCTTCAGACAACAGAAAAGGTGCGAACACCTTTTCCAGATGTTCTGTGAAGAAAAGACAAATAGTCATGAGTCAGTCAGAAGAGTTGAGAAGCAGGACTTTCTCCCCTGCTGCCAGTTTCTTGACAGCTGAGATGGCCACACTTACTCTGAAGAGCCTTCTGAGAGCCATGGCCAACTAGATGCACGTCCTTTCAGTGCACGAAAGGAGAATGGGCAGCTGGGCATTGGCTAGTGGCTTTTCAGGGAAACTGTCAATCTTGTTCCCTCGGCAACCAAGTAAACAATGGCCATATTTATACCCACCCAAGGAGGGCAGCTCACCTGGGTCTAGGGGTGACCGATGGCTGACTCCCTTTGTGGCCTTTTAGCCTGTGTGTTTCATGTGGGAAGTTGTCAGTTCATGAACAACAGAGAAGCACCATCATTGTGGCACAAAGCACAGAGGGAATCATGGCATCCTAGGGTGGAAGCGACTTTTAGTCCAACTCCCTGCCCAAGGAAGGGCTCCTCCTACCATCTCAGGCAAATGATTGGCCAATCTTTTCCTGAAAATCTCAAGAATGGAGCACAAGCAAGTCTTGGAAACAAACTGTTCCACTGCTTAACGGTTCTCACAGTGAGGAAATTCTTCCTTCTTTTCTTTTTTTTTCTTTTTGTAAATTTTATTTTGTTTGTACAAACTCTATATCTTTGCAACACATTACATTTTTTACCTATCTATTGTGGCTCTTTTATCTATACCAATAAATCTTTAATAACTATGACTTCATATATTTGTGCATTTACATTATTTCATACAATAGTTTTCATTCTATATATAATATTCTATATATTTATTCTATGTTTAGCAGTTTTTACTACATTTATGTCATTTTGTATAATATAAAATATAATAAATCTAGGTCTATAATGCTGCGAAAGGTAGAAGGAAAGAGGAAAAGAGGACCAATAGCAGCAAAATAGATAGATTTAATTATGATTGTTGCATCTTTGGAAGATCTGATGCTTCAGGCTAAAGACAGATCATCCATAGATAATTTATCTGTGTGACTTCTAGGAGCTGACATCGACTTGCTGACACCTAATTTCTTAAAAGGGGGTTATTTGGTGGCTAAATGGACATGGCACTCTAGTTTTGATAACGTGGTTTTTGTCACTGTATGCGACCAAAACAATATCAAGAATAATATCATATCAATGCTTATCAACATATATGCAGCAAAAGAGATGCCATTTGATGACTATTTCACACAATAATTTCATGCACTTGTACCCAGGTGATAAAATAACATATATGCACAGATCCATTAAGCAGCTTCTTCACCTGAATAATCATCCTTTCTATCCTATTAGAGTCTAATACCAATACATTAGAGCAATAGCAAAACCATGAAGTCATTATCTGTGTATGTATATATGTACAATGTATACAGTATTGCGGTATGTATCTAATATCCTTAAGAAGGGCATAGAAGATCTCCTGTCTGAAATGTCATAGAGAGATGCTGCTGCTTTGATTGGGTTCAACCACCATTAATACAACTATCAATATGGACTGGTTCAGTTTGGCTTGGCATAATCTTTGAAGCCAGTCATTATGGTTTCTCAACTAATCGTTATGTTTTGAGTTCTGTGTGAATGCAACTACTGTCACTTACTAAAAACCTAGAAATAAAACAAACCATAACTAGCAGAGCTAGTGAACCCAATTAGGATATGGCAACCTCTTGTGCCTTCTAGTAAGTAGAAGGAAAAAGGAATGGAAGTGGATTCCGTTTTCCCCTTCTCTGTCTTCCAAGTGAAACTGCTTGTCCATGATATTCAGGGGATTTACATTTTCTTATACAAATTAGATCATGTTGTATTTTCTGAAACATTATAAACAATCACATTCTAAAGTGATGTTTTTCCATTCTGCCTAGGGTATTTTTTCCATCAAATCTTTCTGATGTCGTAATAATTCTCAGATTAAAATAATAATTGCAATAATTTTGGATGGTACAATCTCTATGAAAAAGGGGTGACCATGAGGTCATGAACTTGCACTCCGGACAGCTGCTACTTATGAGAAGATCACAAGAACCCAGTGAGTTGTGGTCAAGTGTCTGGGTTGAGGAATTTCAATCAAACTCACAATCATAACGTAGCCTATATGGACATAAGGTTCACAAAAGTCTCACTTTCTTAATCTCTACCAGATGTAATTAGTTTATAGCTAAAGATATACTTTCTGAGTGGCAAAATTTAAAAAAAATCACTTGGTCAGTCAACGCTCTTTCTAGATTAAAGAAGCAGGAAAAAACAAACATATTTCAAGGTTTTAAATATTCAGCAAAAAACAGTTAAGGAGAATTGGATGTAAGAAAGTTTAAAATGGATAAAGGGGACAATAATTTTAAAGCATTAAACTTTGATGAAAGTGCTTTTTAAAATATTTCAACAAACAAACCTGACTTTTGTAGGAATATTATTTGTTTAGCATTAAACAGTGTAGACAACTGGATGATTGTACAAAATACAGATAAACTTATTATAAACCAGATCATGATGGTGACTGTAACTGCAGAGTGCTATTTGATATAAAAGCTGTAAGGGCACAAAAAGACAAAAGGTGAAAAGGAGGAAACCTAACTTTTTTTTTCTTTCTCTCTTATAATCAAGACTCTGTCAAAAGCAGTTTTTTTTAAAAAAAAATGATGGATAATTTAAAGCTTGCTGCTGCATAGAGTCATAAAAATGGCACTTCAAAAGGCATCCTTATTTTTCTGAAAGTTTTTTTTTTAAGAATAGTGATTTGGATTCTGCTGGATTTGACAACTAAGGTTCATAGCAATATTACTAATGACCTTTTCAGATTGTTTTTTCAAATGGAAACAGATCTTTTAGATAGAGGGAAAAGAAATTTAGAACAGTTTTTTTTTTAAATAATCAAATGGTAGAGATATAAGAATGATTTGGAATGCAGTCTTCACATTGCATAAATACAATTATGTTGTATTAATTCATCATAATAGTGAACTTTTTTTAAAAAGGAAAGGAAAAACACAAGCTATTTTGGATGAGATAAAAGGAAGACAAATTAAACACATTTCCAAAGATAAAAATCTTTTCTGTCAGGGAATTGCGCAGCCAGTATCCAAAGGAAGTTAGAGATATTGAGATGAACATACTTTCATATAAATAAATAGAAAGAAGCAGTGGAAAGGGGAGAGAGGGGAAGGAGAGAGGAAGGGGAAGTAGAGAAGAGGGAAGAAAGGAGGTAGGGAGGAGGAGGAGAGAGGGAGAAGAAAGTGATGGATAGGGTACAAACATGGTGTATGGCGAGCAGAAGAGCCAGTAATTGTTTAGTTGTTTTTGGCAGTTGATGGTAAGATGAATTGATGTAAACATTTAAAATATAATACGATGTTGGCTATGTAATAGTGTACATGTGTTTATATGTTATGAAAATGAAACAAATTAAAAAAAACACTTTATACATAAAAATAAATAAATATATTTTACAACTGTATACACGGCAAACTAGAGAGTCAGGCAAACAGGAGCATCATGAGGTAAATCATAGAGTACACAGGGCACACCGAAGAAAAAAAGGCCAGGAAAAAGGGAAACTCCTCCTCTCACTCCACAACCATAGAAACCAATCACAGCATAGATTGCTTCATACAGGGGCCAGCTGCTACCAATCAACTGTATGTTCTGGCTCATTACACAACCCCAATTCTCCATCTACTAAATTTAAGTATCTTAACATTTTCTCAACAAATTTGGTTTCTTTTTTTTCATAAAGTTTTTTATTTTTCATTTTCATAACATATAATTACATGTATACTACTACATAGCCAACATCATATTGTATTATTAAATGTTTACATCAATTCATCTTACCATCAACTCCCCCAAAGGAAAAAAAAAAAACCCAGTTATTGGCTTTTCTGCTCTCCATACACTATATTTGTGCATTCATTTTCTTCTCCCTCTCTCATCCTCCCCACCTCCTTTCTTCTCTCTGTCCTCCTTCCCTTCTCTATTTCCCCTTCCTCTCTCCTACTCCTCTCTCCCCTTTCCACTCCTCATTTCTCTCCTCCTCTTCCCCCCTCCTACCCTCTCTCCTATCCCTCTCTCCTTCCCTTACCTCACTCCTTTTCTTCCCACTCTTCATCTCATTTGCTTGGTGTATTTCAGCTTCTGAGCAAGCTCCATTTTATGTTGATGGTATTTATAGTTCCTTTTCAGTATACGTATTTAATTTTAAACATATATTCTCCCCCTTTTTTAAAAAAAAAGTAAAATAGAACAAAAAAGTATACATATATAGTAATTGTCCTTTTAAGCCCCCCCCCCCCTTAATTTTGGTCGACCTGGTTACAATTTCCAGCTATTCTCATCACTATCTTTATATAATTATGCTTCCTCACACGCCCCCAATTTGTGATTCTGCCTTTAAGTCTTAATAGTTTCCCATTAGAGGTGTATTTCATGTTCCCTCTCCAATCTTTCCATGTCTTGGATTAGACTACCTTTAGTTGTCTGTGAATGGCAAACCTCGTTGTTCAATATTCATTTCAATTCCCTTAATCTATTCTACAGAATAACAAATGGTAAACATCTCACTTTATTTCACCATCTTAAAAGTTCTATGTATATCCATGTTTCATATATTTTAACCCATGCTTAGTTGTCCTTCTGTTGTTGTTTCCAGTCAATTTGCCACTCAGTTTAATTATCATGTATAAAAATGAATGGCAAACCTCTGCTTTACAACCTCCCCATGTCAGTTTCATATTTATCCACATTCCATATATTTTGCCCTTTGTTTAATTATCTTTCCATTATTATATTCAACCAGTTAGCAACTCCATTTTATTGTCATGTTTTTCACAACCTCCTCACACCAATGTCAATATCATATTTATCCATATTCCATATATTTTGACCTTTGCTTAATTATCTTTCCATTATTAAATTCAATCAATTAGCAACTCCGTTTTGTTGTCATATTTAGAAATAAAACCCTTATCTTAGTTTTATATTCTCCCACATAAAAATTTCTGGTTGTCTAATTTTTTCCTAGTAAATCTTTTGTCCCACTTCTCTGCTCCTGCCCTCTCCCTTCTCTTTGCTTCGGCACATCCACTCTCCCCAACTTTCCCCAGGTCACCACCAAAAGGATGTTTTTTATTTCTCTTTGTTGGGGCAAAGCCTCCCCTTTCCATTTTCCTTATGCTACTAACAGCCTCAACCTCTTTTGTCTGCCTTTTGTTTCCCTCCATTTCTTCTGCTTCATTATCTTGCCCCCCCCCTTCTTCTTTGAATTCTTCTTTAGATATCTGCTTCGCTGGGTTCAGAATTCTATTTAGGCTTGATTTTAATGATTTATGCATATTTTTTATAATTTCACGTAGTTCTTCAAATGTCCAGCTTTCCATGTTGTCCAGTTCCAAAGTTAGAATTAGCTATACAATTCAAAGTTCTGGTCAATCTTAAGTTTGTCCACTTTCACTGCTGTAGGGGAGAACGATGGGAGCCATCTTGGTCTTTTGTTCTTCCTTAACATCCTGTTCCAAGATTGCAGTTAGCTATACAAAATCTTATTTTGAGGCTCTGGTCCACCTTAAGTTTTAGCTACTGTGGGACCAGAAGTGAAGCCAGGGCCATCTTAATCTTTTGCAGTAAAATAAAAAGACAAAGGAGGGAAGAAAGAAAAGAAAAGAAACCCTAGCATTTTCCAGTTCTTATCTCTGTAATAATTCTTCCCCCTGTCACCTTCCGTCTCCGATCAGCCACAGCTTCTTAAAACATATCAATTAGAACAAACTTATAAAGAGCTAGATTCAGGTACATGTCTCTTTTGCCTCCTGCTCTTGCAACTTCTGATTTATGGTAGTTGGTTAGTTAAAACTACCCACACAGTCAAGGTTAGGTTATCCGTTATCAGAGAGAAAGAGATCAAAATATTTGGTTTCCATTTGCTATCTGAGACCAAATTAGAGTTTATATTGAGTGGGTTCAGAAGAAGATATGCTTTTTTCTTGATTATTTTAGCTGGAAGGAATTCAAACAAAGTAAAAATTATTGTTTCTGTTTAAGATCCAAAACCAAATTTAATGTTTATAACTATATGGGTTTGTAGCTGCTCTGCTTTCTTTCCTTCTGTTTGAAAGCACAGACAAAGAATTTCGGGGGGGGGGGGCTGGTGTAACAACCCTTCACCTTCCTTTCTTCCTTTTTTTTTTTTTTAGGAAAAAAAAAGTCCTGATCTGACCATCAGTATTATTTATGTTCTCAAAATTTCTTTGCCTTTTCCAGGTTTAATTTATAGTTGTGGGTTAGATAAATTCTCTTACCAGGTCTTTTATCTCTCCAGTCTCCACCTGTTCCAAACTTATTTTGACAAAAAGGCCAGCATCTTATCAGCCATAAAGGCTACCACCCTGACTCCGATTCATAGGCAAATCTCTAACCCATGAGAGATCTGTTGCTCTCTCAGGGTCTGATGAGACACTGCCCTTCTCCGCCCCCACCTCGTGGGGCTTCTGATTCAAAAGAATCTTTGGAGATGGTTTGTCAGACAGGGTTCATGTGAGACTCTTAGGGGCCCACATCTCCCACATCTGTCCAGTTAGAGAACTTCCTGCCGAATCAACAAATTAAGTTTCTACAGTGATAATTAAATGGAAATAAAAATGAATTATGCAAAATAAACAAATCACAAATAAACCAAGGAAGTGGTTGACATATAAATTTTGAGGGGAAAAAAGAAAAGAAAATGATACTGAAATTACAAGAGGGAGATACTGAAATAACAGATAGTATAGTTATGCAAAAAGTATAATCATGGATATTATTCCAATATCTTTAAAGAACAAGAAAATTTCATGGAAAAAACAGATGAATATTCGGGGGGAAAAAACAAAATTTACCAAAGGTTACATAGAAAAAGAATGGATCCATAATAATAAAGGAAGTTTGCAAAACTCTAAAAGAAGACTAAAACAGGAAAGATCACTAGACTAGATGGATTATCAGCTTCCTAACTATAAATGCTTTGAGAATGAATTTTTGCAACCTTTACAAAATAGGATGAATTCGGAATTGCAGAGGGAAAAATGTCAGAGAGCTAAGAAGAGGCTTATCTAGCATTAATTCCTAAGGTGGGACAAAATTAAACTTTAATAAGAAAGCATCAGCAGGTGAGATTATTGAATAATGACTATGCAACATTTTTGGTAGAGAGGCTGAATATAATTTTGCAGGAATTTAAGTTTGAGGTTCAGTGTGAGTTTTTACCTAAAACACTGTGGAAAAACTAGAATAAGAAATGTGTTGGACATTTTGGAATTGAACAGTAGTAATTGTGAAAGGGGTCTTGGAGTCCTAATGGACAACCATTTAAATATGAGCCAGCAGTGTGCAGCAGCTGCCAAAAAAACCAGCACAGTTCTAGGCTGCATCAACAGAGGGATAGAATCAAGATCACGTTAAGTGTTAATACCACTTTATAATGCTTTGGTAAGGCCACACCTGGAATACTGCATCCAGTTTTGGTCACCACAATGTAGAAAAGATGTGGAGACTCTAGAAAGAGTGCAGAGAAAAGCAACAAAGACGATTAGGGGACTGGAGACTAAAACATATGAAGAACGGTTGCAGGAACTGGGTATGTCTAGTTTAATGAAAAGAAGGACTAGGGGAAACATGATAGCACTGTTCCAATATCTCAGGGGTTGCCACAAAGAAGAGAGAGTCAAACTATTCCAATGCACCTGAGGGTAGAACAAGAAGAAATGGGTGGGAACTAATCAAGGAGAGAAGCAACTTAGAACTGAGGAGAAACTTTCTAACAGTTAGAATAATTAATCAGTGGAACAGCTTGCCTCCAGAAGTTGTGAATGCCCCAACACTGGAAGTCTTTAAGAAGATGTTGGATAGCCATTTGTCTGAAATGATATAGGGTTTCCTGCCTAGGCAGCGGGTTGGACTAGAAGACCTCCAAGGTCCCTTCCAACTCTGCTATTGTATTAACATTTTGATGGAACCCAGTTTCATTTAATAACTGTGTTACTAACTAAACAACTGCAGTGATTTATTTAACAACTGTGGCAAGAAAGCCACAAGAAAGTCAAATGAGGCAAAACTCATTTAACAAATGTCTCACTTAGCAACAGAAATTTTGGGTTAAATTAAGGTTGTATGTCAAAAACTGCCTGTATAAGTGTTTAGCATATTCTCTATTAGAAATTTTATGAAATTTGTTCTTTGACTCATTTTCAGTAAGGTATCAGCATTTAATACATATGACTAATAGTGATATCACATTGAATATTGCTATATAGCAGGCGCTGTATAATTCTAACGTATTTGTATTATCTCCAAAAGAGACTGAGTTCCTAAGCTATAATGGACATGATTCATTATTAAAATGATGTACCTCATAATTGCAAAACTTTAGAAATAAGCAGAACAAATCCATTTTTTTTTAAACCAAGAATTGCGATACATGAATTTAGGTCCCACTTTGGCTCATTAATCACTGGAAAAATGATGATGTTCTCCCAGTTGAAAATGATCTTGGCCTGTAAAACTGGAGCTAACCTGGCTTTGGAACTCTTCTCAAAAGTAAAAAACAAAATAGAAGCCAGTTCTTGGTGCTTAAAAAAACCCGCATTTACTGCAAATGTGAGTCAAATGTCTTTAAAGAAATGCCAGAAATCTTGAAAGAGAAAATATTAATGCTCTTCCCTTCAAGATCTTTTATACTGGAGTAAAAATATCTGGCAAAGTTTTTGCAACTCAGTGGGCCCATTCAGGCAAATTAATAGGCTTTCCTTCAATCTGAAGGTGGCAGAAAAGCACAATACAACTTTCTCTGCTCCTCTCCTCTCCTCTTAACGAGGCTGGCAAATGGTTTTTCCTAACATATTTTATGTGGGATACATTAAGGAAAGCAATTGGTGCTGCTGGTGAAAAAAAAAAACCACCGACTAATCTTTCTCAATGTGGGGTACGGTGAGGGTTGGAGTTGGAGACAAGTTTTGAATTTGTTCCCTAAGATTTTCAATCTCTCTTACCAACTAAGCACCCATAATTGGGTCTAGGCCAAGTTGCCATGGGCAACTTGCCATAGCCAACTCATTGTATGACGATTCAACGTGGGATAACTCAAGAGAAGAACAAGTCAATTGCAGTGGGCCTTGTCTTGCTTTAGATTTAAAACTTTTTCAAGTTAAAAGTCCTAAATTGAGAATTGCCTAGTGCAATTCACTTGTCCTCTTGAATTATCTCATATTGTATTGTCCCTGCAGTGAGTTGGTCGTGGCAAGTCAACCAGGATAAGTTGGCCGTGGCAAGTTGTCCCATTCCACCTACCAATTCATGATTAGTAGATTATCTCTTTTGCTCCATTACTCCCTTGCTTGCCTTTTTCTTTCACTCATCTTCTCATTTCCACTTCCTTGCTGAACCTCTTGCTTTCCCCATCAAACTCTCTGTCACCTATTCTCATTCCCTGCTCTTGTTCTTGCATACTGTCTTCCTTTGTCTCTGTCTGTCTGTCTGTCTGTCTCTCTCTCTCGCTCTTGTCCTGAGCAATGAAAGGGAGGAAGTCACCACCAACCTAATCTGTACCTGAGAAAGCCCAAAGAGCCAGCAGAACAGGGAAGCTGTCAATACATACTGTATCATCCCCACAGTCCTTGCTAAATTGACACAAAACAAGCCTCTTGTTAGGAGAAGGATTATTTACATCTCTCTCTCCCTCCCTCTCTCCCTCCCTCCCTCTCTCTCTCTCTCTCTCTCTCTCTCTCTCTCTCCAAGTGTGTGTGTGAATAATTCACTCAGACTGCTGTGATTGAGGCTCCACATCACTTCTGCATTGTAGCTATCATCTTGACTTTTTTGGCTCTGTGTGCCAAGCTATCCTACCACTTTTTTCCTCTCACATATTTAGGACTCAATCATTCTCCTTTTAAAAATATTTTCTTCTCTGAAAGGGCACTCATTATTGACAACTGTTTTATTTTTCAAAGATATAAAATATAATTCTCTTCTTTTCTTACAGGTCTTCCCTTCCCCACACGTAAGCCAAATAGAATTGTCCTGTGGGAAGATTGACTCTCAGAGAATTATGCCAGGAAAAAAGGTGTGTTTTTGTGTGCAGTGGAAAGGAAACCATTACCCTGTTAAGAACACCTGTAGTACTTTTATTGCACTAGATTCATTCCATGATTACAACATTAAGTGATCAAAATGAAAGGAGCCAGCAACTCTAATTATCTATGTTTCTTTCTCAACATAGGTCCCCAAGGGAAAACCTTTCTAAATGACTGGAGCTTTCCAGATCTTTTATCCGATCTTTATGCTATGCTATAAATGACCTGGGGCATGACCCTTGATATATGGGGTGTCAACCCTATAAAATAGAGCAGGCAAAGAAACCAATGGTATATGGGTCGGGATGACTTTTATTATAAAAGCTTTAATAATAGAGTCTTGCAAGTCTGAATATGCTTTTCTCACTTTATCTTCATGTGAACTTGGGAGGAGCTTGTCTGAAATATTTTCTCCCATTACTTTCTTGGACTGGGCTCAAGTTCCTCTTATCTGATCAGTGTCTTGCAGTAGCTTTTTCTCCTGTCCTTCAAGTCCATTCCCTATGCCTTCTAGAGAATGCCAACCAATCCTCGGTTTTCCTCCTATGAAGTGTTGACAACCTGAACAGTACGTAATCCATGCACATTTTGTTGGGCAGCAGCCAACTGAACATTACGGCAACTCATTGCTTTTAATTATCCCTCAGAACAGTTGTAAAATTTGCAGGTGCAGCCAATATGCATTGAAATGCATCAAGATGCTACTAGCTGGCTGTCCTTGGCCAGCTGTTTCTTTGCCTCTTTGCCTCTGTTACAAGCTGAACATGAAATTGCATGCCATTGACTTCTTGATTTCCCACCTATAATTCACAAAAATAGAGCCTACCTTTTTTTCCTGGCTGAGAACCTTAGAGTGGCCTTGGCCTCAAAATAATGATTGCAAATTGGACAAAAAATTACAGGTAGTACTTGGACTACAATCATTCATTCAGCAACTGTTCAAAGTTACAATGATGCTAAACAAATGAGGACTCACAATGAGTCCTCATAATTGCAGCTGTCACAGTATCCCATGGACATGTGATTTCACTCTCCAATGTTCCCTGCCAGCTTCCTACAAGTGACGTCAATGAAGAAGCCAGTTGGAAGTCAAAAGTCATCATAATATGAGATTCTTACTTAAGCAACTGAGTGGTCCTCGCTTAATGATGGTAACCAGGACTGCCAGAACTGTTGTGGTTAAGTGTCACAGTCATGGCTTTATGATAGCATCCCTTAGCAATGACAATTCTGGTCCCAATTGCCATTGTCACCTAAGAGGTACATGTACATCTTATAGTTTTTTTTTAAAAAAATAACTTGAGCTTAATTAAAATTAAATATCATTAATATAAATACTTTCAAGAAGCAAGTATTAAACCATTTCTCTTTAAAATTTGGGAGTAGCTTTTGAATATCTCTGAGAGGTATATTTAAAGGTTTGGGGTTGAAGGCACATCTGCCCTTTCCTTGCTTGTATTCATACAAGATTACAGACACATTGTCTAATGTGTGCAAATAACCTTGTGGGATAAAATACAGGTGAAACTTGAAAAATTAGAATATCGTGCAAAAGTTCATTTATTTCAGTAATGCAACTTAAAAGGTAAAACTAATATATGAGATAAGACTCATTAAATGCAAAGCAAGATAGTTCAAGCTGTGATTTGTCATAATTGTGATGATTATGGCATACAGCTAATGAAAACCCCAAATCCACAATCTCAGAAAATTAGAATATTGTGAAAAGGTGCACTATTCTAGGCTCAAAGTGTCCCACTCTAATCAGCTAATTAAGCCATAACACCTGCAAAGGGTTCCTAAGCCTTTAAATGGTCTCTTTGTCTGGTTCAGTAGGAATCACAATCATGGGAAAGACTGCTGAACTGACAGTTGTGCAGAAAACCATCATTGACACCCTCCATAAGGAGGGAAAGCCTCAAAAGGTAATTGCAAAAGAGGTTGGATGTTCCCAAAGTGCTGTTTCAAAGCACATTAATAGGAAGTTATGTGGAAGGGAAAAGTGTGGAAGAAAAAGGTGCACAAGAAGCAGGGATGACCGCAGCCTGGAGAGGATTGTCAGGAAAAGGCCATTCAAAAGTGTTGGGGACTTTCACAAGGAGTGGACTGAGGCTGGAGTCAGTGCATCAAGAGCCACCAAACACAGACGGATCCTGGACATGGGCTTCAAATGGCGTATTCCTCTTGTCAAGCCGCTCCGGAACAACAAACGTCAGAAGTGTCTTACCTGGGCTAAAGAAAAACAGACCTGTTGCTCAGTCCTCTTTTCTAATGAGAGCAACTTTTGCATCTCATTTGGAAACCAAGGACCCAGAGTATGGAGGAAGAATGGAGAGGTACACACTGCAAGATGCTTGAAGTCCAGTGTGAAGTTTCCACAGTCTGTATTGATTTGGGGAGCCATGTCATCTGCTGGTGTTGGTCCACTGTGCTTCATTAAGTCCAGGGTCAATGCAGACGTCTACCAGGAGATTTTGGAGCACTTCATGCTTCCTTCTGCAGACAAGCTTTATGGGGATGCTGACTTAATTTTCCAGCAGGACTTGGCACCTGCCCACACTGCCAAAAGCGCCAAAACCTGGTTCAATGACCGTGGGATTACTGTGCTTGATTGGCCAGCAAACTCGCCTGACCTGAACCCCATAGAGAATCTATGGGGCATTGCCAAGAGAAAGATGAGAGACATGAGACCAAACAATGCAGAAGAGCTGAAGGCCGCTATTGAAGCATCCTGGTCTTCCATGATTCCTCAGCAGTGCCACAGGCTGATAGCTTCCATGCCACGCTGCATTGAGGCAGTAATTGCTGCAAAAGGGGCCCAAACCAAGTACTGAGTACATATGCATGCTTATACTTTTCAGAGGTTGATATTGTTCTATGTACAATCCTTGTTTTATTGATTGCATGTAATATTCTAATTTTCTGAGATTGTGGATTTGGGGTTTTATGGCTGTAAGCCATAATCATCACAATTATGACAAATCACTGCTTGAACTATCTTGCTTTCCATGTAATGAGTCTATCTCATATATTAATTTCACCTTTTAAGTTGCGTTACTGAAATAAATGAACTTTTGCAGGATATTCTAATGTTTCAAGTTTCACCTGTATAATGCTCATATTATCTGTAAACCAATGGGATAATTTGGCAGATTAATCTAGGCAGGTTGTGAAGGAAAGTCTAAACTCAGATGAAAAATCTTGGGATCTAGAAAGTGCTAAACTCTGTTCCTCAAACTAAGCTGGTAAATATTTGCATCTGTATTCATTTAACATCTCTCCACTTTAAGACTGAAGAGTTCCTAATGGCAACCCTATGAAGAGCTTGGAAGATGATGAAATTATCCTTACAATATTTAATTTGGAAGAGAGATGGGATAGAGATCTGTCCCTAATCATGATGTCAAAATGGAACCATCATTTAATTGATTTCTGAGGGAGAAAATCATCCATATATTTCTCTATTCATCCATTTATTTATTCAATGCATGTAAATGCTCAATTCACAAATTATGATTTATTGGGGCCAAAACATGATTAAAAACAGCAACAAAATAACCAATGGATATAAAAGCCTTTGAAACAAATAAAGGTCCTTGCTGAATGGAAAAAAATAGCATGGAGAGAAAGTAGGATAATCATCACATTAAAGATAATTTATCTCCAAACTGACCTTATTAGCTTCTGATCTATGGATCTGTCCATAAAATTTTCTTGGCAATAGTTAGGGAAGAGATTTATTGCTGCCTTCTTCTAGAGTCTGTTTTCCAAGTTTAGCCTATTAACCCAGCTTCTCCTAGTAATTTGCTATCCAGTTGTGCTTTATTCTTGCAAAATAATGTTGCAGCCATTCTCATGTATGTGCTATAGGAGTCCTCAATATATTTATTTGCAGACAGGAGAAACCTTGAACATAGGTAAATTACAGTCCTACATGTCCCTAAGTCTGTTGATTTCTCAACGGACACACATCAGTTGGCATTGATGCTAAGACTTCTTTTAAAGACTTTTGGCCCTTTCATTATTCATTACTTATTACATTCTTACATTATTTTTTCATGAAATTTAGACTTATATCCCATCTTTTGTATAAGAGCCCAAGGAGGCTATATCCTTCACCCATTTTCCCCCACAACAACCCTATATAAATTGAATTGAGAGGCTGTGACTGGTCCATGAACCTCCATAGCTTAAAGTGGACTAGAACAAATCTCCCTGCTTCTGGTTTAACACTTAACTTACTGGTTTTTGGAGTCTTATTTCATTTTGCATTTTCAGTGGTGACCTTCAGATCATTGTGCTTTTATTGCCACTCCTGGTTATCTCGGTGTTTAAAGTGTGTTTTAACTTGATTAAATTTACTTCTGCTTTAAAGCCGCCTCAAAATATTCCTTATGTGCATTTAGATAGGAAAAAGATTCCAAGAAGACCAAAAGTTATAGAAATAAAACTCCCTGGTATTGAAAACGGCATTTGCTGTGCATAAATTACGTGGGCTTAAATATTAATCTCCATAGGATTTTCTCACCCATTAGTCTCTCCAGCAACTAAGTGCACACAGCATCAGTATTAGCATGCAGTAGTTCTAGAGTTGCACAATACAATGCTTGCTCCCTGAGTGAGAGAACAATCAACTATGAAGCATAAAAGCTGTCAGTTCCATTAAGCAAAATGAAAAGAGAGGGATGAAAGAAATGCTAGGCTCCTTTAGCTGGAGATTTCATTTTGTTTGTTCAGCACATCTGGGAATTGTAAGGGACCAAGCGGATAGGATCTTGCCCCTTTTTCACTGATCTGGTTGCAAACAGGCTCCATGCTAAGGCTTGTCCTCTTCCACAAACCACATCATGAAACAGGCTTAGGCAATCATGCATGTGTATCACCTCATGATGCAAGATATATTATATATCTGATGCATATCAGCCAGCAATCAGGTTGGAGGCTACAGTGAGGTGATAATTGAATTATGGCAGTTGATGAAGGTATAAAAGAGGAATTCACCAAACAAGTTGGTTCATAGGATAGCAAATGATTTCATAAACATGCAAATGCCACTGCGCACTGTAGATATATATCTTTATCCTGAATATCATTATGAACATTTTTTTAAAAATTGGTGACTCTATTTTTTTTTCATTCTGTCTAGCTGATAAGCTTGGAATTGATTTTTCTTATTTGCATTTGGATGACAATGTAACTGGGAGCAAAAGTAAGCAATTTGGTGTCCTCCAGGAAAGTTAGATTATTGCTCTCACAAACTTTTGTCATGAGAGTAGATGTAGATGGGAAAATGTAAAAAATATTAAAAGTCCTATGAGAACAGATGTCCATCTAGAGTGTAGGGGTGTCCAAACTTGGGAACTTTAAGACTTGTGGACTTCAACTCCCAGAATTCCCAGCCTGGCTGGGGAATTCTGGGAGTTGAAGTCCACAAGTCTTAAAATTCCCAAGTTTGGACACCCCTGATCTAGAGTGTAGGGGTGTCACCCTGGCAGCCAATGGGCCAGATACATCTTATGCAGGCCACGCCCATCCCGGCTCTGCAAGCACAAAAAACATTACGATACGTCACGTGATGTGATCAAGTTTGACACTCGTGATCTAGACCAGGGGTAGTCAACTTTTTTATACCTACCGCCCACTTTTGTATCTCTGTTAGTAGTCAAATTTTCTAACTGCCCACCAGTTCCACAGTAATGGTGATTTATGAAGTAGGGAAGTAACTTTACTTTTATAAACTTTATAAAGCAGAGTTTCAGCAAACCCCTACCGCCCACCATGAAAATTGGAACGCCCACTAGTGGGCGGTAGGGACCAGGTTGACTACCACTGATCTAGACCAATGTTCTGTATTATATAGGAGAAACAAAAGCTTTCATAAAATTCACCAGCATGGATGGGGAGAAGGCAATGCTTTTCCATTGTTGCTTTCAGAGACAGCAAGTGTCATCCAGAAGTGTAGCTCCAGACAGTTTGTTCCTCCATCCATTTGTCTGATCTCAGTGGGTGACCATCCCATAGTCTTTGGCAGAAAATTTCACAGTTGAATTACATATCCTGCAAAAGAGCACTTTCTTTGAAAATGTTAAGGAATTACTCTGAATTCTAACATGGTGAGAAATGGAGAAATGTATCCTTATCATTATTAGCACGCCAGGCATGCTTTTAAATAAGTCTGTCATATTTGCCACTTTTGCTCTTAGCTCAAAAGTCTTTGGAGCTGTTGCAGCCCATGGTCATGTGGTTGGCCTTCTTTGCACCTTTTCCAGCTCTGCAATACAGAATTGTGCAAGGTGTTCAACAGTACAGTTGCCCGTTGACCTACATAGGGTAGTATTAAATGTGCTATTTTAATTACTTTACTATTGATTCCAAGCATGATGTTTCTTTGTTTATTTTGTAGTAATCTCACATAGTTTCAGTGAACTGTGTCCAATTTCAAGGTCTCTTTCCTGATAAGTCACTGCCAGCTCAGATTCTGTTAACATACAGTGTATGAATAGGTGACTCTTACATGGATGAGGAAGGGGAAAATGAGAGCCAGTTTGGTGTAATGGAAAAAGCCATCAGACTAGAAACTGGGAAACTATGAATTCTAGTTCCACCTTGGGCAAGAAACTAACTGGATGACTTCTTTTTAGAACTAAGAAATTTAGTTCTAGAAAGAAAGCAATAATAGATACATCTGAAAAACCTTATCAATCTACAGGACTGGCCTACACAGTCTGTGAAAATCGGACATGATTGAACTGAAGAAATACAAAAGAAAGGAAATGAAGCTGCAGAATACCAACCAATAACTCCCCACCCACCCCTTTTAAGGGTGGAAATTAAAAATTAAGTAGGAAAAAATATCAGATGGCTGTGCCCTTTTGAATTAATTAGTCATCCTTTGTGGCTTCAGAGTACAGATAAAAATTAAAATTTGGTGGCTAACCATTCCCATTTTGCCTGCAGTTCTAGTCCAGACAGTACCATTTCTGCTCATTCCAAAACCCACCCGAAACACAGTGCATGAGTAATACTTAATGGAAGGTGCATAACTGAGCTATTCTCTCTCTCTCTCTCCCGCTCCCTCCGTCCCTTCTCCCCTCTCTCTGGGTTTGAATCATGTTAAATCGTTTCATTGGGAAGGCAAATGCCAGTCAGTTTGATGATGCCACTGAAACCACAGATCCTTTCCAGATATGGAATCATCACAGACCGCTTCCTCAAATAATTTTTCTCCTCTGCATCTCTTACATCAAAGCTATTAATGATGATAAAATGCAGTTCACAGCACCAACTCTACAGATGCTTTTAATGTGGTTACACTGTTTGTATCCCAAAATGCCTATAATTGACATCAGGTTTATCCAGACATGGAAAACACCAAACTGAGATTTGAGTCCTAATTTTTGTTCTTGAGAGTAGGAATAATGACATTTTCTTGAAGTAAAATTCAGAGCAAATTCAAAGGGTTCCTACTCTATGAAATAATAATTTCTTGCAATCCCTTTCTCTCCAAACTCTCTACTCTGCAAGGGGAGGGAAAAAAATCCACAGGCCAGGCACAGGACAATTCTTGTTTACTGTAATGATGATCGCATGAGGGACACGGCAAAAGACATAAATGGGCTTTTTTCAGGGCTGTTTACAATTTTGAATGGTTGTTGAATGAATGGCCGGAAAGTGAAGACTACCTGTAAGTCAATAGGGCTGAACCAAATTATTTCTCTTGAAATTATATACGTGAATTTAAATTAGATACATTCTTCTATCAGTAAAAAGAAAATGAGAAATAACCTATCAGAAACAACAGATCCCAAAAACCTTTGTTTCACTTCAGTGCATTGGGATTTTTACCTCCATCATCAACAGTATAACTATATTCAGTTATGTGAGACTTTTCTTGCAAAGAGTCGCTCCACAATTAAAACATCTTATATCTTACCTAGTAAGGTGGAGTTGGCTCCCCATGTGAACTCATACGTCTTGCTTGTTGAGCAGGTAAAAGCTATGATCAAGAGGGCAACTTCATAGCTCTTCATAACCCGCCTGCCCGAGCTCCTTACCTATATTTGAGCTCTTTGGTGCTTCCGCGCATACCCATGGAGTGCACAGTGCCTGTGTGATGCTCTGCCAAGCAGCTTGGAGCATCGCGGAGGCTCGTGGAGGCGCCGGAAGAGGTAAGGACGCATCTGCGCGCTGCGCACATTCATGTGGTGGACGCCAGGCCCCGTAGCAACCGTACCGGTTGCAACGGGATCCGGAACCCACCACTGGGCAACAGTAGTGATATGGGTACCCAAGACACCTTTATAACATCTCTACATGAGTGCTTCACTGGCTGCCAGATAGTTTCTAAGTGCCACTCAAGGTACCAGTAATCATCTTAAAGCCTTCCACCTCTTCACCAAATAGCATTTGATAGGTTTCAGCAGGGCGGGTTCCTCATATGCCTCCCTAAAGAGAAATTACCACCATGAGAGCCTATTGTTCTAGCCACCTCAACCCAATATTGTGATTATGGCTCTCAGTTTTATGACTTCTGTCCTTTTTAATGTAATACATACTATTGTTTTAATCCCAGTTGCATACTGGGGAGTTATACACAGCCCAGGATCAGCTTGCTGGAGGAGCTATAATCTCTGTAAATAAACAAATTAATAAATACATTTCCGGGTGGTATTTATTTTTGCTCAGGTACAGGAAACTTGTGGATAAGAAGATGCAAATTTGTAAATAACAACAACAAAAATCCTGCCTCCTTTTCTGTCCCCTAGGATAGTATTCCATGGTGACAAAAAAAATCAAGAAAAATCACAATTCTTTATAATTCTTCTTGCAGTTAATGGAATTTTCTTTTAAAAATAAATAAATTCAGGAATCTTTTTACTGTTTTTTTTTTCTTTGATAGCTAAATGTCCCTGCTACAGCTTTTAAAATTTCAAATGACTCCAGTGTGGGATTTGTTTAAAGAAGTCATTTCTGCAGTGGTGGGTTGCAGGTGGTACGCCCCGGTACTGGCGTACCGGTGCCTGGCCGGATCACCGGGTACTGTTCCAGTACGGTGCTCTGGAGGGCCTGCCCGCATGAGCTCCTTACCTGTATTTGAACTCTTCGGCGCTTTCATGCACACGCATGGAGCGCAGGGCACCTGTGCGATGCTCCGCCGAGCAGCTGGAATGTCTCGGAGGCACCAGAAGAGGTAGGGATGCAACCGCGTGCTGCGTGCGTTCATGTGGTGGACGCCAGGCCCCGGTGCAACCGTACCAGTTGCAACAGGATCCGGAAGCCACCACTGCATTGCTGCTACTTGCACAGACATTTAGTAATATGTATTTTTTCAGAGTTTGAAAGGTGGATCTTTGATTAACACAATCTAGATATAATTTTAATGTTTATAGTATTGCAAAGTAATAAGGGAGTAGGATGTCCAACTTTATTTACAGAAGAATCTTTGACAAAAAATATTTTATAAAGGAACATACCTAGGGTTTGGCAAGATAAGAGCTACAGATTTGTTCACATCTCAAGGGCAATTATTACACTCTACAGTTTGGGGACATTTACTATGAATTATTTAAGTGAATAGCTGTCCTTGAAACCTCGGATGAAAAAACATTATTGTTGCATTTCACCAGAATCTGTTTATCTGTCCTTGAAATATATTTGTTTTATCTACATGATCATGGCCTTTAAAAGAAACATTTTCAGATTATGTCTCTATGTAGAGCACAGAAGGCATGGCCTCCTTATGTGCCCTTTGTACTATAATATACTGTAGATATATTCTTATCTGAGCAATATTTACTAATGAATAATGTGAACTATAATGATTCTGATAAGACATTCTACCGGAGTATTTTATATATTTACACTCAAAGATGTCTTTGGTCTGTTCAGCATCTATAAATGCAAGCTAAGTCCTGCTTTTATTTACAATGGAAATAAAAATCCGGATGTGTACATTAGCGTCAATCCACCTCAGGACTTTCTTTTTGTCTTCCTGATGCCATCTATTATGTCTTCATTTGACATAAGCAATGACTAACAGGGGAATGTCTTTACAGTCTTTTCAGCCATGTCTAATGGAATGCAAGAAGCCACAAAAGGCAATTAGATGCTGCAATATTGGCTATAACCTGCCTTCACACCAAGTCAACTGGAAGTATGAAGTCATCCAGTCACTTCAAAGATTTCCTTTTCTACGAAATGAAGGGGACTTTCAGTGGTTTGTGCCACAGGGCATCTCACTCTGTTGCAAATCCAGGCAATCTTTTAAAAGCTGCTGTAAAAACAGTATAATATCAAATGACATTTTTGACAGTGGCAAAGAATGTACTTGGTGACGTAAGTTTTGAAGCAGGAAAGAAAACACAACAGGTTTTTTGCAAGATGCTTCATGAGAAGACTGTGGGTTCTAGTGCACTTTAGGCATGAAAGCCAGCTGGGTGGTTTGAAGCTAGTCACCTAGAAATAAGAACAGCAACATACCAGTAATACAGAGGGAACACACAAAGAGGCAGTCCAGCACAAGCATAATTTCATGAATTTTAGTAGAGATCACAGCAGAAACCAATTTCCTCTCTTAAATTGACATGGCAAGGACATTGAGAAAACAATGACCAATCACATAAAATGAAAATACAGTGTATCTTTTAAAACTTACTTCTATAGCCATACCAGCTACATTATATAAGGGAACATAGTATTATTCTCTGGAGAGACAATGAAATCAATCATGGCTGGTATTTCATATTGATTTCTGTGGCTTTTTCAGTCATTTATTCTCTCAATTCAAGTTTCAGGTTTACTTGGAAGAAAGTAAAGGAGAGATTGCCTTGAAACATCACGTTTTACTCAGGAACTAAAATAGCCAAATTCTTTTGGCTATAGTGTTATTGAATGCAAGTTTTCCCTTTCCATCAACGTATTGTATGACTGGTTAATGGCAATTTTTTTTTATATTAGTAAAATGTGAAAAATGGACAGGATTTAAATATCACAAACTGTTGTGTGTCTTGGGGGCTTTTCACGTTGTGTTGTGTGATGGCTTCATGGCAAACTTTTATTTGCACTGCAGACAATTTCACACTGCAGTCTAAACTTCTTTCTCATGCTGCCTCCATCCATTTCTTGAGCCAATTTAAGAAACTCCATTGTAAGATCTGACTGGTCATTTCTCTACTTTGTAGCAAGGAAAACCAGATAGGAAAACCAGATATGAGGACTGGGTGTAAGAAAATCTCATCCCTGTGCCATTTGTCTCCTTGGCTCTAGTTTTTTAAATATAGTTTTAAAATTTTAAATTGTTTTTATATTTATCTTTTCATTCTTTGTAAACCACCCAGAGCTCCTTATCAGGCAGATGAATGCCACACAAAGTTAGTAAGTAAAATAAATATAAATGAAATAGGAGTGAATGTCCCAGACAAAAAAGAATGAACCAGAAGCATGCCAATTCGATACGGGTTGGGGGTTGTTCTTGTTGTTGTGTGCTTGGGGGGGGGGGTGGAGGAAGGGAAGGAGGGAGGGAGGGAGAGAGGATATTAAATCTACTGGAAACTCTTCGGTTTCCCCTCTTTGTAGATATGTATTTAATTGTGGCTAAAATGCAATAAATAAACAGGTAAACAGATAGATAAATAACTATTCCTATATTACTACATTCATTTATATGATGACACAATATTTTCCTGCTCATTATTCATTCAAGTTAAGCCCATGCCATTGAAATGAAATTCACATTTGAAAAGATGTCCTGATTAAGAAAGACGACACCAAAAGGCCTCAAAGATGCCTTTCTTGCATGTGGAAAACAAGGTATAAACCCTCTCTAGGATCACATGTGATAAGTACATGTGACCACTTGCCCAAAACAGAAGCTGGACTGACCTGGGAAGTCATATCTGAGGAGTCTCATTTGACTTTGAGTTTCTCCTTGAAGCAGATAATATGATTCAGAACCCTGCTACCAAATCTCTCCCTCTATCCAACTGGCTACCTAAGAATAGATGGTGAGGTGGCTAATATTAAATGAGCCAGAGTTCATAGACCTTTTAGACATTTACTGCAGAACTAGCCAAACTTATCATTCCCAAAAAGCTAAGCAGGGACAAAATTAGTTAGTACATGGATGAGAGAGCACTGGAAATCCCAATCCTGTAGACTAGAAAGGCCAGTGGATGCCTTGGTGCTAGCTATGCTCTTTTAGCCCACAACCTGAGCCAGTCAGAGCCAGTTTGGTCTAATGGTTAAGGCACCAGGCTAGAAATCAAGGGACCATGAGTTCAAGTCCTGCCTTAGCCATGAAAGCTGTCTGGGTGGCCTTGGGACAGTCACTCTCTCTCAGCCTAACTCACTTAACAGGATTGTTGTTGTTGTGGGGAAAATAGGAAGAAGAAGGTGCATTGGAAAGTTTTATTGCCTTGAGTTCTTTGTTTAACTCAAATAAATAAAACCTAACAAATAAAACCTAAATATAAGCTTATTGTGGCAAAAATTAGGTCTCGAAGTGCACTTGGATTTAAGCTCATAATTAAATGTTTTAAAAACTTTGGACCTTAAAGAGTACTAATACTTTTGAACTTTGGTGTTAGAGAAGACCATTGAGTACACTGTTTGAAAGACAGGGAAACATACAACCAACCCAGGGTTCTCACTAGAAGCACAAATGACCAGAGTCAAATTATCCTTTGGAAATAGCACGTGAAGACTTAGCTCTCTGGAGAGAGCTCTGATGCTGAGAAAAGTGGAAGAAAAGAGAAAGATGGATTCAGTTGGTGATGAGTGCACTGTTGGAGGACTTCAAACATCAGATTTGGCTGTAGACTGTCATAGAGAACATCAGTCTATCTATATGGTCGCTAAGAGTTGACACTGACTTGATAGCACATAAGTAAAACAAAAAGGGAAATAAGAATGAAACAGCAAACAACTTCACTTTGTAATGTTCTATCTAGATCCATGAGGTTTGCTTGGCAGCAGTACAGAAGTGGTTTTTGTGGTCTTCCTCTAAGATGGTTTTTTTATTTCCCGGCCTCAACTAATCGGTCATCCAAATCCTAATAAAACCAAGATTCTGTTTAGCTTCCCAAATTAGATAAGATCAGCAAGATCCTGTCATCTATTGAAACAAATTTATTGTGTTTACTGACAGAAATAATCCAAGTAAATAGACCCCACCCCACCCCAAGTGGGTCTCCCCATCATTGAATGATCTGAATTGCTGGATTAAAAAAAAAAAGCCAACATACTTCTAGATTGCGGTACCAGAGGAATAGAATCAAGATCACATGAAGTGTTAATACCACTTGATAATGTCCTTATAAGACCACACTTGGAATATTTTATCCAATTTTGGTCTCCATGATATATATATATAAAAAGATGTTGAAACTTTACAAAGAGTGCCGAGAAGAGCAACAAAGATGATTAGTGGACTGGAGCAAAGGTGGGTTGCAAATCCCGCAGCTACTGGTTCACTCGTGTTTGAGCGTGCGCTCGCGATGCTTCTGTGCATGCATAGAAGTGTCTGGAAAGGTGGGCGGAGCCTCCTGCCGACACCACTACTGGTTCACCCAATCCAGGCCGAATCAGGAGCAATCCACATCTGGACTGGAGGCTAAAACATGAGGAATAGTTGCTGGAATTGGCATGACTATGTAGAAAGTTAGCACCCATCCCTCATAGAAGAATGAAATATTTTAGGAAATATTAAAAAGGCAGAATATTATATTTCCCCTAAAAGAGAAAGATAAATCTTAAAGGAGACAGAAACTCAGAACTTCAGATCCCAGCAGATATTTGGAGCCCATTGAGAAGGACTGGGCCATCTTATCTACAAAACAAAAGACCTTCAGATCCAGGGTGATGGGATTAAGGCATGACCCTCCCGGACATAATAGGATTACCTAGCAGCAGGGCTCACTGCATTGCAAAATCACCTGGGGACATTGCATCACCCTCCAGGCTTCAACCAAACTTGATTCAGACAAACTGACCCCACATGGCCTCATGGGAGTGACTACAGCCAATAGAATGCATTTCTTGCCACAGGAACAGGAAGCTCAAGGGCAAGAGAGCGTATAAATAACCCGCACTCTCTACTCCATGTGTTCGGCTTCCCAGGACCTCAAGCCCATGTGGTCCTGTCCATTAATAAACCATCTTTCCAATCAGCCTCCATGTTTCCAGTGTTTTTTTCCCTGCTTGGAATGGAACCAGATGGATATTTCTTACAGCAATTAATTTAATGAAAAGAAGGACTGGGGGTGATATGATAGCAGTATTCCAATATCTAAGGGGCTGTCACAAAGAAGAGGTGGTCAACCTATTCTCCAAAGCACCTGAAGCAGGACAAGAAGCAATGGATGGAAACTAATCCAGGAGAGAAGCAATTTACAATTCATTATTGGAACAATTTGCATCCAGAAGTTGTAGGTGCTCCAATACTGGAGATTTTTAAAAAAAAGATTGGAAAACCATTTCTCTGAAATGTTATATGGTTTCCTGCTTGAGCAGGGGGTTGGACTAGAAGACCTCCAAGATCCCTTTCAATTCTGTTATTCTGATTACTATCTAAACGCTACCCCCCAAAAAATACTTTCCTCCTTTAAAAAGTCTTGTATAAGTTGTTTAGGGAATTCTTTCTCCTGTTAATAAAACACTTAAAAGGAAACAAAAATGATTTTAAGCCAAGATTGTAAAGCTATTAATGACTCATAGTGGTCCTTTGCTCTTTTGGAGAGCAAAGGACGCAGATGCACTCCTGAAATTCAGGCACACCCGCATCCCAATTACAGCGGCCCGAATGGGGTTGCCTAAGCAACCGAAATATAAACAAGAATTCCCTCCGTGGGAGTTCTGCTGGCAATGCATCATGGGGTTTAGGTAACTGTTTGCAGGTTGTAGTTGGCAGTTACCGTGGTAACAAAGGGCCTAATAAGGGAAACCCTCAGGACTGACATTGCCAACATCTGTTTACTCATCGGTGCCTTGCACGCAAGCATTTTTCTTCATTTAGTCTGGGAAGGGAGGAAAGGAGGAAACACAGGTGAAGGCCTTCCCTAGAAATTGCAAGCAAAACTTCCACACCTGAAAAACATTTCTCCCCTGTAGTTTCAGAGACGTAAACGGAAAGGAGGGACTTTTAACATCAAAGGAATGGTCCACTGACTACCTGTTCTAAAGGAATTTAAGTGCATATAGAGTAGGTGTGTATTATATGTGGGCGGATGTGATGTGTGTGTAATCAAAAGCTACAGCATGGGGTTAATGAGACATTTCACAAGGACAACTCAGATTTTCCACTGAGTCAGAGAACCATATAGATATTATTGGGGGGGGGGGGGGTGTCTTAGAGCCACTTACATACCCAAAATGCAGTCCCCACATGGAAAGGAAAAGAAAGGCTGTGATCTCTTATGCCATATTATGCAATTATCTAGGTAGACATATCTTTGAATTCTCAATCTGCCCTACTTAAAAATTTGCCAGGAATCATTGCAATTCAACAATGCAAGGACTGCTACTGGTGTTGGGGATTTACTAAAATCACTCACATACAATCATTTAAACATGAGCCAGGAGTGTGCTGCAGCAGCCAAAAAAACCTAATACAATCCTTGGTTGTACAAACAGAAGCATAGAATTAAAATCATGTGAAGTAATAGTACTGCTTTATAAAATCTTAGTAAGATCAGACCTGGGATATAGCATCCAGTTTTAGTTACCACATCACAAAAAAAAAAAAAAGATGTTGAGACTTTGGAAAAACTGCAGAGAAAAGAAACTAAGGTGATTAAATGCCTGGAGACTAAAACATATGAAGAACAGTTGCAGGAACTGGATACAGCTAGTCTAAAGAAAAGAAGGAATGGAGGTGATAATAGCAGTATTCCAGTGTATAAAGGGCTGCCACAAAAAAGAGGGGGCAACTTATTTTCCAAAGCACCAGAAGGCAAAACAAGAAACAATGGATGCAAACTAAACAAGGAGAGAAGCAATCTGGACTTAAGGAGAAACAGCTTGCCTTCAGAAGTTGTGGTGCACAGAGTGCTGTTACCTTCCCACCAAAGGTGGTTCCTATTTTTCTACTTGCATTTTTTACATGCTTTCGAACTGCTGGGTTGGCAGAAACTAGGACAAGTAACAGGACCTCACTCCGTTACGCGGCGTTAGAGATTCGAACCGCCTTTTTGATTGACAAGCTCAGTGTCTTAGCCACTGAGCCACCACATCCTGTGACATTTCAATGACTAGACTTACCCTAATCCTAGAGTGGGCATTAATAGTTGCCACAACCAAACTTAGTCACTCTACTAGATCTCCAGGTGCAACTGAGAGTTGAAAAATCAAAGCTTTTGGAAATGATAGGTTGGATTGCTCTATAAATCCTTAATCCACACTCTGAAATTTCTCCTGATTAAGCCCCATTTGCTGCTCCCAAGGAATTACTCATTCTATTGTCCTCGGGTACTTGCCTGAAGAAAGCAGATGGGATTTTAGTATAACTGATGGTAGAATTACATTCAAAATGTGTTTTTATATGGCTCATCTATCGAGGAGCTCATGGCATTGCTCCATCACTTTATCACAAAAAAAATTTGTAAATTTGATTAAGCTGAGAGATAGCTATTAATTTAAAACCACCCAGTGAATTTCATGGCTGAATAGGGCTTTGATACTTTTTAATATATATATATGCAATTTCATACTATCTTTTGGACTTAAGGGGCCCTCAAGGAGCTGTGTGCCAAGGGACTCAAGCCAACCAACTACTTCTTTTGTCAAAGAAGAAAAATGAAAGAATAGTTTCGGGAGAGGGAAAGGGAACTAAACTATTTAACAAATGATTAAACAAATCTCATGTTCTAAAAAGCCAAGCAGAATATAATATTTTTAAATAATGTAAATAGTTAACATAACATTTAAATATTCCCAAGGGTAGGTCCTAATTCAGCTCCTTTTGAAAAAAAAGTCATCAGGAAGATATTTAAAAAATATTTTGTCAATGCCATCTTATCAGTTAAACTATTTTAGCAGCAGAATATGTAACATAGCTTGTAAAACTTATATTAGTTTGATTCATAAGGGAAAATTTTTCATATACAGTATATTCTCCTAGTATAGGTTTTTTTAACAATTCAATCTATGAATCAGTCCCAAAAACAAATCATTTTGTTGATATTAGAAACAAATTTTACTAAAATTTGTTTAGTCTACAAAATGCACATTAGCTGAAACTTTTGAAAACTTTTTCAAGAGGTGAGTGGGTTCTCACTAATATAGGTGAGTAAGACAAGTATGCCTGTAGCTATTTGTGGTATTTCTACCACGTTGCATAAACTAGATAGTCTGAGTACTGAGTCCCAAGGAAAATGTCCAAGTCAAACACCTTTCAAACTGGATATCTGGGAATTAAATAAATTCCACAGCCCATCTTAGCTAGTCTTTTAACAGGACCTCTGTCTTGTTTGATTTCATTTTGCATAGATCTTCAGAAATGTGTTGTTGTTGTTAGTTGTGAAGTCGTGTCTGACCCACCCTGACCCCATAGACAACATTCTTCCAGGCCTTCCTGTCCTCTACTATCCTCTGGAGTCCATTTAAGCTCATACCTACTGTTTCAGTGACTCCGTCCAGCCACCTCATTCTCTGTCATCCCCTTTTTCTTTTGCCCTCAATCTTTCCCAGAATTAGGCTCTTCTCCAGTGAATACTTCCTTCTCATCCATCAGAAATGTAGTACCTGAGTATTGTATGGTGATGAAATAAATGTCCTTCCTGGTTTGGTTCCAAGTGGGGAAAAATACACTGGAGACATGGAGGCTGCTTGGAAAGATGGCTTTAATGGTGGACAGGACCACATGGCTTGAGTCCTGAACAGAAAAGGTGATCACATGCTTCAATGTTGGTGGAGAAGAAGAGAAGGGACGATGGAGGGGCTTGCTAGGCTTTTTATAACCTGTTCAGTCCCACCTCTCTGTTTCCTGTTCCTGTGTAAGAAATGTATTCTGATTGGCTGTCAGACTCACATGGGCCCATGCAAGGGCAACCCTCTAGGCTGAGTTTTGAATCCAGATTTGGTTGAATTCTCAGATGCCAAGTGGTCAGTTGAGTAAAGGCTTATATTATCATACCTTCATTCCCATCCCCCCCCCCCCCCCCCCGGAGCTGAAGGGGAGAACTCTTTATTATGTAAAGTGGACTAGCTTGGCCTTCTTAATGGCCCATTGATAAAATGAGGATGGGCAGGAAGCTGCAGGAATTTACTTAGTTTTTAAAATGTGTTTCTCCCTTTTTCACATCCAGGAAAATATAATATTCTGCCTCAATATTTCCTAGGATATTTCATTTTTCTGGGAGAGGGCTGGGTGATAACTTCCTACAATGGCATTACTATTCAAAACATGTCTTTGATTATTACAGTTTCATTCATGATTCTCTCCGAACATTTTATCACAATTACCACCCAGATAATGAAAAAGAGACAAAATAAGAACACAAAATTTGGTATATATAAAGCCACGGATCCCTTCAAGAAGCATTGTGGGTTTGGTAAAGCTCGGATCAAATTTAATTAAACTATGGCGGTAACAAAATGATTTCTGTTGGGAACATCAATGAAATATGCAAGACAGTTATAAGCCAAGTGCCATTATGAAAGACAGATTTGAGGAGGGGGGTTGAAATTGCAGTTTATTAAGTAATTGCCACCCCCCCCCACAATGTTCTTAAGCTCATGTAGTTATGCAAGAACCTTGACAGTTTAGCTCAGCTGCTGATCAGCATGAATTGCAAATATTATTTTTTGGAAGTTGCAACTTTGAATGTCTGCAAAGATTAGAATTTGGAAACGAGCTATTTTCATGTCTATGGAAACTTTTCCTGCATGCTGCCTCCAAGTTTCATGAACAACAAAAATAATCTAAATGGATATTAATCTTTCTGGTGCATTTATGAGCCCTTACACAATTCCTGGGTTTTAAAAGGATATTCCCTGCCTGGCTTGAATTTCCTGCTTATATATGCTGTGTGTTATCAAGAAACCTGGCCACACTATTATTATTTTCAGTGGGGATTTACATGCCGGAAGAATAATGTCTTAATAGGCAACCCTCTCTTCCTTTGTAACAAGAGCTCAGGGCAGTTACTGCTGATTTTTTTAAAAATGACCAGGCAAATACATAAAGCATGTACAGAAGACTTGGGGACAGGCAGGAGGAATGAAATAATTATTTTTAAGGTAGACAAGGAAAAGATAAATGGATTTGCATCATGCTCAGATGCAGCACTGACCCAGTGGTGATTTTGCACTCTGTTGACCAATCCATATTGGATCCTGCAGTTATTATTGTATTTTTCAGAATATAAGATGCACCGGAGTATAAGACACACCAAGATTTTGAAGAAGCAAATTTTTTTAAAAAAAGTTTTTGAACTGTGCAGACATCTCCAAAATGGGCCCATTTTTTTCTCAAAAAAAGGGGCATGCATGGCCTTTAGGAGACTTATAGAGTGCTCCTGGGCCCCGGGGGGGGGGGGGAACGAGCAAAAAACGGCCCATTTTTTGCTCATTTTTGCCTTCCCCAGCCCCCAGGAGCACTCTGGAAGCCTCCTAAACAAATACACCTCCATGGGCATTTTTGCAAAGGGGCCAGGTTTCTGGAGGCCAAAAATGCTGTATTCAGTTTATAAGACACACCCAGATTTTCACCCTCTTTTTTGAGGGGAAAAGGTGCTTCTTATACTCCGAAAAATACAGTATTTAATATTTTAATGTAAGCCACCTAGAAGAAACCATGAAGACTGAAAATTGCATAAATAAACAAGCAAACAAACAAGTCTCTATGCACCCCATGCCATTTCGGTATTCTGGCTATTATTACAGCAGCTCCTTTCTTGGCCTTAGGCCCTGTTTGTTTGTTTTATTAGACACAGGGGATATGATTCTCTTTGTGAAGGTGGCAGTACAATTGGCTTCAGTGAAGCAGTTCCTATTGCCCCAAAGCTTGTTATTTCCTTTGTGTTGTTTGCCGAACACAAGACTCAGAGGATCCTGAGCAGGATGGCATCTGTGCAAAAACCTAGTAAAGCATTCATGAAAGCAAGCTGGAGAAGTTGGAAAGGCTGTTCTCCAGGACCGCCTGCTGAAGGGGTTGGTCAGTAGTACACAGGCCAATAATATGCTTTCTTAAACTAGTTACTAATGTTGAACAGGTGCTGTTAGCTTAGCTGCAGTGAAGAGGTCTACAAAATGAAATGACCTTACTATTTTGCTTGACTATAAAAGCATTAGGGCTGTTGGCTTGGTAAAATAGCTTCAGGGGAAAGATCAGGGAAGCTCACTTTTGAAGACTCCATAGGACTATCTTTTGTTAATGAAAAAAAAATGTCCATGAGAGATTGAGATCTAAGCACGGAACTCATAGCTAGCATTTATGCAGAGGAAGGAATTGCTGCAAGTAATTAAAAGTAAGTTAATATTAAGCTGCTTTACAGTGCATTTTTTCGGATGAACTCCATGAAAATGATCTTTCTGCATTTCCTAGGAATATTGGAATTGGAACGCCAATCTATCTGAAAAACAAGGAAAGGAAAGACAACAATTTCTCCCGATCAAAAGACAAGACGTTACTGTATAATAACATGCAAGAGCTCTGCTTATAATACATCCATAGTGTATTTATTGTATTTATTAAAAAATATTCACAAAAAAAAATGGTACATAAGTCCTCAACTTATGACTGAGCACCAAAATTTATGTTGCTAAGTAAGAAATTTATTAAGTGAGTTTTGCCCCATCTTATGACTTTTCTTGCCACATTTGTTGGGTGAATCACTGCAGTTATTAAATTAGTAATACTGTTGTGAAGTGAATCTGACTTCTCCAATGACTTTGCTTGTCAGGTGATCACATGACCCCAGGACATTGCAACCGTCATAAATATGAACCAGTTGTCAAGCATCTAAATGTAAATCATATGACCATGGTGATGCTGCAACGATCATAAGCCCCCTTTTTGGTACTGTAACTTTGAACGGTCATTAAATGAAAGGTCGTAAGTTGAGAACTACCTGTATATAGAAGTTATAAAAATCAGGCAAATGCCTAATGAAAAGGTTTTTGGCCTGAATATAGTCTTATAGTAAGGGGACGCCATGGGACAGTGCCTAAGACGCTGATCTTGTTGATCAGAAAGGTTGACAATTTGGCGGTTCGAATCCCTAGTGCCGTGTAACAGAGGGAGCTCCCATTACTTGTCCCAGCTTCTGCCAACCTAGCAGTTTGAAAGCACATAAAAATGCAAGTAGAAAAATAGGAATCACCTTTGGTGGGAAGGGAACAGCGCTCTGTGTGCCTTCAGTGTTTAGTCATGCCCGCCACATGACCATGGAGACGTCTTCGAACAGCACTGGCTCTTTGCCTTTGAAACAGAAATGAGCACCGCCCCCTTGAGTTGGGAACGACTAGCACATATGTGCAAGGGGAACCTTTACATTTACCTTACAGTCTTATAGTATTGAGCTTATTCCCATTTCCAATTCATAAAGCTAGAAATTTGAAAATTACCAGTAGGTACTTAACAACTGTATAATGAACATTGTACAGTCTTTGCTGAACCTCACCTGCTAAAATGGATTTAGAAGTGTCACTCCCTCTAGCCACATATCTATAAAATGCAGAGCAGTTGAACCTCTTCAGTCTCTGCTTGGATTCTCTCCCCCCCCCCCCCCCCCCCCCCAAACCCGAGTGTGACATGAAATACTAATGAAAATGATGTTGGAGAAAGTATTGAACAGGACTGAATCCAGCAAAATGATAGGGAAAAAAAGAGGAACAAAGCAAAACTGAAAAGGGAAAGCTTCACAGCCCTCCCTACTAGCTAGTGCTATATAACAAAGGCTATCTTTAAGTCAGCAACATGGTGCTTTGTATTTGTAATTAGATTTCTCCACTTTGGAATTAAGCATTGACACATTCCCGTGTTAAAAATAATGCGTGTTAGCAGAAATGCCAATGACTTTATCATTCCCTGATTACAGAAACTCTCAGTCTCAGCTTGCAAATTGGTTATCTCTCCCTGATTAAATGCTGGTTTTCTAATTTAAATTGATGTCAGCGTTAAATGGCTCGATCGACCATATAAGCACTTATGAAATAGTACAAAAGACACTCCAGTCTCTTTGTTGGCAATGTTTTACTTCCCTTTCAAACCATGTTTGCCCAATTCTTTCAAACATCTTTCTTGTTTGGAAGGGGGAAAAATCAATACATTCCAACAGAAATCGTTCTAAAGACAAAGAGTTCCAAACAAATAAATTAATCCCAGTTCACTGTTTCCCAATCTGTCTTGCTTTCTGAAATCATAAAGTTTCAAAAATCATTTGAATATTACTGACACAGTTGAAACTAGTGGTTATGATTCAGGAGCCAGCTATTGATCAATCAGTAAGGTAAAGGGAGTTCAATATTGAGAATGAGATCATCACAGTCCTCCCCTATTTGAATACCAGCAAGTCACTGAGATGGATTATATATGTGTTATTTCATATGGATGTCCCAGAGACTTATATTCCCTCACAACTCCTGGATCAGTCTGGAACATCTTCAAATCTAATTTCAGGACTCTAATTTTTAATGAATCTGAAAAACAAATACATTCAAAGACAGTGACATTAGTCATGGCATACAACCAACCGATTTGATCTGATCCAATCAGTGGATCAGATCAAATGAAGAATATTGTCCTGGCCCCATCACCATTTTGGAAAAACTCAGTGGACACGTGCAATCCTCAAACTAAAAAAAACTTGCATACCCCATTACTTTGGGGTGAATATGTGAGGATTTTAAATGGGGAAGCGGCATATAAGCAATCCTAACCCAGCCTGTATGCTTCTTCATTTATTTTATTATTTATTTATTTATTTTGTCAATCATATATATATATATATATATATATATATATATATATATATATATATATATATATATATATATATATATATATATATATATATATATATATGCTGGTTTTGTTGTATTCGGGTCTTTTCCCGTGTAAGGTTGAGATTGTCTTTGCAACGTTTCGGCAGGATCACACCTGCCATCTTCAAGCTGTGGGCTTAAAATGGGAACGGAGCTGCCGTCTTTCTGTAAGTCTTGGTGGGAGGGGATGGGGTGGTGGCTTTGTTTCAGTAAGTGGAATGATTGGTTGTGTGGTTGTATCATGATTGGTAGATTGGTGCTGATTGGTGCAGGTTGTGTGTGCATTGTTGTTTTGTATTTTAATGGCTTGGGTGGTGGGTGGTGTTCGTTTGTTGGCTAGGGCTGGTTTCCAGATGTTTGGTAGGCGGGAGGTATCATCACGTTTGTTCATGCTGTGGGGGTGTTTCTCTATTTCGATGGCTTCCATGATTATTCTCTTGTGGAGGTGCTCTGTTTTGGAGATTAACCTGGCTCCTTCAAAGTTGATTTCGTGTCCTGTAGCTTTAAGGTGCTGGAAAAGGGAAGAAGTTTTTTCTTTTTTTCTTACTGCATTTTTGTGTTCTGTGATGCGTGCATTTATTCTCCTGTTTGTTTGCCCTATGTATATTGCTGGGCAGATTTTGCATGGTATTTCGTAGACTCCTTGGTTTTCTAGCTGGATTTGGTCTTTGGGGTTTCTTAAGATGTTGGCTATTTTTTGGTCAGTGGTGAAGGCTGTCCTGATATTGTGCTTGTGGAGAATTTTGCTGATTTTATCTGTGGTGCCTTTGATGTAAGGGAGGAGGGCGATGCCATTTTCCTGTTCTGTATCTTGGTTTTTTGGGGGAGTCTCCTTTTGGATTAGGTTGGTGATTGTTTTTCTTTGGAATCCATTGGAGATTAATACATTTGTGAGTTTGTGTAATTCAGTTTTCAGGTGGTCTTTGTCGGCTAGGCGTTTGGTTCTGGAGATGAGGGTCTTGGCTACAGAGTTGATCTGTGCAGGGTGGTGATGGGATTGTGCATTTAAGTAGCGGTTGGTGTGTGTTTTTTTCTGGTAGATGGTGTGTCCTAGGGAGCCATTGGTTTTTTTGTAGATTAGGACATCCAAACTATCCAACCTACTCCAAGACCCTGCTTACAAACCTATAAACACAGACCCCACCACCTACCTGGAAAAAACCACCAAATCCAAAATAAAAGCCTCTGCCATCAGTGAAGAGATCCAGCAAAGAATCATCCCCAGAGAGAAATCTTCCAGATGCCCCAAACTCTATGGACTCCCCAAGATACACAAAGAAGGAACACCACTCAGACCCATAGTCAGCTCCATAGGCTCACCTCTCCAGAACCTTGCCAAATTCCTCGCCAAACAACTCCAACCCTACGCAGAATCCATCACCTCAAACGTACAAAACTCACTCCACTTCATAGAAACAATAAAGAAACAAAACTTACAACCCAGTGACCTACTTGTGAGTTTCGACGTCATATCCCTCTTCACCCAGGTGCCCATAAAAGAAGCCTTGACAGCCATCCAGAAGAAACACAACCCCCCTAAACACATCCTAGACCTGACCAACCACTGCCTAACCAACACATATTTCATCCATAATGGACAAAGATACAAACAGATAGAAGGAGCACCCATGGGATCACCCCTCTCTCCTGTCATTGCAAACTTATACATGGAACATTTTGAAACCAATGCCTTAGACAAATCTGAACACAAACCCAAACTCTGGCTTAGATATGTTGATGACACTTTCGTGATTTGGCCACATGGAAAAGAAAAACTGGACAACTTCCTCACACATCTCAACAACCTACACCCCAAAATACAATTCACCATGGAAATAGAAGCAAACAACCAACTTCCCTTTCTGGATGTCCTAATCTACAAAAAAACCAATGGCTCCCTAGGACACACCATCTACCAGAAAAAAACACACACCAACCGCTACTTAAATGCACAATCCCATCACCACCCTGCACAGATCAACTCTGTAGCCAAGACCCTCATCTCCAGAACCAAACGCCTAGCCGACAAAGACCACCTGAAAACTGAATTACACAAACTCACAAATGTATTAATCTCCAATGGATTCCAAAGAAAAACAATCACCAACCTAATCCAAAAGGAGACTCCCCCAAAAAACCAAGATACAGAACAGGAAAATGGCATCGCCCTCCTCCCTTACATCAAAGGCACCACAGATAAAATCAGCAAAATTCTCCACAAGCACAATATCAGGACAGCCTTCACCACTGACCAAAAAATAGCCAACATCTTAAGAAACCCCAAAGACCAAATCCAGCTAGAAAACCAAGGAGTCTACGAAATACCATGCAAAATCTGCCCAGCAATATACATAGGGCAAACAAACAGGAGAATAAATGCACGCATCACAGAACACAAAAATGCAGTAAGAAAAAAAGAAAAAACTTCTTCCCTTTTCCAGCACCTTAAAGCTACAGGACACGAAATCAACTTTGAAGGAGCCAGGTTAATCTCCAAAACAGAACACCTCCACAAGAGAATAATCATGGAAGCCATCGAAATAGAGAAACACCCCCACAGCATGAACAAACGTGATGATACCTCCCGCCTACCAAACATCTGGAAACCAGCCCTAGCCAACAAACGAACACCACCCACCACCCAAGCCGTTAAAATACAAAACAACAATGCACACACAACCTGCACCAATCAGCACCAATCTACCAATCATGATACAACCACACAACCAATCATTCCACTTACTGAAACAAAGCCACCACCCCATCCCCTCCCACCAAGACTTACAGAAAGACGGCAGCTCCGTTCCCATTTTAAGCCCACAGCTTGAAGATGGCAGGTGTGATCCTGCCGAAACGTTGCAAAGACAATCTCAACCTTACACGGGAAAAGACCCGAATACAACAAAACCAGCATACCTACACCCGTGAAAATCTACGAAAACAAATATATATATATATATATACGCATAGGCATACACATACACATACACACACACACACACACACACACACACACACACACACACATACACATACATATATATATATATATATATATATATATATATATATATATATATATTAGCAGATAAAAGTATAAACATGATTTTGAATACATGAAAATGATATGAATAAAAAGGAACAATAGGACCGGGATGGTAGGCACGTTGGAGTACTTACGCATGCCCCTTACAGACCTCTTAAGAATGGAGTGAGGCAATGGTGGGTTCTGGGACCGGTAATCACCCAGGCCTGCCACGCCACTGAACCAGTTCTCCCAGAGGCGCCACCATCTTGTTTCTTGCTTCTGCGCATGCACAGAAGAATTTTAGTTTTACTGTGCATACTTGTGCAGCACGCATCAAGCACGCAGACGTGCGCATACGCACGAGAAGCACACCTAAGTGAACCAGCAGTAGTCTCTGCCGGAACCGACTCCTGGGATGAGGTCAACAGTAGACAATCTAAGGTTAAAGTTTTGGGGGTTTGGGGAAGAAACCACAGAGTCAGCTAGTGCATTCCAGGCATTGACCACTCTGTTGCTGGAGTCATATTTTCTGCAATCGAGTTTGGAGCGGTTTACCTTGAGTTTGTATCTGCTGTTTGCTCATGTATTGTTGTAGTTGAAACTGAAGTAGTCACTGACAGGTAGGACATTATAGCAGATAATTTTGTGTACTATGCTCATGTCAGACCGAAGGCAGTGTAGTTCTAAATTGTGTAAGCCCAAAATTTCAAGTCTGGTGGCATAAGGTATTCTGTTGCAAGCAGAGGAGTGGAGGACTCTTCTTGTGAAATATATTCTGGACTCGCTCAATTGTATTAATGTGATATACAATGCAGGTTCCAGACAGATGAGTTGTATTCAAGAATTGGTCTAGCAAATGTTTTGTATGCTCTGGTTAGCAGCACAATATTACCAGAGAAGAAGCTACGCAAGATTAGGTTAACAACTCTTAATGCCTTTTTGGCAATATTGTTACAGTAGGCTCTGGCACTTAGATCTTTAGGCTTTAGGATACCTTTATGCAAAAGTAATAGGAGTGATTTTAGGCCCCTGCTGTTGAATAAGTTTGGAAGCCTCCCTCTGATTGCGAATCTCTGATAATGCAAAATGTGTATGTTTAACACCAAAACAAAACAAAAAAGCAGCTGGAGGTTGGCATCCTAATTTTACTTGCAATGAGCACAGATGGCACCAAGCAACTACCTATATGTGCAGGATTTTTAACCTTGGTCTTATTGTACCTCTTAGATTCACAGTGCAAAAACTGGTTAACACAAGGGAGACTATTTAGTCCAATGGTTTGAGATGTGGAGGGGAGGATGCAATTCTGTTTCAATGTCTAATCCACCTGCCTGTGTGTTCCAATTCATATGGAAAGGACGGGGAGGTGGTAGTGAGAAGGGAAGATGCAACACAGTCCCAGCTTACCCTGAAACTAAATTGCTCCAAGACGAGACAGAACCTGTTTTGAATCTTCAACCTCAACATACAGAAGTACCTAAATAAATAAACCTCCAGCCTTACCTGTGCCTCCAGTCCCACCCCTTCAGTTGCATGTCTGAAAACACAGGCTCAACTCAGGCAATATACGAGTTGGGCCTGCCACCCAGCCCTGAGGACCAGAGTCTGTTGAGTCAGGGCTCTGGTTCAAATTAAGAAGAGAAGTTAAACTTCCTAATTGTTTTGTTTAAAAGCAAAACCCAACCGAAAGAGACAGCCAATTAGCTAGAAAGGGACCAGAGGCCTGGTGAGATCATCGTCCTCACGTTTCTTTAGGCAACACAACCTACAACCTATAATTCACAAATGAGCTGTGGGCCTAATTAGATGCTGTTTTTACATTTCCTAGCACTGATTAGATACACTTGAAAAGTGATGTGTTACATCCTTAGGATAAAGCATTATTCAAATTCATAAGGCATTGGGAGCGTGCTTAGAAGTCGGCTATGTGGAATATGCCAGCTTCTATCTCTCCAATAAGTATGCTACTCCTAAACTGGGGGAAGGACCAGGGAAAACCCCACACACAATGACATCACAATGCTTTTCTTGGGCTGCATAAGGACACACATGATGCTGTCCATTTATATCCCACCTTTCTTTCCAGTTTCTTTAAAGATTCCTTGTCTGAAATAAACTCTGTCCAATCATATTGGGCATTTGAGGATTTCAGTTTCAGCTCCTTTCTTCATGAGATCTTTTATTCATTCACACCGCAAATTTCCACCCATGCTATTTTTTTTTACAAAAAAAACAGGACATTCAGGAACCAACTCATGCTCCTCAAAGCAATACATTTTGGCTCTGCCGCTTTAATAGCAATAGCGCTTAGACCAGTGGGTCTCAAGCTTCCTAATGCCGTGACCCTTTAATACAGTTCCTCATGTTGTGGTGACCCCCCAACCATAAAATTATTTTATGTTTTCCATATTTTTTCAAAAATATGTGTTTTCCAATGGTCTTAGGTGACCCCTGTGAAAGGGTCGTTCAACCCCCAAAGGTGTCCCGACCCATAGGTTGAGAACCACTGGCTTAGACTTATATATTGCTTCATAGTGCTTTTACAGCCCCCCCTCCCCAAGTGGTTTACAGAGTCAGCCTATGCCCCCCAACAATCTGGGTCCACATTTTACCCACCTCAGAAGGATGGAAGGTTGAGTCAACTTTGAGGTAGTGAGATTTGAATAGAAGTAGCCTGCACTACTGCACTCTAACCACTGCACCACTTTGGCTTAATGATGGAAATGTATGAAAAGAGGAGACAAGTCTGAAGATATATTTTTTTTAATGAATGGCCTCAAGTACATAATCAAATCAAGGAGTGAAAAACAAAATATGCACAACAGTCGCCTTTCAGTCCTCAAGTCTTCTCCAAAAGCTTGGGAAATTATTGTTAAGATAGGAGTAGGTAATCTTTAAAGAGTCAGAGACTAGCATTAGGTTTCCTGAACTTTTAGAGGGTTGCAGGAGGCAGTGATGAAGTCACAGAAAGGGACATTGCTATTTAAAAAAAAATGATTTGGAGAGTTAAAGATGGGAATGAGAATTGGTGGCTTTGGAGAAGCAAATTTTTCCAATCCCACCTTTAAAACTTCCAACTCCCCCTCCCTCTCCCAACAAACAAAACTCCAAATTTTGTCAGTTTTCTGTGGCAAAGAGGATGAAGCACATTCAGCAGTACATTTTTTCCCAGAGGTTTTAAGCAGTGGTGCAATTCAGCCGGTTCTATCCGGTTCGGGTGAACGGGTAGCAGTGGTGGCGGGAGCTCCGCCCACCCAACCCTGACATCATCACCTCCCGTTTTTGATGCTCTGTGCATGCGTGGAAAGTCCTGGGCGGAAGGTCGCGCACGCTCACATTTGTGAACAGGTAGCGAAGGTAAGTTGATGTGCTTCCAAGAGGCCTTCATGGGATAACATGCTAATCTTTGCCTTAAAACACACACACACACACAAACACCACCATCATCATCATTATCATTATTATCAGCAGCATCATTTTAGCTTTTGTTTATTCACTGCAGGATGAAGGTCTCTTCCACATGTTTCCATCCTATAAGGTCCTGAGCTTTCTTTTGCCAACTGGGCCCGCAATTCTTGCTGATGTCCTCAATCCATCTTGTTTTAGGTCTTTTTTGTGGGAAGTTTATCAAGTGGGAACTCTTCTATGACTGCCTTGGTCCACCTGCCATCAGTTCTTCTTGCTATGCGAGCAGCCCGTTTCCATTTCAATTCTTTTATTCTCCTGGTGATTTCATATACTTTCATTTGAGCCATGATGTTTAATAAATTAATAAATCAATATAAACATATACTCTCTGTGTGTGAAAAATTACACCATTGTGGTGCCGGGTTTTGATGGGACAGCCTTGGTATGCTGGGAGCTGCATGCAACTTGAAGGCAGCTGGCTTTTCAGCATGCTGTATGATCATAAGAAAGAAATAAAAGCGAAGGAAAAGCAATTAATAGTGAACCTAACAGCAAGCTTTCAAAAGACAGAGGAATTGTCATTAGTCTCACTGGTAGAATTTATTGTTAACAGCCTTGAGGGCTGAAGGACCAAGCTGATAAAGCCACAGTGGTAGATGAGTGTGCCCAAGCAGATATGATGGGCCACATGACTTCTGCTCTACAGGTGTTGTTGCTAAACATAACATTTCTGACAGGTTCTACACAGATTATTAATAGCATCAACAGGTGCCTAACAAGTTGCATACATCCAGCAGGTTTCTAAGTGAAGTCATGGGGAGGGAGGAATTTTTAAAAAAAGGTAATGTTATATTCAGGAAGAATTAGCTTGTCAACTGAAATGAGCATTAAATATGGTCGTGTTCATGAAACTGGGCTGTAAATTGCATTCATAATTGTCTGCATTATGCAATGGAGTTTCATCAAAGAGATGAAACCCCAAAGGTGCTTGTGTGTCAATTCACATTTTCCCTAATCATCAACTTGCTGACTTCATTTTCATAAGCTCAGAAGATTAAGGCTGGTTGTGTAACTTGCTCTAACCATCCAGCCTCCACCTGTCATAAATCATACCTGAGCTGCACAGAATCATCCTAGATCAGAAAGACTGGCAATTGATGGAGGGAAGCAGAGGTGGCAGGGGAAAGGTTATAGGTGGAGGCAGAGCAGAGGCAGCCCAGTTCTCTGCTAGAATGTAAATATAAAGATCTGAACCTAATGAAGCAATGTTAAAATCCACCCTCTTGAGCAATAATTGCATGGCTAAAGACCATAAAACATAGAATAATAGAGTTAGAAGCAGAAGTGGTATTCAGTTGGTTCTCTCCAATTCAGGTGAACCAGTAGTGGCAGCTGCGGGAGGCTCCACCCCACCCCGACATAATGTGTGAGCACTGCGCATCTGCAGAAGGACGTTCACATTTGCCAACTGGTAGGGAAGGTAAGTGAATCCCACCTCTGGCTGGAAGGGACCTTGGAGGTCTTCTTGTTCAATCCCCTGCTTGAGCAGGAGACCCTATACCATTTCAGACAAATGGTTGTCTGGTCTCTTTTAAATAGCCTCCAATGATGGACTGCCCACAACCTCTGAAGGCAAGCTATTCCATTGGTTGTTCTCACCAGTTTTTAAGATGGGACCTAGCTTTGGGATTGAGCCTAGAGTAACCCAACCCAATTAAGAAATGAGAAGCTGTTTCTGCAGATTAGGCATTATGCAGGCAACTGTGCTGCTGATAGTCCATAACACTTCCAATGCATAGCTGTCAAAAAACCAGCCTGACAAAATTAAGAAAACTGTGAATCATACTGGCATGCATTGAATGTGCTACTTTTTCAATCTACCTGATTAAAATATTTTCCTTGAGGTTCTAGTTTTGCATAGGACATGCAAATTCTATGAAAATAGAGGGATAAATTTGCAATGTCACCAGAAGTCAAATATTCTAATCCTTCTACTTAATTCTGTTGCCTTTTCAGGAATTTATAGAGCTTCCTTATAAGAATTGCTTACGGTAGATGTTACAGATCCAATCATTGTCCAGAGTCATAGCAATGCATCTTCTGCTTCTTATGGATCAACTTTATAATGTACTGAGAAAGCAGCCAAGTTGACAAGATCTATCCAATGGGATTTATTAACCCTAATTGGATTGCAATCTCAGTTCTCTTTTCTGATTCCTCCAGTATAGTCTCAAATCCAGCCAACCAGTTTGACAAACCATCACAAAACCTCTGTCATTTCATCTGGGAAACTCAGTGTTCTCCCTGTTGGTTAAGGTTTGCCCAGTCTTGATGATTTGTGACACTAAAAAGCAGCATACATTTCCAATGTGCACTCTTTGTTATCATGTGAATGTGCACCATCCTGGCCCCAAACATCAGATCAGTGCTTGGAACTGGATTTTGGTTTACTGTCCATGCCTTCACACCTGAAATATGTCCCTCAAAGACCTCTGAACTTTGAACAGAACTGTTCTGTTTCTTTCGGTTTTAAGTATTTTAGAGCATTTTTCTTTCTAATGCCTCATAGATGGTTCCTAGGATTAAACAATGTCTTCTTCCCTCAATTTCCCCCCAAATCTACCTGTTATTGCCTGCTTAAATGACAAAGAAAGCTTCCGGGACAAATTCAAATCCTGTTATTGTCTTTTTATGTACACTGAGAGCATATGCACCAAAGACAAATTCATTGTGTGTCCAATCACACTTGGCCAATAAAGAATTTGAACCCACATAATTAAAGTCAATTTAGGAATGTAACGAAAAAAATATTCTACTTGCAAACATCTGATCTTGGACAGGCAAGCAGGCTCTTCCAAGCCTTTATTGTTTGCATTGCTTCAGTTCAATTGGAAGAAAAAGAACTTCCTTTTGAAACTTTGTTCAAAGAAGAAAAGGCAATTTCTTAAGTGTGAGATTCCATGAAGTGGCCGGATGAAGTATCTGAATGTTTTATTTTCATTGTACAATTATCATTCCAGTCATCTACAGCGTCTCTGGCATCCAGGCTCAAGGAAACCCCAAGGAAAAACATCATGCAATAATTCCTCCCATGGGGCTTTTTCAGAAGAAATGCAGATTTTTAATATGAGTGGGAGACTAGATTTGTGGAGAGGTTCAAAACAGTGAAAAACAATAACACCATCTGTGCCCTTTGCCAACTGACTGTACTAAGCAAAGCTGAAGTAGATCATCCAAAGTACTACAAGAAAAAGAGTTTCTAATGAGAAGACAATTTCGATAAAAATTCTAGAAAAGGAAACTTCAGGAAAGCATTGAAAAGGACAGGGCAAGGCCTAGCAGGAACTAGTGCTGGAGAGATTTGGATGCTTTCAGCATGTATTTCAATGTTAGGACCTTGATTTTCAAGAATTCCTAAACAAAAGCATCAGATTTTTCACTTATTTACTCATTTTTCAGTTCTTATAAAATTGTTATAATAAAGGTTCTTTACATTATATTACAATGTACACAACAGTGCCTATACTCTTATATTAAGTTATGTATATTTAATTTTCCCATATATTTAGACACTGCCATTTTTTTCCTTTATAAAACAGATCAATTCTGTGAGCCTCAATGAAATAATAATTTCCCACATTATTTGTAAGCTTATGAATTTAATCAAAGGCCTTAACCAGAACAGGAGACGAATCTTATTTTTTGAAAGGGAAAAATTATCCAAATATTCACACTGCTAGATAGTCATAGGCTTTATTGCTAAGATCAATTAAGCAACCCGTTGGTCTTTTTTATTTCTTCCATCAACAATATGTAATAACCTATTTTGGGAACAATTCAGTATTTGTTAGGTTAGCAATGTCATTTTGTTAAAAATGCAGTTTCTATAAGTCTTTTAGATATCCTACCCAATATGGATACAAGAAGAGTCTAGCACAATTTATGGTTTATGGTTTGGCGGATGAGGAGAGGACTATCTCATTCCTTCTGCGTGTTTCAAGCATGTACTTCTGTGTATGTTGCTAATTTTGCTATTATAGTCAGTTTTTGTAGATGTGACAATACCTGATCCTTTTTAAAAGAGAAAAGCAATTCACAAGCAATGGGATTGATTTAAATATTAATAGACCAGGGGTGAAATTCAGCAGGTTCTGACAGGTTCTGGAGAACCAGTAGTGGAAATTTTTGAGTAGTTCGGAGAACTGGCAAATACCACCTCTGGCTGGCCCCAGAGTGGGGTGGGAATGGGGATTTTGCAGTATCCTTCCCCTGCCACGCCCACCAAGTCATGCCCACAGAACCAGTAGTAAAGCTTTTTGAATTTCACCACTGTGTAGATGGTCTTTCCCCATTGAGCTCAACAGAGAAACAAATGGAGATTGGATACGTTAATATCCCTGCAAATCATTGTTCTTTCCCCCCTCATAATCCGTAATCTTGGTACGCATGTTTGGAACAGTTCTAAAGCAAATCATATTTCTATTTGTATTGGGGGGCATTTACAAGTCTGGATCATAATCCCATTCTTTAGTACTGAGAAATACAAGGATAGATGTGTTAGTGACCAAATGGCTTAGGCTACATGGAAGAAAAGAAGTGATTAAGTCCCACACATCTGGGTACTGAAGACTGGGTGGCAGAGCAGAAACAGATGCAACAATTTTGCTTTCTTGCATTTTGTGACTGATCAAACTAGCATCTTAGATCTTTCTACGGTCAGGCCTTGTACGCCTCAAAGGAAAACACCAGATGTCCATTTAAACTTGCAAGATGAAATAGTTGTAGGTTTCAGGATCATAAACAATAAAAAAGTCAAAATTTATCATCCTTCAATATTTCCAGGTATCAAGGGAATCCTTTAAATATTGCTCCAAGGGCTTCAGTCAAAATTGGTAGACAATGGATTTCTTTTTCCATAGGCATTCAACTTTGAAATTCAAGTTCCACTATTTCACAATTCTTTCCCCAATTGTTTTTATTCAATTCTTTCTTTTATTAGTTATTATATTTTCATCCTACCTTTTTCTATATATATAACTCAAGGTGAAGAACATATCTAATGCTTTCAGATTCCATTGGTTGGGGTGGAAGAAAAGGACTGATCCAAATTCATTCAGCCAGGATAAGGAAGACCTAAAACTCACAGTCTCCTGGTTTCTAGGCCAGCACCTTCACCACTATGCCAAACTGGCTCTCTGTTCTGTATAAGGATTTCTCACTGCTTCTCTTCATACGATCAGTGAAGCACAGGAAGAGGCAACCATGAAAGTTATGTTTGCAATTCATGCAGTTTTCCAAGGGGGAGATTTACCAGTCTCCAGCATACCTGCATAATTCTGGAACGCCTCAAGCAATTTCAACCAAACTTGGTACACAGATGACTTACTCTCTGGAAACAAATACTGTGGGGATCAGACACCCCTAACGCCCCTCAGGGTGTTTGTTCTGTTAAGATACAGACTGTTATGCCTTAAAATGGCTTTTATTGTATTGCTATAAAATGGCTTCTACTGTTCAGCACAATGGAGTTGCCATGGTAATGGCTTCACAGTATTCCACAAGGGGGTTCCCCCTGGTAAGGAGGAAAATCAAACATTAGAAATTACATTTGGTCCAGAAATTTTCCCCCTATAAATACATACCTGGGCAACATCAGGTTACCAACTAGTTAAAAATAAAACTGAGAACTTTAAAAATATTTACTTGACTTTGTGGACACCTCAAAAGAGTCTTGGTGATATCTTGGTATATTATAAAAACTCATGTTTTAGACTATAGCTTAGCACAGCAGCCTGCTAAGGCTCATGTGAGCAGAAATCCAAATACCTGGAGAAAAATTCTACTATAATGTGAAATTGACCTTAGCTTAGGGCTGATTAATATAGGGCTAGGCACTCATGATTTTGCTGAACTGCAAATTCCAACATCTCTCCCCATTGGCCATCCTAATCAGGATTCATTGAAGTTTAGAGAACTGTTCATTGCCTGTTTCATCCACCATCCACACTCAGCTGTAAATGCTGCACATTAATATCATTAATAAATAAATAGATCTATTTTTCAAAAAGCTTTCCAATTAATGTTATTTGTCTCTTTAAGAAACCTTAATACATTTTCAAGGAACAAGTTCTTCTTCCCTTGATATTCCCCTTCTGCTTGCTCCATCATGATTTTTCAGATTCTTTTCTCTGTTCTCTGTCTTCTAAAATTGTGCAGTGTGCTTCTACCCCTTTCCTTACTCAATAGAGAGATTCTAGAAGTGGAAATTGGTACCTGATTCTCTGAAAAACTGTGGGTGGATTTTTAGAAATTGGGCATTTCTGGACTGGAAACTAAAACATATGAAGAACGGTTGCAGGGACTGGTATGTCTAGTTTAATGAAAAGAAGGTCTAGGGGAGACATGATAGCAGTGTTCCAATATCTCAGGGGTTGCCACAAAGAAGAGGGAGTGAAACTATTCTCCAAAGCACCTGAGGGTAGAACAAGAAGCAATGGGTGGAAACCAATCAAGGAGAGAAGCAACTTAGAACTGAGGAGAAACTTCCTGGCAGTTAGAACAATTAATCAGTGGAACAGCTTGCCTCCAGAAGTTGTGAATGCCGCAACACTGGAAGTCTTTAAGAAGATGTTGGATAGCCATTTGTCTGAAAGAGTATAAGGTTTCTTGCATAGGCAGGGGGTTGGACTAGAAGACCCCCAAGGTCCCTTTCAACTCTGCTATTGTATTGTATTGTATCTGCCTTGGCCAAAAACTAGTGGCAACTTTGAATTTCTAAGTTCAGCGAAGCTCCATATTTCTTTCTTTCCTTCCTTCCTTCCTTCCCTCCTTCCTTCTTTTTCTTTCTTTCTTTCTTTCCTTCCTTCTTTCCTCCCTCCCTTGTTTGTTTCTTTCTTTCTTTCTTTCTTTCTTTCTTTCTTTCTTTCTTTCTTTCTTTCTTTCTTTCTTTCTTTCTTTCTTTCAAAATACACAGGCTTTGGATGAAACTGAAAATGCAGCACTTTCCTGTTTTACTAGTGTTCACAAAGCTATGAAACTCTATCTGAAATAGTTTATTTGGGAATGATGAGAAGCACAGCTTGTTTAAAAGTGAAGATAAACAAATACATATACAAGTCAGTCTCTGGTTACCCAAAAATTTAGAAATCCTATTAAATATCTATTAACAGTTCTATTCTTAAACCACATAGCTTGTGACATGATTATATTTCTTCATCAAAGTTTTAAATCATTTAATGTATTCGGTTATTTTAAAAAAAGAAAGGGATTAATTACAAGGCTAATTAAAGCTAGTTATTGATTCTGCATGCCTCAATAAAAAACTGTCAGCTTTGATAAATAAAACTTCCTTCCTTCCTTCCTTCCTTCCTTCCTTCCTTCCTTCCTTCCTTCCTTCCTTCCTTCCTTCCTTCCTTCCTCTAGCTGATAGTGTAAATTACATGATTGAACAGTAATAGCTTCTAATTGAGTTAGATTGCAAGCCTATGGTTCTTGCAGACAGATCTCAAGGGCCCCAGATTTTTTTTTCCTCTTCTGAGGTTGGAAAGACGTAAATTAACCCTAGAAAAAAAGAGGCGTGACCCCAAAAGTCTACTTTGTGAGCATCAGAAAGGCCATTAGAACCACCCAGGAGAAGACAATGTGAGTCCATTCTCTGGACATAACCATAGACTGTCTCTGCCTCCATGTTCTTGATACTTTCCCCTTCCCTGGACTCCCGGGGACAAACAAAATCTGATCCTGGAATACAATATTTTAATACATTTCTGCTACATCTATCTCCACTGACATCAATGGAAGAGAAACAATGTACGAAAGCAGAAGAAAAGGAAATAGGGAAGAGAAGAATGTCTAGTAGATTTTTTTCTGCAGTATGTTCTATATGAAGCGGCATTCAAAATTATTTTGGGAGCTTCCTGTAGGCTTCAAGGTGGTATTCAAATGGCATCTTACCTACCTATAAAGCCCTCCTTAGTGGCATCTTACCTACCTATAAAGCCCTCTTTACTCCACCCCACTAAGCAGACCAGACCATTAAATCAATATCATAGAGTGGCTACATTGAGATTGACTATAATCATAGACTCTTGTAAGTCAGATTGTACTTCCTCCTTCTTCGTATAGTTTGGTGAATCAGACATGTATGTCTGAGCTGCTTCCAAACAATGTTTAGATGTTCTGCTCTTAAAAGATGCTTTAGACCAGGAGTCTGGCACCAGTCCACAACATGCCAACAACTGGTCTGTGCAAACAAGTGAAGCCCCATCCATGGGATACCGGCAGCATGGTGAAATCCTCCAGTCCACGGGAAAACCTTTCTCCATGGAACTGATCCCTGGTGCCCAAAAGATGGGGGCCACTGCTTTAGTCCTTTTAACCTAGCATCAATGGAGCTTGCATATTTCCATCAAGTTCACCTTCCTGACTGTCTACACTGCCTTACTTACATGTCTCTCTCTCTCCAGTTGCTTCTGTCTAACCTACAAAAGTTGCATAAGATGTGTATGCTTCAGGTCCTTTCTTTGAAGTAATGCCACTTAATGGGGCCAAGGACATATGTCTTATCTGCTACTGGGCCTATCTTTTGGTGGGACTTCCTTGCCAAGGTTTGGATGGCTCTGATTCTGTTGGCCCTCCATTGAGCTGTAAAGACCTAACTTTCCCCTCATGAACTGGACCAGAGTCACAGAACAGACCTTGTTGTCAAAGCAAAAAAATGTATGTCGCTATTGTCAGCCTCAATTATATGTTACTGTATGTTATTTTTATTTAATTATTCTGGACCTGTATATTCTTTCTTTCTTCTTTCTTTCTTTCTTTCTTTCTTTCTTTCTTTCTTTCTTTCTTTCTTTCTTTCTTTCTTTCTTTCTTTTTAAAAATAATTATATGCCACCCTGGGTGTAAAATCTCTTAATACTTTTAATAGGCAAACAAATCCCACATCATTTCTACTTATGTGAATATTCTCATAAAACATCAATTTCTACATCTTTCTAAAAAGTAGATGATTTATATGCACTCAATCTGAAAAATTGATTGTAACTTTTTGAGAAGCGGGAAATCTCAACAGCATAAACACTTTATTCATTTCTATAAAATATGACTTGAGTTCATTCAGATGAAATAAAATTCTCTCACTCTCCTCTTGGTAGTTTTATCCGCTTTGATTAATAAACTCCTTATTGTCCTTATTAACAATTATTCACTCATTTATGTATTCTTAATAACTCAACACACGTTATAATATTAGGAATTTCTCTCTTGGATTCTTAAAAGTTTTGCGAGTTCAAAACCAGAGCATGAATTTTCCAGATCTATGATCAGCTGTAAGGGATATTTATTGCTATGATTCTGTAGGATATTCTTTGGCTGAGATGTCAAAAAAATGGATGAAACAAAAAAAAAATATCAGTATATACCTATCAGCGGATATTTTATTTCAATAATTGCAGTACAAATCCATTTCAAGTTCTGGATCCTTACAGCCATGGCCAAACAATAGAGAGTGATTTTGTAATTAATATTTAGCAGATGCTTTAGTACTATGCATTAAGAGTCCAAATGAATACCATAACAATGAACTTTTTCTTGTAATTAAAATAATTACACATGTCCCACATAGATAATGAGTACACTGGATATACTCCTACATTACCATATAGATGCAAATGTGGATAGTATGGAAAATAATGCAGTTTAGAGGAAGAACTTTAATAATGGGTTGTAAATTCAGACACACACATTTGAATGCTAGATAATTTGGCCAAGTATCATTCATAATATGGATAATTCTTTTTTCCCCATTCCAGTGGTTAATGCATTGGCAGACCACCAGGAGGTATTGGAATGTATATTAAAATCATAACTGTTACTAGTTAAAAAAAAACCTTGAAACTCATGAAAATGTGCATCATTCTAATAAAGACCTCTATGATAATCTATAAAATTATGTATGTCCACATCATCTTGACTTTTTAAACCATACTCTACAGATCTGTATCAAAACATGTTATGCTCTTTAAAACCAGGTTTGTTTTGTTTTGAGGGACGTGGTGTCTCAGTGGCTAAGATGGCAGTTTGGCGCCGCATAACAGAGTGAGCTCCCGTTACTTGTCCCAGCTTCTGCCAACCTAGCAGTTTGAAAGCACGTAAAAAATGCAAGTAGAAAAATAGGGACCACTTTTGGTGGGAAGATAACAGCATTCCATACACCATTGGCATTTAGTCGTGCTGGCCACATGACCACAGACATCTTCGGACAGCTTTGGCTCTTCAGCTTTGAAACGGAGATGACCACTGCCCCTTTGTTGTCGAGAACAACTAGCACATATGTGCAAGGGGAACCTTTACCTTTTTATCTTGGTTTGTTTATTTACAACCTGATCACCTCTTGCACTGATTGCCATTATGGGCTTTTTAATTCCAGACATATTGAGGCTGATGGAAAGCATCAAATAGATAACTAGTTCACAATTTTTTAAGCCAAGGCAAAAAAAACCACCCAAAAACCAATGTGGATTTTTAGGATCCCTGTCCCCGAGAACTAAAGTCAGTGTTTGTTTTTCCTTTACCATTTTGATTTAAATTTGGGAACCTATCAGTTGAATCAAGAATTACGATTCCTCCCTATATATATATTGCTCCCATCTATGGTGGGAGGGAGGGAGATGTGGTAGAAAAATTAGGCTGAAGTTTTCTTCAGGATACATTACTTTTTTGTGTCCTTTTCAAAGCATACCAAGATCTAACCACTGAGGTTCCGTAGCAAAGGTCCCTTTTGCTTAATGATCACAAAACAGGACTTCTCTGTCCTTTTCAGGTCTCTGTGTTTGTTTTGCTTGATCCAGCTTCTTTTTTTTTTTCAACCCGCCTTCCCACAGGAATGCGCTTGATGTGACAGCATGACAAGCTCGCCTCCAGTGTCAGTGGGGCTTGCCAAGAAGAAAATACTTTCCCCCCACATTTGACGTGCTTCCTCCTTTGCAACAGTCTGGTTTAATTGCACTCTGCATCTGGCCTTTACACAGCCCTGGTGATTAACAAGAGTAAACCCTGGCTTGAGCTTTTGCCTCCAGGGCCTGTATCAATTATCAGCTGGCACCCATTAGTCTTGCCAACTTTAGAGGAACCGTTTGTCTCTCCAAATGAATCAGGGAGACCATAGTAAATCAGCTCTCTCCCCCCCCCCTCTCTCCCTCCCCTCTCCACCTATCCCCGATCTTATTAAAGCACTGTTAGTTCTACCATCCATTTCACCATGGCTGCTTCTTGGAATATTGTTGCCATTCATACATCATGAAAGCTGTGATTCTCCTCAGGGTATCACATGCTAAGTTCTGATAACATTTCATGCTTTTTAAAAAATATACTAGTGACAGTCCAATTGTGTCTCAGTCATCAAAAGTAGTCCATTCCCCCCCCCCCTTTCCCCTTGAATTAAAATACAATATTAAAAGCAGGGAAGCCCGTTTTTATGGGCACTGTACAGTCCTAAAGATGTGTGCTTGATCTACAGGGTCCTTTAAAAATTAATTTCTATTGTTGTTATGTCCTGTTTATATTTCCATTATATTTCCTCTTTGGTAGCTCATTCATTTTATCACTATAAAACATCCCTGAGAGATTTTGAGCAAAGTCATTACAACCGGATTTCAATAATATGAAACCAGGTATAAACTGGGTATACTGAAACTGGACAGCATAAGCACATCATGCTAGTTCTTTATCATCTTCATTGTCCCCCAGTTTGTTTCTGGAACTAATTAAAGGAGTTGGTGTCAACCAATAAAGGATTTCATAGCATGGTACCAAAGTCTCTGAATAAACACCTCTTCCTGTAGGCTGCTAATCATACTCTATATCCTTGGGGGGGGGGGAACTTTGCTCCAGACAGAATAACAGAGTTGGAAAGGACCTTGGAGGTCTTCTAGTCCAACCCCCTGCTCAGGCAGGAAACCCTATACCCATAATGGCGAATCTATGGCACACGTGCCACAGGTGGCATGCGGAGCCATTTGTTAGGGCACGCAAGGTGTTGCCCTGTCAGCTCCAGCGTCCATGCATGTGCTGGCCAGCTGACTTCAGCCTTCATTTTTGGCTGTTTTTCACCCTTCGGAGACTTCAGGGGGGCAGGGGAGGCCGTTTTCGTCCTCCCCATTGCTCCTAGAAAGCCTCTGGAGCTTGGGGAGAGCAAAAAATGGGTCCATCGTGGGCCAAAAGTGGGGGGAGAAAGGGGGGAGGGCGGGGGTCACACACGCATGTCCGGGGTGTGGGTGTGTGCACATAGAATTATGGGTGTGGGCATGCCTGTGCATGCCCCCACTGTGCTCCCCCTGCTTTTGGCCCACAATAGCAAAAAGGTTAGCCATCACTGTCCTATACCATTTCAAACAAATCATTGTCCAATCTCTTCTTAAAAATTTCCAGCATCGGAGCATTTAAAACTTCTGGAGGCAAGTTGTTCCACTGATTAATTGTTCTAATTGTCAAGAAATTTCTCCTCAGTTTTAGGTTGCTTCTATACTTGATTAGTTTCCATCCATTGCTTTTTCCTTTCTTGTCCTTTAGAAAATCAGTTGAGCATCTTTTCTTTGTGTCAGCCCCTCAAATTTTGGAACACTGCTATCAAATCTCCCAATGTCCTTCTTTTCGCTAGACAAGATATACCCAATTTCTGCAACTGTTCTTCATATGTTTTAGCTCCAGCCCCTCAATCATCTTTGTTGCTCTTCTCTGAATTTTTTCTATACAATTTTACCCTGTCTGGATTTTCATCATATGGCAGTTCTGCTGAAACAAACAAACAAACCCCACATAGAAAGTGCTTTTTTGAAAGAAAAGCGAAAAAGCACAACAAAGAAAAAAAGGATGTATCATTTTAGTAATAAATGGTTACAATTATATACATAGTTATTTAATATAATTATTATTCAAGTGTGTGTGTGTGTGTGTGTGTGTGTGTGTGTGTGTATTGTATTTTTTTGTAGTATTCGGGTCTTTTCCCGTGTAAGATTGAGATTGTCTTGGCAACGTTTCAGCAAGATCTCACTTGCCATCTTCAGGCTTTGGCCTTAAAATGCAATCGGAGCTGCCGTCTTTCTGTAAATCTTGGTGGGAGGGGATGGGCTGCTGGCTTTGTTTCAGTAAGTGGAATGATTGGTTGTGTGGTTGTATCATGATTGGTACATTGGTGCTGATTGGTGCTGGCTGTGTGTGCATTGTTGTTTTGTATTGTAAAGGCCTGGGTGGTGGGTGGTGTTCATTTGTTGACTAGGGCTGGTTTCCAGATGTCTGGTAGATGGGAGGTATCATCTCGTTTATTCATGTTGTGGGGGTGTTTCTCTATTTCAATTGCTTCCATAATTATTCTCTTGTTGAGGTGTTCTGTTTTGGAGATTAACCTGGCTCCTTCAAAATTGATTTCATGTCCTGTAGCTTTAAGGTGCTGGAAAAGGGAGGACGTTTTTTTCTTTTTTTCTTACTACATTCTTGTGTTCTGCGATGCGTGCATTTATTCTCCTGTTTGTTTGTCTTATATATGTTGCCGGGCAGATTTTGCATGGTATTTCGTAGACTCCTTGGTTTTCTAGCTGGATTTTGTCTTTGGGGTTTCTTAAGATGTTGGCTATTTTTTGGTCAGTGGTTTTAACTGCTACTTAAATGCACAATCCCATCACCACCCTGCACAGATCAACTCTGTAGCCAAGACCCTCATCTCCAGAACCAAACGCCTAGCCGACAAAGACCACCTGAAAACTGAATTACACAAACTCACAAATGTATTAATCTCCAATGGATTCCAAAGAAAAACAATCACCAAACTAATCCAAAAGGAGACTCCCCCAAAAAACCAAGACACAGAACAGGACAATGGCATCGCCCTCCTCCCTTACATCAAAGGCACCACAGATAAAATCAGCAAAATTCTCCACAAGCACAATATCAAGACAGCCTTCACCACTGACCAAAAAATAGCCAGCACCAATCAACCAATCATGATACAACCACACAACCAATCATTCCACTTACTGAAACAAAGCCAGCACCCCATCCCCTCCCACCAAGATATATGTATATGTATGTATTTAATACATTTAAATAACCATCATGGTTTTTAACTTATTGTATTTTGTAAAAATGAGTCTCATATTTCATTACATTTGTCTGTGGAAGGCATGTACAATCAGGTCTTCCACTCAATCTATTAAGTGGCAGCAGTGCATTCAGTGCAAAAAAGCAAATTCCAAACTAGGGTTCATTAAAGAAGGGACAGAAAATAAAATTTCTAGCAATACTCCCACATATTAAATATTGTACAAATCTGATCACATTTGAAAAGTAATTTTATTTATCAATTTTTTTAAAGAACACCCACATCAATCACAGAGGTACTCTGTGTGGTGTACAAATAAAACAATATAACAGAATAACAGAACAAAAGAGTTTGAAGGGAACCCGAAGTTCTTCTAGTCGAGGGGTCTCCAACCTTGGCAACTTTAAGCCTGGTAGACTTCAACTCCAGGGGAATTCTGGGAGTTGAAGTCCTCCAGGCTTAAAGTCGCCAAGTTTGGAGACCCCTGTTCTAATCCAACCATGTGCTCAAGCTGGAGATCCTATATCATTTCAGACAAATGTCTGTCCTGTCTCTTCTTCAATGCTTCAATGTTAGGAAATTTCTCCCTAGTTCTAGGTTGGTTTTCTCCTTGGTTAGTTTCCATCTGTTGTTTCTTTTCTTGCCTTCTGGTGCTTTGGAATTTTGGTGCTTTGGAGTGATATTACCGCAGAAAGTTAGCAGAGAACAAACAGAATAATTAGAAGTCTTCAACATCTTTCTATAAGAAAAAGCTAAAACATTTGGGAGTGTTGGAAGGAAAATTATGGCTGGGATAGACATGGCAGAGGCCTATAAAATAATAAAGGACATGGAAAAGGGACAGGGCACTTTCTCCTTTTGCCAAAACAGTGAGAACCAAAATCATCCAGAGATGTTTACAGAAAGGAAATTTAGTAGATTTTAAGGCAGTGCTTCCCAAACCTGAGTTAATTACCCCAAACTGGTAAAAGTGTTTGGGTAATGACCACACATACTCATTGCCCAATCACAGCAGTGACATTTAAATAAGGAATTTCTGATAAGCAGTTTTGGGTAATGAATGTTTGGGAAACACCATATTGAGGAAATGATTACTTCTATAAATCATGTGATTAGCCTGTGGAAGTTATGACCCCCAGATAGGGTGATGGCAGCTAACTTTAATGCATCTTTAAAGGGATGGGATAAATTCATGGAAAATATTCTATAAAGGTTTACTGGCCTTGGAAAATGTTATTTCTGGACACAAGAGCAATGCACATCCAAATAACAGTGGCATGGGTACAACAGCGACAGAGATCCAGTAATAAAAGATCTGTCCTTGGATTATTACAAGGAAGCATCAAAATGCTTGCAGCTGGCAAATGGGGTAAATAAATAACCATAACATCCATTTCAAAGTTTACACAGACTTTATACATAACAAATCTGTTCATTGAAAACATCTGTAACAAAAAAAAATCATTGACTTCAAACTTTTCAAAAGATGATATGTGAATTGCTATTAACTCAGCTTTGTTTCTATGCTGGAACACTGTGAAAGTGTTTGCTGTGTTATTTTCTTAAATCTACAATAAGAGTTTTCATTGACCCAGATGCTGGATTACCATTTAATCACCAGACACGCATAAACTTACCTCGTCCTCAAGCGGGAGTAGCTAACATGAGCAGAACTACTCCCGAAGCAAGTGCTTTGGGAATTGCAGATTGTAGCAATTTGCAATGGAGTTTAGGATAAATTTGTATCAAATCAGCTCCAGTGATTTAAAGGTGGAAACTCAAGGAAGTGCAGTTAGGAGGAAAGAGCTCAAGGGCTCCCAAGGCTGAACTAACAGCAACATTTGGAAAGATGATTCCTTAGTGACCTCAGTTTGTTGCATAAGATATAAGACATACCAATGCAGCTTAATAATGAAAGCTTATTTAGAAGCTTTCTGCCTAAAGCAGAATGTCCACCCTTTTCCTGTCCTACTGTGGCCATTAAGTAGGGGTAGGGGAGGCATTCATTCCAATTGCATTTACCTAATTCATATTTTCCAAACCAATATTTGAACTGAAACATAATTCTGCTTTAGTATTCGTAAGTCCTTGAATATTGCAGTGCAATCAATCCAATTAAAAGAGTACATGTAAAAAAAAAAGTGGGTTTAGAGAGAAGTACTGTATGTACAAACACTTGTCCATTAGCGATGATATCGAGGAACGAATCCAAATTGCATTAGAGGAAATGGTTTGCGTGCACTTTAGAAGGAATGTGAAAATGCAGATGAATATGCTGACTTATAAAAGTGCACGAAGTGATGCGAAAGTCCACATTCAGCAGAAGGTTGAGATAATTAGAAGAAAATGAAAGCAAACAAACCTGAATTTGGTCATTCCATGGGCTCTTTTTCTGAAACAGGCAACATGTATATGACTTGACAATGCATACTTTTGGGAGGATGGGGAAATATGGTAACAATTATAATTCTTTCCAGAATTATCAAATTTCTGTGAATTTCAGTGATTTGGGGTTTGTGGTCCCACTCTATAGAGGGCACCAAATTCCTTTCCTTTTCCTTTTCTAAAGGGAGAGATTTATATGCAAGGGTACATTAAATCCTGTGATTTCAACTCACCATCAGTACTAATATAACACAGGCTCAGATTAGCTTCTTAGTGAAAACTGGATTGCCTTCCTGCTGTGGAATACAGGTAGTCCTCGACATACGACTACGATTGAGCCTAACATTTCTGCTGTTAAGTGAGACACTTCTTAAGTGGGTTTTGCCACATTTTACAGCCTTTTTTGCCACTGTTGATCCATGAATCATTGCAGTTGATAAGTTAGTAACCTGGTTGTTAAGTGAATTTAGCTTCCCCATTGACGTGAAAGCTGGGACATGATCAGTGAAGTGAAGACAAGGATAGAGAACATTCAAACAGCATTCTTCCAAATGAAAAATATCTTCTGCAGTCACAACATAAGCCTAAAACTGAAAATCAGGCTTGTCAGATGTTACATCTTTTCTATCCTGCTCTACGGAGTGGAGAGTTGGTCTCTGACAGAAAGCCTCTTGAAGACACTAGAATCATTTGAAATGTGGATTTACAGATGGCTGTTTCATATAATCTGGGTTGAGAAAATCACAAATGAGGAGGTGATAAGCTGCCTGGGAAAGCCAAGGGAAATCATCAAAACCATAAAAAAGAGAAAGAATATTTTGGACATGTGATGCAACACCCAGAAAAATACGGCATCCTTCACTTAATCCTCCAGGGAAAAATGGAAGGCAAACAAGGTCTAGGCAGAAGAAGAACATCATGGCTTCAAAACTCAAGGGACTAGTTTGGACAAACTCAGCGCACTTTTTCATGCGGCTTTTGACAAAAATAGGATTGTCAATGTGATCGCCAATGTCCGATGACGGATATGGCACAAGAATAAGAATAAGAATTGACTTAGCTTGTTACAAGGTCACAAAAGGTGATCTTATGACCTTGGGACACAACAGCAGTGATAAATATGAACCAATGGCCAAGCATCTGAAATTTGATCACATGACCATGGGGATGTTGCAATGATTGTAACTTGTAAGTGTGAAAAATGGTCATAAGCAGTGGTAGGTTCCTATCAGTTTGGCCAAACAGGTAGTGGTTTGGCAGCCTGGATCGCTGGAACAGGCAGCGACCCAGGCCTGCCATACTCCCAAACCGGTTCTCCAGGCACCGCCATAAGTGCCACCATCTTGATTTTCAGTTCTGCACATGTACAAAACAATTTTAATTGCACTCACACAAGCCAACCAGCAGTAGTGCCTGCCGGAACCCACACTTAGTCATAAGTCACTTTTTTCAATGCCCTTTTAACATTGAATGGTCACAAAATGAACTGTTTTAAGTAAAGTATTACCAATACAAATCTTGTCCCTTCAGCCTTGTTGATTGATAGAAGAGAAGGAAGAGATTTCCCAGTCTCAAACCACTCTTTAGTCATTTTAGCAGATGCCCCCATAAGTGAATTAAAGAAACAATAATTGCGAAACCAAAGCACATTTGAACCAAGAAACTTCCAATTGAAGGCAAAATCTTTTTGTGCACAAATCTACAGGATAGATTATGAGATGTAGACTTGGTGGCCTGGCATTCTTCCAGTACAACTTGTCAGGTTACCCCTGAATGAGCCTAGAGCAAAGCGAGGGAGCACTAAGCCCCAAGATGCCATTACCTAAGTCCAGGCATGCTTGATTGGGGGTGATTTCACTTTTCATCAAAGGAACCACCTGATCCCCCTTCCAAGGTAATGGGCTTTTGTAATTCATTCCTCTGTATTGTTGTTTGCTTTAGTTACTGGGGGGCCCAGCGGAGGAAGCAGTGTTTTTTTTTTCAATCCAGAGCAGTGGTGGGTTCCTGCTGGATCGCACCGGATCGCGCGGGCTCCCTTTCAGCGCTCCACCTGGCTTGCGCGCTCCCTTTCAGCGCTCCACCTGGCTCTCGCGCTCCCTTCCGGCGCTGAAACCGGAAGTACAGTCTTGCCCCGCCCCTGGCGAAGCAACGACGCCTGCCTGCGCTCCACCAGCTCGGCTGGGAACGGAGATGCTTCCTCAGCGGAGCGGAGCGACTTTTCAGGCGCTCCACTCCGCTGAGGAAACATCTCTGTTCCCAGCCGAGCTGGTGGAGCGCAGACAGGCGTCGTTGCTTCGCCAGGGCCGGGCAAAACTGTACTTCCGGTTTCAGCGCCGGAAGGGAGCGCGAGAGCCAGGTGGAGCGCTGAAAGGGAGCGCGCAAGCCAGGTGGAGCACTGAAAGGGAGCGCGCAAGCCAGGTGGAGCGCTGAAAGGGAGCGCGCGCGATCCGGTGCGATCCGGGAGGAACCCACCACTGATCCAGAGACAATTCCTTGAAAAGATAACACGTATTTTTCAGTATTCTGGCTGAGCATCCACAAATTCCTCTCTGACTTAGTGCATTTGTACCCAAGGCAAACATTCTTGCATAATGTGCATGTATTAATTACTATCTTCCCGAGAGCATATTGTCTATCCCAGTGCTTCTCAACCTGGGCAATTAAAGATGTGTGGACTTCAGTTCCCAGAATTCCCCAGCCGGCTTGCTTGTTGGCTGGAGAATTCTGGGAGTTGAAGTCCACATATCTTAAAGTTTCCAAGGTTAAGAAATGCTGATTTATACAGTACTCTGCATTGGGACCAGGGGAAATCACTCCATTATGCAAAACAGGATTTTGAGTCCTTCAAATCCAGATTATTGAAGATAGAATTCACTGATCACTACTGTGTTTCCCCGAAAATAAGACAGGGTCTTATGTTCTTTTGGCCCCCAAAATAAGCACTTGGCCTTATTTTGGGGAGGTCTTATTATTTTTGAGGTGCATGGGGGCCCTAAACTTTAACCCACAGATCAGCTGATCCAGAGAGGGTCAGAAGTTCTGTCTCTATTTCTGGCACATTCTTGCCAATCCTAGTGTCACTGGGCCTGATGCCCTTTTTGCGGCTGCCACTAAAAGAAGGGGTGCGGTAGCTAGGGTTTGCAGTAGCGGCCTCTGAGAGGCCTTTTCGCATGGATGGCAGGTGGGGCGCGTGGGGCATGCTCTCTTCTCCTCCCAGGAAATGGCAGGGACTGGCTGCACATGCATTTAAATATTTTAGGGGAGGGCTTATTTTGCGGGGAGGGCTTATTTTATCACATGTGCTTAAAAGACCGATTGGGCTTATTATCCAGGGAGGTCTTATTTTTTGAGAATCAGGGCTAATAACTCTAATTTGGGGAAATGATGTTTGTTATGTATCAGGATTTCATGTGTATTCTTAAACTCAACATGCTTCTTGCTGTAACAGTACATTGTTTTCTTTTCTTCTTTCACAGCTCCCAGGGATATGTAGACTGAAGTTAGTCCATTAGAATGTCTGAGTTGATAAGTATTCTAATCCATTTTTAAAGGATATTCTTAAAAATAATCCTATCCTTAAATTTTCCAGTCACTGGAAATTCTGTGCCCTATTACATAATGTTCCCCCAATGTGCTTTTAAAAACAAATTTTAGGAGATGAGGAGCCAATGTCGCGACGAGATGACGTGCGATCTCAATGCTCTGAGATCGCCGTCGATACTTTTGCCTCTGGGTGGTCCAAATGGACCTAAACCGTCCCCCAGAGACAGTGAACAGGAAGAATACGTCTTGCTGATCTCAGGGACATCGCAAAGTCCCTGATCGATCCAAGAGAAGTTCTTCAAGCCAGCGACAAAAAATCCAGCCATTAGGCTGATGAAGTTGGGACGGCTCCAAAATGGAAGGAAAGAGAAAGTGTTTCCAGCTGGTGAGGAATGTTTACTGTTTTAAAAGAGACTGCCTATAAAAAACTTAAAATTAATTTAAATTGGAGAACAGAAGAAATAAGTGGTGGAATTTGGAATGGTTTTGGACAGTGGGTTATCTTACTTTTTAAATGCTATCTTCATGGATGGAATTTATGCAAGCCTTTTAAAATGAATGGATTAAGTTTTCTTCTTCTATTTTTTCCTTTTATTATTCTTTGTAACCTAAGGACTAAAATTCTCCTCTTTCATTACTGTGGGTGTTCTTCTAACTCATTCAAGAATCGGACTTGAAATACAAAAAAGATACAAAAAGAAACAAAGAAAATTGCAACAATAACACTGCTACTCAGAGGCTGGAGGTTTGTGTATTGGAAACGAAACACTCTTACTTTTCTCATTGATTATCCTGGCTTGGCAGTCCAAGGTCTCACTGCTTGTTTATAGAGAGTGATAAGAAGAAAAGCATACAGATGTCCTTTTGAAGTATATCTCTATCCAGAGAAAAGTGAAAATAAAATGTTATTGTGAATCTATGCTTAATTTTGTTAACCTTCCAAGCTAGAGCAGCAGTGTTTGTTAGCTGGAGATAATGGCACAATTTCAACAGCAGAAATGAACTTTAAGTCTGCAAAAAATATTCTCAGAAATACAGAAATTATCAAACACATATGAGAGGATAGAGAAGAAGTTGGAAGACTTAGAGCATCTATCAGCAAAATATGATGAAGAAGTTGGAGATGTTTATCAAGTGGAAAAAGTGGTGGTATCGAAGAGGAAAATGAATATAAAGAAATTAAAATTGCTGATATTTATGGTGATTGGTTTGTCTCTGAAAATGGAAAGAGTGGAATACTGAAAGAGGAATTAAATGGAGGGGAAATCTACCCCAGATGGCAAGATACAGAAGAAGAAAAAACAAAAGAATTTATGGATTTAAAGAAAGAAATGTTATTAGCAATATCATTGATAACACTACCGACACTCAAAGATAAGCTGATGAAGGAAACAGAAGAAGGGCATTGAAATTACATGAGAGATTTTATAAGCAAGGAGTTGCTAAGAGGAGTCCATGCAAAGTTGATTAAGGAGATGATTAGAGGACTGACACCACAAATGGCAGAAGATATGAGACTGTTTTGCTAGTGGAAAGATACAGGTTGATAGATGGAGGAGAATAATTTAAAACTAGTTAAACTTAGTGAAATTTAGTGACAATAGATATAGTTAAATAAATAATTGATAATGATAATAATGTATACAATGTGTAGTGTTATGATAAGTAATAATTGGATATGAATATTGAATGGTACCCATGAAAGGAAGATTAGAAATCCCTTTGGATTATATATAAAGGTTAATAAAAAAGAACTAAGTTAGATATAGTTAAGTCTTGATTATTAGGGGGGAAATGTTATGATAATAAATAATAAATAAATAAATATTTATTTCTTAGCCGCACCCTCTCCCGAAGGACTCGGGGCGGCGTACAATGAAACATATGAAATAAATATGTGGACAAAACAAACATATAACAGAGACATATACCGAGACATACACAAGGAGGAGGTCGGCTGATGAATAAAAAACAATTAGAATACAGTGATTTAAAAACCCCTAAATAATTAAATATAATTAAAATACCCAATTAAAAACCCATCAGGAGCGATATGGTTAGATCAAAGTTGAGCCAGGCCAGCTACTTGGAATAGGTGGGTCTTAAGCTTAATACGAAAGGAGCGGAGGTCAGAGGTATTCCTAATATCCGGAGGGAGGTCATTCCACAGGGCTGGGCCCACCACAGAGAAGGCTCTACTCCTAGGCGCCGCCCCCCGACACTGTCTAGTGGACGGCACCTGGAGGACGCCCTCTCTGTGCGAGCGGATTGGTCGCAGGGATGTATGGGGCAGAATACGATCCCGCAAGTAACTAGGTCCTGAGCCGCAAGTAACTAGGTCCTGAGCCATACTGGATATAGTTAAATAAAGGAGGGATAATGATAACAACGTATATACAGGTATGGCTATAACATAAGGAAACTGGTTGTAAATTTTAAACAGTGATTTGGAAAGGAGGATTAGAAAACTTTGTTATTAAATATTAATCATGTTTAGCTAGAATAGGACATAAGGATTCAGTGTTATTGGAGGATTTTAGAAATAGTAAATGAAATGCCAGTATGTGGTTATGTATTAAATCTTGGTATATTTTATGATGAAGGATGTTTAAACAATTATAGTCAAATGAAAATGGAGGTATGATGTTGGTAACATATAAATATCTCAGTTAAAGTACTTGAGTTAATATGAATTATGCTTGATGACTGTGGAAGAGATTCACGAAAGCCTTTTTTTTAACCAACTGATACACTTTCTACAGTATGTAAAAAGGATGTGTTGTGTTTGTTTTGAAAATTAAAAATAAAAAAAAATATTTAAAAAAAACAAAATTTAACCTTTCTTTCTAACGCAACTTTTTCTAATGCAGATATTTCCAAATACACCTACCAGATCTCACTTATTTGTTTTCCTGGATGAGTTGCCCTTGTCTTACAGCAGTTCATTTAGTGACCATTCAAAGTTACAATGGCACTGAAAAAAACTTGACTTTTGACCATTTTCCACACCATTTTATGACTGTTGCAGCATCTCCATAGTCATGTGATCAAAAGATGCTTGGCTTCAAATTTATGAAGGCTTCCTTGTCCCAGTTGATCCCATTGTCATGTGATCATCTTTTGTGATCTTCTGACAAGCAAAGTCAATGGGGAAGTCAGATTCACTTAACAACCATGTTACTAACTTAGAAACTGCAGTGATTCATTCAACAACTGTGGCAAGAAAGGTTGTAAAATGGAGCAAAATTCACTTAACAAATATTTCGCTTAGCAGCAGAAATTTTGGGCTCAATTGTAGTTGTAAGTCATGAGCAACCCCAATGTATGTTTTTAAGGATGCAGGCTCTAACACTGAAAATCAGCGTGTAATTTATTATCAAACGACCTCTTTTTCTCTAGCCTGATCTTTTATGGTTTTCTCAACTTAGGAATTATTCTAAAACTGAGTTTTGAATTTAGATATCTGAAATCCACTGTTCTTCATATTTATCCCCCCGCCCCCAAACTCCATGAATACTGTTAATGTGACCAACTTTTTTACAATGAAAAGGAGGACAAATAAATTGGAAAAAATATATCGTAAATAAAAGAAATATTTTATTCATTGCAACAATAATACACTAAAATATGATATATTGAATTTGAATTTGAATTTATTAGCGCTTATAGACCGCCCCCTCTCCCGAAAGGGACTCGGGGCGGTGTACAGTCCATGTCAAAGAACAAAATTACAACAATTAAGATTACTAAATGGACAATATATATATACAAATATAAATAGATGGATAAGAGGAGGATAAAAGATGTGCAGGACTGTATTGCTAATAAATAATTAAAATAAACAGACATTAAAATCCCAATACCCAATAAAATTAAGTCTACAGAATAATCCCCTTAAAAACCAGTAAAAATATAAATGCCAGGAGATAGGCGTTGAAATTATGCCAGGCCAGCCAGTCGGAACAGGTGAGTCTTTAGTTTCTGCCGGAAGGAGCGGAAGTCGGTGATGGTTCTAATGTCGGGGGGGAGGTCATTCCAGAGGGTTGGGCCCATCACAGAGAAGGCCCTACTCCTTGGCGTCGCCCGCTGGCATTGCCTAGCGGACGGCACCAGGAGAAGCCCCTCCCTGTGAGAGGGAATTGGCCGCTGGGATGTATGTGGGAGGACGCGATCCCGCAGGTAACTGGGCCCTATGCCAAGGAGCGCTTTAAAGATGGTGGTCAAAACCTTGAAACGCACCTGAAAGATCACAGGCAGCCAGTGCAGCTCGCGCAGGAGCGGTGTTACATGGGAGTACCTGGTACTCCCCATGACTGCCCGCGCGGCTGCGTTCTGGACTAGCTGCAGTCTTCGGGCGCGTCTCAAGGGAAGCCCCATGTAGAGAGCATTACAGTAGTCCAGGCGAGACGTCACCAGTGCATGAGTGACCGTGCGTAGGGCATCCCGGTCCAGGAGGGGGCGCAATTGGCGCACCAGGCGAACCTGGTGGAACGCCCCCCTTGCCACGGCTGCCACATGGTCATCCATTGACAGCCGGGCATCTAGGAGGACGCCCAAATTGCGCGCCCGTTCCACAGGGGGCAGCTGTTCGCCCCCTATGGCCAGCGCTGGAATCAGCTGACTGAACTGAGGTGCCGGTAGCCACAGCCACTCAGTCTTGGAGGGGTTGAGTTTGAGTCTGTTGTCCCCCATCCAGACCCCGACGGCTTCCAAACACCGGGACATCACTTCGACAGCCTCACTGGGGTGGTTTGGGGTTGAAACGTACAGCTGAGTATCATCAGCGTACAGATGTTATTCAACCCCAAAACCACGGATGATCTCCCCCAGCGGCTTCACATATGCGTTGAACAGGAGGGGCGAAAGGACTGATCCCTGCGGCACCCCACAAGTGAGTGACCTCAGGGTCGACCTCTGCCCCCCCCCCCATCAACACACATTGCGACCGGTCGGAGAGATAGGAGCCGAACCACCGTAAAACGGTGCCTCCGACTCCCATCCCCTCCAGCCGGCGCAATAGGATACCATGGTCGATGGTATCAAAAGCCGCTGAGAGATCTAATAGGACCAGGATAGAGGAGCAACCTCTATCTCTGGCCCTCCAGAGATCATCCACCAGCGCGACCAAGGCTGTCTCTGTGCTGTGCCCGGGTCGGAAGCCGGACTGGCGTGGGTCTAGATATTCGGATTCGTCAAGGTGTCGTGGAAATTGCTGCGCCACCACATTCTCAACAACCTTCGCTAAAAAAGGAAGGTTGGAGACTGGACGATAATTAGCCAGCTCCATTGGGTCCAGTGAAGGCCTCTTGAGTAAGGGCCTCACCACCGCCTCTTTCAAGGCAGTTGGTAAGGATCCCTCACCCAATGCAGCGTTCACCAGGCCCAGAAGCCAGCCTCGTGTCACCTCCCAGGATGCCAGTACCAGCCAGGAGGGACACGGGTCCATTAAACATGTGGTGGGCCGCAGCCGTCCATGCAACCTGTCCAAATCATCGGGGGCAACAGAGTCAAACTCCTCCCAGAGTGGTCTTACAAGACTCACTGTTGACGGCTCGTCCTGGCCACTGGAGGGGGCCCATCCGCTCCGGATCTGAGCGACTTTGTCCTGCAGATATTCCCCAAACTCCTCTGCTCTACCCTGCAAGGGCGCCACCCGCGCCCCCTGCGATAGGAGGGAGCGGGTCACCCTAAACAGGGCGGCAGGGCGGTTATCCGCGGACGCAATAAGAGCGGCACAATGTCTACGTTTGGCCGCTCTCAATGCCACAAGGTAGGTCCGTAAATAGGATCTTACCTGTGTTCGATCAGACTCGGAGCGTGAGGACCTCCACCTGCTCTCTAGACGTCTCCTATGGCGCTTCATCGCCCTCAGCTCCTCGGTGTACCAAGGGGCTCGGGCGGATCGCTGCCGCAGGAGAGGTCGCAAAGGCGCAACCCGGTCCAAGGCCCCAGCCGTCGCCATATTCCAGGCGGCCACTAGGTCCTCCGACCGAGCGCGGGTCAGGGCTACAGGTAGCGGCCCAAGCTCCGTCTGGAACCTCTCCGGTTCCATCAGGTGCTTGGGGCGGTACCAGCTTGGATGAGCTGGCTCCGCCTCCTCGCGGTGAGGGGTAGCGACAGGGAAGTCGAGCCGGAGACATGAGTGATCTGACCATGACAGGGGAGTAATAACTAGGTCCCCTATTCCCAGATCACTCGTCCACTGTTCAGATACAAAGATAAGGTCCAATGTGTGACCACCCTCGTGTGTGGGGCCCTGAATTAGTTGGGTCAGGCCCATGGCTGTCATGGAAGCCATGAACTCCCGAGCCACCTCAGATGCTGATCCCGTCGACGGCAGGTTGAAGTCCCCCATGACCATAAGCCTGGGGATCTCAACCGCCGTCTCTGAGATCAGCTCGAGGAGCTCGGGCAGGGCCGCTGATGTATACCGAGGAGCCAAGTATACAATCAGCAGGCCCAACTGCCTCCCTGGGCCCCATTTAACACCTAGGGACTCACAACCGGGTATCTGAGGAACAGTGAACTCTCTCAGTTCTAGACTTTCCCGAATAACTACCGCCACCCCGCCACCCTTACCCAGGGCCCGGGGCTGATGGAATGCACGGAAACCCGGTGGGCACATTTCCACGAGGGGTAAGCCACCCTCGTGGCCCAACCAGGTCTCCGTTATCCCTGCAAGGTCCAGCTCCCCCTCTGAGATCAACTCACTAATGAGGGGGGCCTTGTTGGTTACGGACCTTGCATTGCACAGCATCAGCCGCATGCCCTGGCCCTGTAGTTCCCGACCACCCAGTCTGTGGGGGTTGGTACAAACGACCGGGCGTAGCCAACAGCCACGGTCTCCCAACCGACCTCGTGATTTTCTCCTGTCCTCGCATCCCCCCCTCCCAACGACCGATGTAATAAAACAACCCTCTACTGGAATGTCTTGTTCCCTCTCCCCCCCCACCCCGCTCACTCCCCTCCTTGACTCACCTGCTCGTCTGGTGCTGGCTTCTCTCCCGGCCTGGTTAACCCACCCACCCCTCCCTGGAACCCCCTAAGAACAATGTAAAACATTTCGATAAAAAGCCCCTCAGCTTCCGTTTCTTCCAACTCTCGGGGTTCACAAACCCGTCATCAAGGCAGGCCCTTGAAAGCGCCAAGGGCCATACCTGCGAGAGAGGGGCCTCTCGCAGGCGGAGCAGGTCTAGCCTTGAGTAGATTGATAAAATATTAAAACCCAATTGGGTAAGGGTGCAGATGGTAAAAGTTAATAGCTAATAGCCGGAGGCTGAGATGTTACTGGGGAGCTGGAGGGGAAAATGTTCCAAATATTTCCAGGACGTGAAGGTGAAGCAGGTGGAGATATCATAAAAATGGGGGACAGTCCAAGGTGGTTGAAAATAGATGTAGTACAGATGTGGGTTCCTTAGTGAATGGGGGGTGGCCTTCTAAGCCCAGCTGTTCTTGGTCTTAGTCTGGGCAGTCAGTTGGGCTCATCCATGGCCCTAACACGGGTCTCCAGTGACCTCTAAGGTTCCAGGCCATCCCCAACCATTATTTAAGGTCTTCTTCTTTCTACTGGTTCCCAACATCCTCACCTTGACCCCCCCATCCGGCATCTCAGTTCTCAGTTCTCTTAACATTCGCAGCAGTTTGGGGAAAAGCTTCCAAGATTATCAAGACACCAGAGCAAGTTCCCAGGAGCATGGAAGCAGCCAGGATACGGCCAGCTGTTATGGGGGAGTCCCTGGGAGTCCCTGGCTGCGGTTCTTTCCACACACCCAATACCGCAGCCATCTCCCAGTGCCGCTCCCTGCTGCCTCCCCATTCTGCTCACCACTCGATGTCCTCTGGTGTCCTTTGGCGTTGTAGGGCGGCTCCAGAACTTCCATTGCCTCCCCGTCCTCTCTGGTGCCGCTGGCTTGCCTTTTCTGGTGCCTGTCTTGCCTTTTCCCCTTTCCTCTTTCAAATTTCGCACCGCGCTGCCGCCGCCGCCATTGCCTCACAGCTTCCTTCCTCGGCTTCTCAGCTCCGCTCCGCTCCTTTTGCCTCCAAGCTTCTCCGACCACCCCTGGTGGACTAAGACAAGCCCCAAACACGCCAGGGTGGTCGGGCTATCCGAATCTCAGCTCCCCGATGCCATGGGGGCCGGTGGCAACCTCCTACCCCTGTTGGGCGCTCCACGGTAAGCTAGGAGCTCAAACAGGCAACCGCCATCGCCGGAAGCTCCTCCTCCTCCCTTTTTATTATATGCATAATAAAAACATTTGCAACATTTTATATTGTAATTATGCTTACATGCCTGTTAATTATTATTTAAATGCGTACTTTTCCGTTGAATTAATATTTTTTATCAATGTATCATCTTCTAACAATATATTGGAAATATCTGAACAAGAAATATCCTTCATATTGAATTTTACGGCAAGTGCTGCAGCTAGAGTATCAACATTCAATCTCGATTTCTCACTTGTCGAAAAATCATTGGCAATTGAAAAAAACTCTTTCAACTGCTGCCTTAGTTCCAGGGCAGCACAATGTAAATTGAACAAGTATAAATAAATGTTCACATGGAATATGTTCATTTTTGAAATGGCTGAAAATATCCACCCATCTTTTATCAATTTCAACATGTTGATTTTCCCATTGTATTAATTTTTCAGAATTTAAATATACATTCAGTCTTCTAATTTCTTCAAAGAGACAATTGTCATCTATTTTAATGTCTAGCATTTCTTTAGATAAAAATTCAACACAAGATTCAATATCTGTTCAATACACTTGCGATGAAGTAAAAAAAACACCATTAAAAACTGTTTAATAAAATACGTCACATAACGCACAACAGATTAGCCTTCAAATATCAAAAGGGAGGACATGTAGTAGGACACTTTTCGAGGGAGGACAGAACTTACAAAAGAAGGACTGTCCTCCCTAAAGGAGGACGGTTGGTCACCTTAATACAGTGATAAATCATAGATACTAAGTCCACCTCTTAAAAACTAAAATTCTCATTCAAATAGGTAGGAAATGATTTTGTTGAACTTCTTAAGATGCAGAGGTTCTCCAGATAAATATGGCTGCCAAAATGGCTGCCAAAACTCATCTTTCCTTTTGCATTAATGTCTGACTAACTATTGCCCCCACTTTTATATACTGTATTGATATATAGGGAAAGATGCTGTGGTGCAATTCAGCGAACTGGTAGCGATGGCAGTGGGAGGCTCCGCCCACCCACCCAGACATCATCACGTCCCGTTTTTGATGCACTGAGCATGCACGGAAGGTCCTGCGCTCGCTTACATTTGCGAACCAGTAGCGAAGGTAAGTTGATTTCACCCCTGGAAAGATGTCACCATGTTTTTCCAATTTAGGAAATATAGATGGATACAAAGACTACTGAAAAGGGAGTGACATACATACACACACACACACACACACACACACACACACACATACATACACACACACAGACACACATATATATACATATATATATATATATATATATATATATATATATATATATATATATGTATGTATGTATGTATGTATGTATGTATGTATGTATGTATATATATATATATATATATATATATATATATATATATATATATACACACACACACACACACACATACATACACATACATACACATACATACACACATACACACACGCACACAAGCGTATTTCATAAGCATATATACTGCAGAAAGGGAAATTGTTGACTGAGTGTTGTTTAATATATACTATCTAACACCACGAGGTTGAGAAGAAAAATGTACAATATTCTGCCTGCCTGCCTGCCTGAAGTCCACAGAGTTTAAAGTTGCCAAGCTTGGGGGGGGGGGGGGGAATGAATCCTGGAGTATTTCATTACATTTATGCTAGTAATATTTGTCAGTTCTGTATTGAATACAGACATAAACTCCCTGCACTTTAAAAAGATGTGATTAAACTATCACAAAATATTTTAGAATGGCTTTTGCAGAAAAGAATTTTGTCAACTATTCGCTAATTCTCTAGGAAGTTAACTTTTGGTTAATGCTGACAAAAAAAATACTAATATTCATTATGATGAATGAAGGAATGAGAAAAATGAGGAAGTCTGGCTACTGTTGTTTTAAATATCATTAAAGTCTTCCTCAGCCATATTTAAATTAATTTTAAATAATGTTAAAATTGGAATTCATTGTTATGCCAAACATTTTCTGGCCTAGCCATGCAAAATTAGAAATACCATTTTGCTGAATGTTCAAAGATATAATAATAGTGAAATTCAACAATTCTAAAGAGCTTGAAAAGGAAAGAAAAAAAAGATAATTAGTAGAAAATGTTTTTCTTATGAACTAGTTCCAGTGCTAAGATGTGGCAAAATATATATGCATATCTCTGTGCAATCCCTCAGACTGTTTTCCAAAGTAACCCAACATAGAGAATTTAGGCTTTTATTTAGTCCTCTCCAAAAGACACTTTTTTATAGTAGCCATTATTAGGGCTACTTGAAAGATGCATCTTTCTTATTCTTCCTCAGTGAAAATGGACTTCAACTCCCAGAATTCATCAGCCATCATGATGGGTTTTTCCCAAGTTGAAGTCAATACATCTGGAAAGAAACCACATCAGGAAAGCTACATTTGCTTCTCAAGGAAACCAAACTCCTGCATCTACTTAAAGTTCACTGAAATAAGTTTGAACAAATGTTACACTCAGGATTGAAATAACAGAAGAGGAAGTAGACTCAAATGCTCCATCAGTAGTGCAAATATAGTGAAGGCAGAGCCCAAAGGCAGATGTGCTGCACACTCCTTGTCTCATATTTTCAAGGAATCCAGTTCTGTAAAATAAGCTTGCAACAATCTGAATTACCCTCAAATGGGAGCATAGAGTTAGCATACAGGTAGTCCTCGTTTAGAGACCACAATTGGGACTAGCAACTCTGTTACTAAGTGACATGATTGATAATCAAAACATCAGTGACTGCAATAAGCGTACGACCTCACTTTTGCTGTGGTCATTAATCATCTCACACCACAGGTTGTTAAATAAGGTATGAAATGACCATGGCTTGGGATTTTACTGCCTGCGCCCCCATCAAATCTGTTCATCAGACGCTAGCTGTGAGGTGCACAAATGATGATTACTAAGCTGGGGGATGCTGTGACATTTGCAAAATGCCCGGATTTTAATCACATGATTGTGGGATCCTGCAATGGTTGTAAGAATGAAGACCAGTCATGAAGTTACTTTTTCAACACCCTCATACAGGGGTGGGCTTCAAAAATTTCCAGCCTTCCAGACCTTCCAGGAGGCTCATTTTTCCACCTCCCAGAGTCTCTGCATGGATCCTCCACTTACCTTGCCTCCAAAACGGGCTGTGTGGAGACTCCTGGGAAGGGTGGGGGCAGGGTGGGCAGGGCCAGCCAGGGGTGGGATTTGGAGGTCCTCTGAACCAGCCATAACATTAGCTACTGGGTTCTCCAGAACCCAGGCAAACCCGTAGCAGCCCACCCCTGCCCTCATAACCATGTCCTGTTTGAATGGTTGCCAAACAAGACAGTCGATAAGAGTGATCTACCTGTATTGTGTAGGTCTGCCGTGATCGTGAGATTTTTGCTGCTCAGTGTTAGGACACCCATACATATGCACACCCTTTGCAGCTGAGGCAGGA